>NW_026061836.1:1246423-1558029 GCF_023897955.1 Schistocerca gregaria | reverse complement strand
TGGGAGAATGTGAAAAGTGTTCATATGTAGTAAAAACCTGAGAAATCCGTCCGTTTTCGTCATCGAATCGACTTAAAGCCAGATCGTCACATTGGCCGCTCTTCTCTCTGAAACGGTTGTACTTATCGCCTGCAAAGCTATGTCGCGTGATGCGGTATGCGGAGACACTAAAAGCACCATAGTAGAACATAGATGAAGCTTCTAAGTTGATGTAATAGCAAGTAAGAAGTAGTACAATTCAAGTTTTAGGTATTGATTATTGACTTTTTAGCTGGCTTTGGTGCCTTGGACATGAGCTAGGACCTTAAGAATCTGCATGAAAGGAGGACTAGCAGCCGAGTTGCACGGGAGAATGTGAAAAGTATTCATATGTAGGAAAAACCTGAGAAATCCGTCCGTTTTCGTCATTTGTTATCGAATCGACTTAAAGCCAGATCGTCACATTGGCCGCTCTTCTCTCTGAAACGGTTGTACTTATCGTCTGCAAAGCTATGTCGCGTACTGCGGTGTACGGAGACACTAAAAGCACCATGGTAGAACACAGATGAAGCTTCTAAGTTGATGTAATAGCCAGTAAGATGTAGTACAATTCAAGTTTTAGGTATCGATTATTGACTTTTTAGCTGGCTTTGATGCCTTGGACATGAGCTAGGACCTTAAGATTCTGCATTAAAGGAGGACTAGCAGCAGAGTTGCACGGGAGAATGTGAAAAGTATTCATATGTAGTAAAAACCTGAGAAATCCGTCCGTTTTCGTCATTTGTTATCGAATCGACTTAAAGCCAGATCGTCACATTGGCCGCTCTTTTCTCTGAAACGGTTGTACTTATCGTCTTCAAAGCTATGTTGCGTGCTGCGGTATGCGGAGACACTAAAAGCACCATAGTAGAACACAGATGAAGCTTCTAATTTGATGTAATAGCCAGTAAGAAGTAGTACAATTCAAGTTTTAGGTATCCATTATTGATTTTTTAGCTGGCTTTGGTGCCTTGGACATGAGCTAGGACCTTAAGATTCTGCATCAAAAGGAGGACTAGCACCTGAGTTGCACGGAACAATGTGAAAAGTGTTCATATGTAGTAAAAACCTGAGAAATCCGTCCGTTTTCGTCATTTGTTATCGAATCGACTTAAAGCCAGATCGTCACATTGGCTGCTCTTCTCTCTGAAACGGTTGTACTTATCGTCTGGAAAGCTTTGTCGCGTGCTGCGGTATGCGGAGACACTAAAAGCACCATAGTAGAACACAGATGAAGCTTCTAAGTTGATGTGATAGCCAGTAAGAAGTAGTACAATTCAAGTTTTAGGTATCGATTATTGACTTTTTAGCTGGCTTTGGTGCCTTGGACATGAGCTAGGACCTTAAGATTCTGCATGAAAGGAGGACTAGCAGCCGAGTTGCAGGGGAGAATGTGAAAAGTGTTCATATGTAGTAAAAACCTGAGAAATCCGTCCGTTTTCGTCATTTGTTATCGAATCGACTTAAAGCCAGATCGTCACATTGGCCGCCCTTCTCTCTGAAACGGTTGTACTTATCGTCTGCAAAGCTATGTCGCGTGCTGCGGTATGCTGAGACACTAAAATCACCATAGTAGAACACAGATGAAGCTTCTAAGTTGATGTAATAGACAATAAGAAGTAGTACAATTCAAGTTTTAGGTATGGATTATTGACTTTTTAGCTGGCTTTGGTGCCTTGGGCATGAGCTAGGACCTTAAGATTCTGCATGAAAGGAGGACTAGCAGCCGAGTTGCGCGGGAGAATGTGAAAGGTGTTCATATGTAGTAAAAACCTGAGAAATCCGTCCGTTTTCGTCATTTGTTATCGAATCGACTTAAAGCCAGATCGTCACATTGGCCGCTCTTCTCTCTGAAACGGTTGTACTTATCGTCTGCAAAGCTATGTCGCGTGCTGCGGTATGCGGAGACACTAAAAGCACCATAGTAGAACACAGATGAAGCTTCTAAGATGATGTAATAGCCAGTAAGAAGTAGTATAATTCAAGTATTAGGTATCGATTATTGACTTTTTAGCTGGCTTTGGTGCCTTGGACATGAGCTAGGACCTTAAGATTCTGCATGAAAGGAGGACTAGCAGCCGAGTTGCGGGGGAGAACGTGAAAAGTGTTCATATGTAGTAAAAACCTGAGAAATCCGTCCGTTTTCGTCATTTGTTATCGAATCGACTTAAAGCCAGATCGTCACATTGGCCGCTCTTCTCTCTGAAACGGTTGTACTTATCGTCTGCAAAGCTATGTCGCGTGCTGCGGTATGCGGAGACACTAAAATCACCATAGTAGAACACAGATGAAGCTTCTAAGTTGATGTAATAGACAATAAGAAGTAGTACAATTCAAGTTTTAGGTATGGATTATTGACGTTTTAGCTGGCTTTGGTGCCTTGGGCATGAGCTAGGACCTTAAGATTCTGCATGAAAGGAGGACTAGCAGCCGAGTTGCACGGGAGAATGTGAAAGGTGTTCATATGTAGTAAAAACCTGAGAAATCCGTCCGTTTTCGTCATTTGTTATCGAATCGACTTAAAGCCAGATCGTCACATTAGCCGCTCTTCTCTCTGAAACGGTTGTACTTATCGTCTGCAAAGCTATGTCGCGTGCTGCGGTATGCGGAGACACTAAAAGCACCATAGTAGAACATAGATGAAGCTTCTAAGTTGATGTAATAGCAAGTAAGAAGTAGTACAATTCAAGTTTTAGGTATTGATTATTGACTTTTTAGCTGGCTTTGGTGCCTTGGACATGAGCTAGGACCTTAAGAATCTGCATGAAAGGAGGACTAGCAGCCGAGTTGCACGGGAGAATGTGAAAAGTGTTCATATGTAGTAAAAACCTGAGAAATCCGTCCGTTTTCGTCATTTGTTATCGAATCGACTTAAAGCCAGATCGTCACATTGGCCGCTCTTCTCTCTGAAACGGTTGTACTTATCGTCTGCAAAGCTATGTCGCGTGCTGCGGTATGCGGAGACACTAAAATCACCATAGTAGAACACAGATGAAGCTTCTAAGTTGATGTAATAGACAATAAGAAGTAGTACAATTCAAGTTTTAGGTATGGATTATTGACGTTTTAGCTGGCTTTGGTGCCTTGGGCATGAGCTAGGACCTTAAGATTCTGCATGAAAGGAGGACTAGCAGCCGAGTTGCACGGGAGAATGTGAAAGGTGTTCATATGTAGTAAAAACCTGAGAAATCCGTCCGTTTTCGTCATTTGTTATCGAATCGACTTAAAGCCAGATCGTCACATTAGCCGCTCTTCTCTCTGAAACGGTTGTACTTATCGTCTGCAAAGCTAAGTCGCGTGCTGCGGTATGCGGAGACACTAAAAGCACCATAGTAGAACACAGATGAAGCTTCTATGATGATGTAATAGCCAGTAAGAAGTAGTACAATTCAAGTTTTAGGTATCGATTATTGACTTTTTAGCTGGCTTTGGTGCCTTGGACATGAGCTAGGACCTTAAGATTCTGCATGAAAGGACTAGCAGCCGCGTTGGATAGGAGAATGTGAAAAGTGTTCATATGTAGTAAAAACCTGAGAAATCCGTCCGTTTTCGTCATTTGTTATCGAATCGACTTAAAGCCAGATCGTCACATTAGCCGCTCTTCTCTCTGAAACGGTTGTACTTATCGTCTGCAAAGCTATGTCGCGTGCTGCGGTATGCGGAGACACTAAAAGCACCATAGTAGAACACAGATGAAGCTTCTATGATGATGTAATAGCCAGTAAGTAGTAGTACAATTCAAGTTTTAGGTATCGATTATTGACTTTTTAGCTGGCTTTGGTGCCTTGGACATGAGCTAGGTCCTTAAGATTCTGTATGAAAGGAGGACTAGCAGCCGCGTTGGATGGGAGAATGTGAAAAGTGTTCATATGTAGTAAAAACCTGAGAAATCCGTCCGTTTTCGTCATCGAATCGACTTAAAGCCAGATCGTCACATTGGCCGCTCTTCTCTCTGAAACGGTTGTACTTATCGCCTGCAAAGCTATGTCGCGTGATGCGGTATGCGGAGACACTAAAAGCACCATAGTAGAACATAGATGAAGCTTCTAAGTTGTTGTAATAGCAAGTAAGAAGTAGTACAATTCAAGTTTTAGGTATTGATTATTGACTTTTTAGCTGGCTTTGGTGCCTTGGACATGAGCTAGGACCTTAAGAATCTGCATGAAAGGAGGACTAGCAGCCGAGTTGCACGGGAGAATGTGAAAAGTATTCATATGTAGGAAAAACCTGAGAAATCCGTCCGTTTTCGTCATTTGTTATCGAATCGACTTAAAGCCAGATCGTCACATTGGCCGCTCTTCTCTCTGAAACGGTTGTACTTATCGTCTGCAAAGCTATGTCGCGTACTGCGGTGTACGGAGACACTAAAAGCACCATGGTAGAACACAGATGAAGCTTCTAAGTTGATGTAATAGCCAGTAAGATGTAGTACAATTCAAGTTTTAGGTATCGATTATTGACTTTTTAGCTGGCTTTGATGCCTTGGACATGAGCTAGGACCTTAAGATTCTGCATTAAAGGAGGACTAGCAGCAGAGTTGCACGGGAGAATGTGAAAAGTATTCATATGTAGTAAAAACCTGAGAAATCCGTCCGTTTTCGTCATTTGTTATCGAATCGACTTAAAGCCAGATCGTCACATTGGCCGCTCTTTTCTCTGAAACGGTTGTACTTATCGTCTTCAAAGCTATGTTGCGTGCTGCGGTATGCGGAGACACTAAAAGCACCATAGTAGAACACAGATGAAGCTTCTAATTTGATGTAATAGCCAGTAAGAAGTAGTACAATTCAAGTTTTAGGTATCCATTATTGATTTTTTAGCTGGCTTTGGTGCCTTGGACATGAGCTAGGACCTTAAGATTCTGCATCAAAAGGAGGACTAGCACCTGAGTTGCACGGAACAATGTGAAAAGTGTTCATATGTAGTAAAAACCTGAGAATCCGTCCGTTTTCGTCATTTGTTATCGAATCGACTTAAAGCCAGATCGTCACATTGGCTGCTCTTCTCTCTGAAACGGTTGTACTTATCGTCTGGAAAGCTTTGTCGCGTGCTGCGGTATGCGGAGACACTAAAAGCACCATAGTAGAACACAGATGAAGCTTCTAAGTTGATGTGATAGCCAGTAAGAAGTAGTACAATTCAAGTTTTAGGTATCGATTATTGACTTTTTAGCTGGCTTTGGTGCCTTGGACATGAGCTAGGACCTTAAGATTCTGCATGAAAGGACTAGCAGCCGCGTTGGATAGGAGAATGTGAAAAGTGTTCATATGTAGTAAAAACCTGAGAAATCCGTCCGTTTGCGTCATTTGTTATCGAATCGACTTAAAGCCAGATCGTCACATTGGCCGCTCTTCTCTCTGAAACGGTTGTACTTATCGTCTGCAAAGCTATGTCGCGTGCTGCGGTATGCGGAGACACTAAAAGCACCATAGTAGAACACAGATGAAGCTTCTATGATGATGTAATAGCCAGTAAGTAGTAGTACAATTCAAGTTTTAGGTATCGATTATTGACTTTTTAGCTGGCTTTGGTGCCTTGGACATGAGCTAGGTCCTTAAGATTCTGTATGAAAGGAGGACTAGCAGCCGCGTTGGATGGGAGAATGTGAAAAGTGTTCATATGTAGTAAAAACCTGAGAAATCCGTCCGTTTTCGTCATCGAATCGACTTAAAGCCAGATCGTCACATTGGCCGCTCTTCTCTCTGAAACGGTTGTACTTATCGCCTGCAAAGCTATGTCGCGTGATGCGGTATGCGGAGACACTAAAAGCACCATAGTAGAACATAGATGAAGCTTCTAAGTTGATGTAATAGCAAGTAAGAAGTAGTACAATTCAAGTTTTAGGTATTGATTATTGACTTTTTAGCTGGCTTTGGTGCCTTGGACATGAGCTAGGACCTTAAGAATCTGCATGAAAGGAGGACTAGCAGCCGAGTTGCACGGGAGAATGTGAAAAGTATTCATATGTAGGAAAAACCTGAGAAATCCGTCCGTTTTCGTCATTTGTTATCGAATCGACTTAAAGCCAGATCGTCACATTGGCCGCTCTTCTCTCTGAAACGGTTGTACTTATCGTCTGCAAAGCTATGTCGCGTACTGCGGTGTACGGAGACACTAAAAGCACCATGGTAGAACACAGATGAAGCTTCTAAGTTGATGTAATAGCCAGTAAGATGTAGTACAATTCAAGTTTTAGGTATCGATTATTGACTTTTTAGCTGGCTTTGATGCCTTGGACATGAGCTAGGACCTTAAGATTCTGCATTAAAGGAGGACTAGCAGCAGAGTTGCACGGGAGAATGTGAAAAGTATTCATATGTAGTAAAAACCTGAGAAATCCGTCCGTTTTCGTCATTTGTTATCGAATCGACTTAAAGCCAGATCGTCACATTGGCCGCTCTTTTCTCTGAAACGGTTGTACTTATCGTCTTCAAAGCTATGTTGCGTGCTGCGGTATGCGGAGACACTAAAAGCACCATAGTAGAACACAGATGAAGCTTCTAATTTGATGTAATAGCCAGTAAGAAGTAGTACAATTCAAGTTTTAGGTATCCATTATTGATTTTTTAGCTGGCTTTGGTGCCTTGGACATGAGCTAGGACCTTAAGATTCTGCATCAAAAGGAGGACTAGCACCTGAGTTGCACGGAACAATGTGAAAAGTGTTCATATGTAGTAAAAACCTGAGAAATCCGTCCGTTTTCGTCATTTGTTATCGAATCGACTTAAAGCCAGATCGTCACATTGGCTGCTCTTCTCTCTGAAACGGTTGTACTTATCGTCTGGAAAGCTTTGTCGCGTGCTGCGGTATGCGGAGACACTAAAAGCACCATAGTAGAACACAGATGAAGCTTCTAAGTTGATGTGATAGCCAGTAAGAAGTAGTACAATTCAAGTTTTAGGTATCGATTATTGACTTTTTAGCTGGCTTTGGTGCCTTGGACATGAGCTAGGACCTTAAGATTCTGCATGAAAGGAGGACTAGCAGCCGAGTTGCCCAGGAGAATGTGAAAAGTGTTCATATGTAGTAAAAACCTGAGAAATCCGTCCGTTTTCGTCATTTGTTATCGAATCGACTTAAAGCCAGATCGTCACATTGGCCGCCCTTCTCTCTGAAACGGTTGTACTTATCGTCTGCAAAGCTATGTCGCGTGCTGCGGTATGCTGAGACACTAAAATCACCATAGTAGAACACAGATGAAGCTTCTAAGTTGATGTAATAGACAATAAGAAGTAGTACAATTCAAGTTTTAGGTATGGATTATTGACTTTTTAGCTGGCTTTGGTGCCTTGGGCATGAGCTAGGACCTTAAGATTCTGCATGAAAGGAGGACTAGCAGCCGAGTTGCGCGGGAGAATGTGAAAGGTGTTCATATGTAGTAAAAACCTGAGAAATCCGTCCGTTTTCGTCATTTGTTATCGAATCGACTTAAAGCCAGATCGTCACATTGGCCGCTCTTCTCTCTGAAACGGTTGTACTTATCGTCTGCAAAGCTATGTCGCGTGCTGCGGTATGCGGAGACACTAAAAGCACCATAGTAGAACACAGATGAAGCTTCTAAGATGATGTAATAGCCAGTAAGAAGTAGTATAATTCAAGTATTAGGTATCGATTATTGACTTTTTAGCTGGCTTTGGTGCCTTGGACATGAGCTAGGACCTTAAGATTCTGCATGAAAGGAGGACTAGCAGCCGAGTTGCGGGGGAGAACGTGAAAAGTGTTCATATGTAGTAAAAACCTGAGAAATCCGTCCGTTTTCGTCATTTGTTATCGAATCGACTTAAAGCCAGATCGTCACATTGGCCGCTCTTCTCTCTGAAACGGTTGTACTTATCGTCTGCAAAGCTATGTCGCGTGCTGCGGTATGCGGAGACACTAAAATCACCATAGTAGAACACAGATGAAGCTTCTAAGTTGATGTAATAGACAATAAGAAGTAGTACAATTCAAGTTTTAGGTATGGATTATTGACGTTTTAGCTGGCTTTGGTGCCTTGGGCATGAGGTAGGACCTTAAGATTCTGCATGAAAGGAGGACTAGCAGCCGAGTTGCACGGGAGAATGTGAAAGGTGTTCATATGTAGTAAAAACCTGAGAAATCCGTCCGTTTTCGTCATTTGTTATCGAATCGACTTAAAGCCAGATCGTCACATTAGCCGCTCTTCTCTCTGAAACGGTTGTACTTATCGTCTGCAAAGCTATGTCGCGTGCTGCGGTATGCGGAGACACTAAAAGCACCATAGTAGAACACAGATGAAGCTTCTATGATGATGTAATAGCCAGTAAGAAGTAGTACAATTCAAGTTTTAGGTATCGATTATTGACTTTTTAGCTGGCTTTGGTGCCTTGGACATGAGCTAGGACCTTAAGATTCTGCATGAAAGGACTAGCAGCCGCGTTGGATAGGAGAATGTGAAAAGTGTTCATATGTAGTAAAAACCTGAGAAATCCGTCCGTTTGCGTCATTTGTTATCGAATCGACTTAAAGCCAGATCGTCACATTGGCCGCTCTTCTCTCTGAAACGGTTGTACTTATCGTCTGCAAAGCTATGTCGCGTACTGCGGTGTGCGGAGACACTAAAAGCACCATGGTAGAACACAGATGAAGCTTCTAAGTTGATGTAATAGCCAGTAAGATGTAGTACAATTCAAGTTTTAGGTATCGATTATTGACTTTTTAGCTGGCTTTGATGCCTTGGACATGAGCTAGGACCTTAAGAATCTGCATGAAAGGAGGACTAGCAGCCGAGTTGCACGGGAGAATGTGAAAAGTATTCATATGTAGGAAAAACCTGAGAAATCCGTCCGTTTTCGTCATTTGTTATCGAATCGACTTAAAGCCAGATCGTCACATTGGCCGCTCTTCTCTCTGAAACGGTTGTACTTATCGTCTGCAAAGCTATGTCGCGTACTGCGGTGTGCGGAGACACTAAAAGCACCATGGTAGAACACAGATGAAGCTTTTAAGTTGATGTAATAGCCAGTAAGATGTAGTACAATTCAAGTTTTAGGTATCGATTATTGACTTTTTAGCTGGCTTTGATGCCTTGGACATGAGCTAGGACCTTAAGATTCTGCATTAAAGGAGGACTAGCAGCAGAGTTGCACGGGAGAATGTGAAAAGTATTCATATGTAGTAAAAACCTGAGAAATCCGTCTGTTTTCGTCATTTGTTATCGAATCGACTTAAAGCCAGATCGTCACATTGGCCGCTCTTCTCTCTGAAACGGTTGTACTTATCGTCTTCGAAGCTATGTCGCGTGCTGCGGTATGCGGAGACACTAAAAGCACCATAGTAGAACACAGATGAAGCTTCTAATTTGATGTAATAGCCAGTAAGAAGTAGTACAATTCAAGTTTTAGGTATCCATTATTGATTTTTTAGCTGGCTTTGGTGCCTTGGACATGAGCTAGGACCTTAAGATTCTGCATCAAAAGGAGGACTAGCAGCCGAGTTGCACGGAACAATGTGAAAAGTGTTCATATGTAGTAAAAACCTGAGAAATCCGTCCGTTTTCGTCATTTGTTATCGAATCGACTTAAAGCCAGATCGTCACATTGGCTGCTCTTCTCTCTGAAACGGTTGTACTTATCGTCTGGAAAGCTTTGTCGCGTGCTGCGGTATGCGGAGACACTAAAAGCACCATAGTAGAACACAGATGAAGCTTCTAAGTTGATGTGATAGCCAGTAAGAAGTAGTACAATTCAAGTTTTAGGTATCGATTATTGACTTTTTAGCTGGCTTTGGTGCCTTGGACATGAGCTAGGACCTTAACATTCTGCATGAAAGGAGGACTAGCAGCCGAGTTGCAGGGGAGAATGTGAAAAGTATTCATATGTAGTAAAAACCTGAGAAATCCGTCCGTTTTCGTCATTTGTTATCGAATCGACTTAAAGCCAGATCGTCACATTGGCCGCTCTTCTCTCTGAAACGGTTGTACTTATCGTCTGCAAAGCTATGTCGCGTGCTGCGGTATGCGGAGACACTAAAATCACCATAGTAGAACACAGATGAAGCTTCTAAGTTGATGTAATAGACAATAAGAAGTAGTACAATTCAAGTTTTAGGTATGGATTATTGACTTTTTAGCTGGCTTTGGTGCCTTGGGCATGAGCTAGGACCTTAAGATTCTGCATGAAAGGAGGACTAGCAGCCGAGTTGCACGGGAGAATGTGAAAGGTGTTCATATGTAGTAAAAACCTGAGAAATCCGTCCGTTTTCGTCATTTGTTATCGAATCGACTTAAAGCCAGATCGTCACATTGGCCGCTCTTCTCTCTGAAACGGTTGTACTTATCGTCTGCAAAGCTATGTCGCGTGCTGCGGTATGCGGAGACACTAAAAGCACCATAGTAGAACACAGATGAAGCTTCTATGATGATGTAATAGCCAGTAAGAAGTAGTACAATTCAAGTTTTAGGTATCGATTATTGACTTTATAGCTGGCTTTGGTGAATTGGACATGAGCTAGGACCTTAAGATTCTGCATGAAAGGAGGACTAGCAGCCGCGTTAAATGAGAGAATGTGAAAAGTGTTCATATGTAGTAAAAACCTGAGAAATCCGTCCGTTTTCGTCATTTGTTATCGAATCGACTTAAAGCCAGATCGTCACATTGGCCGCTCTTCTCTCTGAAACGGTTGTACTTATCGCCTGCAAAGCTATGTCGCGTGATGCGGTATGCGGAGACACTGAAAGCACCATAGTAGAACATAGATGAAGCTTCTAAGTTGATGTAATAGCCAGTAAGAAGTAGTACAATTCAAGTTTTAGGTATCGATTATTGACTTTTTAGCTGGCTTTGGTGCCTTGGACATGAGCTAGGACCTTAAGAATCTGCATGAAAGGAGGACTAGCAGCCGAGTTGCACGGGAGAATGTGAAAAGTATTCATATGTAGTAAAAACCTGAGAAATCCGTCCGTTTTCGTCATTTGTTATCGAATCGACTTAAAGCCAGATCGTCACATTGGCCGCTCTTCTCTCTGAAACGGTTGTACTTATCGTCTGCAAAGCTATGTCGCGTGCTGCGGTATGCGGAGACACTAAAAGCACAATAGTAGAACACAGATGAAGCTTCTATGATGATGTAATAGCCAGTAAGAAGTAGTACAATTCAAGTTTTAGGTATCGATTATTGACTTTTTAGCTGGCTTTGGTGAATTGGACATGAGCTAGGACCTTAAGATTCTGCGTGAAAGGAGGACTAGCAGCCGCGTTGAATGGGAGAATGTGAAAAGTGTTCATATGTAGTAAAAACCTGAGAAATCCGTCCGTTTTCGTCATTTGTTATCGAATCGACTTAAAGCCAGATCGTCACATTGGCCGCTCTTCTCTCTGAAACGGTTGTACTTATCGCCTGCAAAGCTATGTCGCGTGATGCGGTATGCGGAGACACTAAAAGCACCATAGTAGAACATAGATGAAGCTTCTAAGTTGATGTAATAGCCAGTAAGAAGTAGTACAATTCAAGTTTTAGGTATCGATTATTGACTTTTTAGCTGGCTTTGGTGCCTTGGACATGAGCTAGGACCTTGAGATTCTTCCTGAAAGGAGGACTAGCAGCCGAGTTGCACGGGACAATGTGAAAAGTGTTCATATGTAGTAAAAACCTGAGAAATCCGTCCGTTTTCGTCATTTGTTATCGAATCGACTTAAAGCCAGATCGTCACATTGGCCGCTCTTCTCTCTGAAACGGTTGTACTTATCGTCTTCAAAGCTATGACGCGTGCTGCGGTATGCGGAGACACTAAAAGCACCATAGTAGAACACAGATGAAGCTTCTAAGTTGATGTAATAGCCAGTAAGAAGTAGTACAATTCAAGTTTTAGGTATCGACTATTGATTTTTTAGCTGGCTTTGGTGCCTTGGACATGAGCAAGGACCTTAAGATTCTGCATCAAAAGGCGGACTAGCAGCCGAGTTGCACGGGAGAATGTGAAAAGTGTTCATATGTAGTAAAAACCTGAGAAATCCGTCCGTTTTCGTCATTTGTTATCGAATCGACTTAAAGCCAGATTGTCACATTGGCTGCTTTTCTCTCTGAAACGGTTGTACTTAACGTCTGGAAAGCTTTGTCGCGTGCTGCGGTATGCGGAGACACTAAAAGCACCATAGTAGAACACAGAAGAAGCTTCTAAGATGATGTAATAGCCAGTAAGAAGTAGTACAATTCTAGTTTTAGGTATCGATTATTGACTTTTTAGCTGGCTTTGGTGCCTTGGACATGAGCTAGGACTTTAAGATTCTGCATGAAAGGAGGACTAGCAGCCGAGTTGCAGGGGAGAATGTGAAATGTGTTCATATGTAGTAAAAACCTGAGAAATCCGTCCGTTGTCGTCATTTGTTATCGAATCGACTTAAAGCCAGATCGTCACATTGGCCGCTCTTCTCTCTGAAACGGTTGTACTTATCGTCTTCAAAGCTATGTCGCGTGCTGCGGTATGCGGAGACACTAAAAGCACCATAGTAGAACACAGATGAAACTTCTAAGTTGATGTAATAGCCAGTAAGAAGTAGTACAATTCAAGTTTTAGGTATCGATTATTCACTTCTTAGCTGGCTTTGGTGCCTTGGACATGGGCTAGGACCTTAAGATTCTGCATGAAAGGAGGACTAGCAGCCGAGTTGCACGGGAGAATGTGAAAAGTGTTCATATGTAGTAAAAACCTGAGAAATCCGTCCGTTTTCGTCATTTGTTATCGAATCGACTTAAAGCCAGATCGTCACATTGGCCGCCCTTCTCTCTGAAACGGTTCTACTTATCGTCTGCAAAGCTATGTCGCGTGCTGCGGTATGCGGACACACTAAAAGCACCATAGTAGAAGACAGATGAAGCTTCTAAGATGATGTAATAGCCAGTAAGAAGTAGTACAATTCAAGTTTAAGTACTGATTATTTACTTTTTAGCTGGCTTTGGTGCCTTGGACATGAGCTAGGACCTTAAGATTCTGCATGAAAGGAGGACTAGCAGCCGAGTTGCACGGGAGAATGTGAAAAGTGTTCATATGTAGTAAAAACCTGAGAAATCCGTCCGTTTTCGTCATTTGTTATCGAATCGACTTAAAGCCAGATCGTCACATTGGCCGCTCTTCTCTCTGAAACGGTTGTACTTATCGTCTGCAAAGCTATGTCGCGTGCTGGGGTATGCGGAGACAATAAAATCACCATAGTAGAACACAGATGAAGCTTCTAAGTCGATGTAATAGCCAGTAAGAAGTAGTACAATTCAAGTTTTAGGTATCGATAATTGACTTCTTAGATGAATTTGGTGCCTTGGACATGAGCTAGGACCTTAAGATTCTGCATGAAAGGAGGACTAGCAGCCGAGTTGCACGGGAGAATGTGAAAAGTGTTCATATGTAGTAAAAACCTGAGAAATCCGTCCGTTTTCGTCATTTGTTATCGAATCGACTTAAAGCCAGATCGTCACATTGGCCGCTCTTCTCTCTGAAACGGTTGTACTTATCGTCTGCAAAGCTATGTCGCGTGCTGCGGTATGCGCAGACACTAAAAGCACCATAGTAGAACACAGATGAAGCTTCTAAGTTGATGTAATAGCCAGTAAGAAGTAGTACAATTCAAGTTTTAGGTATCGATTATTGACATTTTAGCTGGCTTTGATGCCTTGGACATGAGCTAGGACCTTAAGAATCTGCATGAAAGGAGGAATAGCAGCCGAGTTGCAGGGAAGAATGTGAAAAGTGTTCATATGTAGTAAAAACCTGAGAAATCCGTCCATTTTCGTCATTTGTTATCGAATCGACTTAAAGGCAGATCGTCACATTGGCCGCTCTTCTCTCTGAAACGGTTGTACTTATCGTCTGCAAAGCTATGTCGCGTGCTGCGGTATGCGGAGACTCTAAAAGCGCCATAGTAGAACACAGATGAAGCTTCTAAGTTGATGTAATAGCCAGTAAGAAGTAGTACAATTCAAGTTTGAGGTACTGATTATTTACTTTTTAGCTGGCTTTGGAGCCTTGGACATGAGCTAGGACCTTAAGATTCTGCATGAAAGGAGGACTAGCAGCCGCGTTGCACGGGAGAATGTGAAATGTGTTCATATGTAGTAAAAACCAACCTGAGAAATCCGTCCGTTTTCGTCATTTGTTATCGAATCGACTTAAAGCCAGATCGTCACATTGGCCGCTCTTCTCTCTGAAACGGTTGTACTTATCGCCTGCAAAGCTATGTCGCGTGATGCGGTATGCGGAGACACTAAAAGCACCATAGTAGAACACAGATGAAGCTTCTAACTTGATGTAATAGCCAGTAAGAAGTAGTACAATTCAAGTTTTAGGTATCGATTATTGACTTTTTAGCTGGCTTTGGTGCCTTGGACATGAGCTAGGACCTTAAGATTCTGCATGAAAGGAGGACTAGCAGCCGAGTTGCACGGGAGAATGTGAAAAGTGTTCATATGTAGTAAAAACCTGAGAAATCCGTCCGTTTTCGTCATTTGTAATCTAATCGACTTAAAGCCAGATCGTATCATTGGCCGCTCTTCTCTCTGAAACGCTTGTACTTATCGCCTGCAAAGCTATGTCGCGTGATGCGGTATGCGGAGACACTAAAAGCACCATAGTAGAACACAGATGAAGCTTCTAAGCTGATGTAATAGCCAGTAAGAAGTAGTACAATTCAAGTTTTAGGTATCGATTATTGACTTTTTAGCTGGCTTTGGTGCCTTGGACGTGAGCTAGGACCTTAAGATTCTGCATGAAAGGAGGACTAGCAGCCGAGTTGCACGGGAGAATGTGAAAAGTGTTCATATGTAGTAAAAACCTGAGAAATCCGTCCGTTTTCGTCATTTGTTATCGAATCGACTTAAAGCCAGATCGTCACATTGGCCGCTCTTCTCTCTGAAACGGTTGTACTTATCGTCTGCAAAGCTATGTCGCGTGCTGCGGTATGCGGAGACTCTAAAAGCACCATAGTAGAACACAGATGAAGCTTCTAAGTTGATGTAATACCCAGTAAGAAGTAGTACAATTCAAGTTTTAGGTATCGATTATTGACTTTTTAGCTGGCTTTGATGCCTTGGACATGAGCTAGGACCTTAAGAATCTGCATGAAAGGAAGACTAGCAGGCGAGTGGCAGGGAAGAATGTGAAAAGTGTTCATATGTAGTAAAAACCGGAGAAATCCGTCCGTTTTCGTTATTTGTTATCGAATCGACTTAAAGCCAGATCGTCACATTGGCCGCTCTTCTCTCTGAAACGGTTGTACTTATCGTCTGCAAAGCTATGTCGCGTGCTGCGGTATGCGGGGACTCTAACAGCACCATAGTAGAACACAGATGAAGCTTCTAAGTTGATGTAATAGCCAGTAAGAAGTAGTACAATTCAAGTTTTAGGTACCGATTATTTACTTTTTAGCTGGCTTTGGAGCCTTGGACATGAGCTAGGACCTTAAGATTCTGCATGAAAGGAGGACTAGCAGCCGCGTTGCACGGGAGAGTGTGAAATGTGTTCATATGTAGTAAAAACCTGAGAAATCCGTCCGTTTTCGTTATTTGTTATCGAATAGACTTAAAGCCCGATCGTCACATTGGCCGCTCTTCTCTCTGAAACGGTTGTACTTATCGCCTGCAAAGCTATGTCGCGTGATGCGGTATGCGGAGACACTAAAAGCACCATAGTAGAACACAGATGAAGCTTCTAAGTTGATGTAATAGCCAGTAAGAAGTAGTCCAATTCAAGATTTAGGTATCGATTATTGACTTTTTAGCTGGCTTTGGTGCCTTGGACATGAGCTAGGACCTTAAGATTCTGCATGAAAGGAGGACTAGCAGCCGAGTTGCACGGGAGAATGTGAAAAGTGTTCATATGTAGTAAAAACCTGAGAAATCCGTCCGTTTTCGTCATTTGTTATCGAATCGCCTTAAAGCCAGATCGTCACATTGGCCGCTCTTCTCTCTGAAACGGTTGTACTTGTCGCCTGCAAAGCTATGTCGCGTGATGCGGTATGCGCAGACTCTAAAAGCACCATAGTAGAACACAGATGAAGCTTCTAAGTTGATGTAATAGCCAGTAAGAAGTAGTACAATTCAAGTTTTAGGTATCGATTATTGACTTCTTAGCTGGCTTTGGTGCCTTGGACATGGGCTAGGACCTTAAGATTCTGCATGAAAGGAGGACTAGCAGCCGAGTTGCACGGGAGAATGTGAAAAGTGTTCATATGTAGTAAAAACCTGAGAAATCAGTCCGTTTTCGTCATTTGTTATCGAATCGACTTAAAGCCAGATCGTCACATTGGCCGCTCTTCTCTCTGAAACGGTTGTACTTATCGTCTGCAAAGCTATGTCGCGTGCTGGGGTATGCGGAGACAATAAAATCACCATAGTAGAACACAGATGAAGCTTCTAAGTCGATGTAATAGCCAGTAAGAAGTAGTACAATTCAAGTTTTAGGTATCGATTATTGACTTTTTAGCTGGCTTTGGTGCCTTGGACATGAGCTAGGACCTTGAGATTCTTCCTGAAAGGAGGACTAGCAGCCGAGTTGCACGGGACAATGTGAAAAGTGTTCATATGTAGTAAAAACCTGAGAAATCCGTCCGTTTTCGTCATTTGTTATCGAATCGACTTAAAGCCAGATCGTCACATTGGCCGCTCTTCTCTCTGAAACGGTTGTACTTATCGTCTTCAAAGCTATGTCGCGTGCTGCGGTATGCGGAGACACTAAAAGCACCATAGTAGAACACAGATGAAGCTTCTAAGTTGATGTAATAGCCAGTAAGAAGTAGTACAATTCAAGTGTTAGGTATCGACTATTGATTTTTTAGCTGGCTTTGGTGCCTTGGACATGAGCTAGGACCTTAAGATTCTGCATCAAAAGGCGGACTAGCAGCCGAGTTGCGCGGGAGAATGTGAAAAGTGTTCATATGTAGTAAAAACCTGAGAAATCCGTCCGTTTTCGTCATTTGTTATCGAATCGACTTAAAGCCAGTTCGTCACATTGGCTGCTCTTCTCTCTGAAACGGTTGTACTTATCGTCTGGAAAGCTTTGTCGCGTGCTGCGGTATGCGGAGACACTAAAAGCACCATAGTAGAACACAGAAGAAGCTTCTAAGATGATGTAATAGCCAGTAAGAAGTAGTACAATTCAAGTTTTAGGTATCGATTATTGACTTTTTAGCTGGCTTTGGTGCCTTGGACATGAGCTAGGACCTTAAGATTCTGCATGAAAGGAGGACTAGCAGCCGAGTTGCAGGGGAGAATGTGAAATGTGTTCATATGTAGTAAAAACCTGAGAAATCCGTCCGTTGTCGTCATTTGTTATCGAATCGACTTAAAGCCAGATCGTCACATTGGCCGCTCTTCTCTCTGAAACGGTTGTACTTATCGTCTTCAAAGCTATGTCGCGTGCTGCGGTATGCGGAGACACTAAAGGCACCATAGTAGAACACAGATGAAACTTCTAAGTTGATGTAATAGCCAGTAAGAAGTAGTACAATTCAAGTTTTAGGTATCGATTATTCACTTCTTAGCTGGCTTTGGTGCCTTGGACATGGGCTAGGACCTTAAGATTCTGCATGAAAGGAGGACTAGCAGCCGAGTTGCACGGGAGAATGTGAAAAGTGTTCATATGTAGTAAAAACCTGAGAAATCAGTCCGTTTTCGTCATTTGTTATCGAATCGACTTAAAGCCAGATCGTCACATTGGCCGCTCTTCTCTCTGAAACGGTTGTACTTATCGTCTGCAAAGCTATGTCGCGTGCTGGGGTATGCGGAGACAATAAAATCACCATAGTAGAACACAGATGAAGCTTCTAAGTCGATGTAATAGCCAGTAAGAAGTAGTACAATTCAAGTTTTAGGTATCGATTATTGACTTTTTAGCTGGCTTTGGTGCCTTGGACATGAGCTAGGACCTTGAGATTCTTCCTGAAAGGAGGACTAGCAGCCGAGTTGCACGGGACAATGTGAAAAGTGTTCATATGTAGTAAAAACCTGAGAAATCCGTCCGTTTTCGTCATTTGTTATCGAATCGACTTAAAGCCAGATCGTCACATTGGCCGCTCTTCTCTCTGAAACGGTTGTACTTATCGTCTTCAAAGCTATGTCGCGTGCTGCGGTATGCGGAGACACTAAAAGCACCATAGTAGAACACAGATGAAGCTTCTAAGTTGATGTAATAGCCAGTAAGAAGTAGTACAATTCAAGTGTTAGGTATCGACTATTGATTTTTTAGCTGGCTTTGGTGCCTTGGACATGAGCTAGGACCTTAAGATTCTGCATCAAAAGGCGGACTAGCAGCCGAGTTGCACGGGAGAATGTGAAAAGTATTCATATGTAGTAAAAACCTGAGAAATCCGTCCGTTTTCGTCATTTGTTATCGAATCGACTTAAAGCCAGTTCGTCACATTGGCTGCTCTTCTCTCTGAAACGGTTGTACTTATCGTCTGGAAAGCTTTGTCGCGTGCTGCGGTATGCGGAGACACTAAAAGCACCATAGTAGAACACAGAAGAAGCTTCTAAGATGATGTAATAGCCAGTAAGAAGTAGTACAATTCAAGTTTTAGGTATCGATTATTGACTTTTTAGCTGGCTTTGGTGCCTTGGACATGAGCTAGGACCTTAAGATTCTGCATGAAAGGAGGACTAGCAGCCGAGTTGCAGGGGAGAATGTGAAATGTGTTCATATGTAGTAAAAACCTGAGAAATCCGTCCGTTGTCGTCATTTGTTATCGAATCGACTTAAAGCCAGATCGTCACATTGGCCGCTCTTCTCTCTGAAACGGTTGTACTTATCGTCTTCAAAGCTATGTCGCGTGCTGCGGTATGCGGAGACACTAAAAGCACCATAGTAGAACACAGATGAAACTTCTAAGTTGATGTAATAGCCAGTAAGAAGTAGTACAATTCAAGTTTTAGGTATCGATTATTCACTTCTTAGCTGGCTTTGGTGCCTTGGACATGGGCTAGGACCTTAAGATTCTGCATGAAAGGAGGACTAGCAGCCGCGTTGCACGGGAGAATGTGAAATGTGTTCATATGTAGTAAAAACCAACCTGAGAAATCCGTCCGTTTTCGTCATTTGTTATCGAATCGACTTAAAGCCAGATCGTCACATTGGCCGCTCTTCTCTCTGAAACGGTTGTACTTATCGCCTGCAAAGCTATGTCGCGTGATGCGGTATGCGGAGACACTAAAAGCACCATAGTAGAACACAGATGAAGCTTCTAAGTTGATGTAATAGCCAGTAAGAAGTAGTACAATTCAAGTTTTAGGTATCGATTATTGACTTTTTAGCTGGCTTTGGTGCCTTGGACATGAGCTAGGACCTTAAGATTCTGCATGAAAGGAGGACTAGCAGCCGAGTTGCACGGGAGAATGTGAAAAGTGTTCATATGTAGTAAAAACCTGAGAAATCCGTCCGTTTTCGTCATTTGTAATCCAATCGACTTAAAGCCAGATCGTATCATTGGCCGCTCTTCTCTCTGAAACGCTTGTACTTATCGCCTGCAAAGCTATGTCGCGTGATGCGGTATGCGGAGACTCTAAAAGCACCATAGTAGAACACAGATGAAGCTTCTAAGTTGATGTAATACCCAGTAAGAAGTAGTACAATTCAAGTTTTAGGTATCGATTATTGACTTTTTAGCTGGCTTTGATGCCTTGGACATGAGCTAGGACCTTAAGAATCTGCATGAAAGGAAGACTAGCAGGCGAGTGGCAGGGAAGAATGTGAAAAGTGTTCATATGTAGTAAAAACCGGAGAAATCCGTCCGTTTTCGTTATTTGTTATCGAATCGACTTAAAGCCAGATCGTCACATTGGCCGCTCTTCTCTCTGAAACGGTTGTACTTATCGTCTGCAAAGCTATGTCGCGTGCTGCGGTATGCGGGGACTCTAACAGCACCATAGTAGAACACAGATGAAGCTTCTAAGTTGATGTAATAGCCAGTAAGAAGTAGTACAATTCAAGTTTTAGGTACCGATTATTTACTTTTTAGCTGGCTTTGGAGCCTTGGACATGAGCTAGGACCTTAAGATTCTGCATGAAAGGAGGACTAGCAGCCGCGTTGCACGGGAGAGTGTGAAATGTGTTCATATGTAGTAAAAACCTGAGAAATCCGTCCGTTTTCGTTATTTGTTATCGAATAGACTTAAAGCCCGATCGTCACATTGGCCGCTCTTCTCTCTGAAACGGTTGTACTTATCGCCTGCAAAGCTATGTCGCGTGATGCGGTATGCGGAGACACTAAAAGCACCATAGTAGAACACAGATGAAGCTTCTAAGTTGATGTAATAGCCAGTAAGAAGTAGTCCAATTCAAGATTTAGGTATCGATTATTGACTTTTTAGCTGGCTTTGGTGCCTTGGACATGAGCTAGGACCTTAAGATTCTGCATGAAAGGAGGACTAGCAGCCGAGTTGCACGGGAGAATGTGAAAAGTGTTCATATGTAGTAAAAACCTGAGAAATCCGTCCGTTTTCGTCATTTGTTATCGAATCGCCTTAAAGCCAGATCGTCACATTGGCCGCTCTTCTCTCTGAAACGGTTGTACTTGTCGCCTGCAAAGCTATGTCGCGTGATGCGGTATGCGCAGACTCTAAAAGCACCATAGTAGAACACAGATGAAGCTTCTAAGTTGATGTAATAGCCAGTAAGAAGTAGTACAATTCAAGTTTTAGGTATCGATTATTGACTTCTTAGCTGGCTTTGGTGCCTTGGACATGGGCTAGGACCTTAAGATTCTGCATGAAAGGAGGACTAGCAGCCGAGTTGCACGGGAGAATGTGAAAAGTGTTCATATGTAGTAAAAACCTGAGAAATCAGTCCGTTTTCGTCATTTGTTATCGAATCGACTTAAAGCCAGATCGTCACATTGGCCGCTCTTCTCTCTGAAACGGTTGTACTTATCGTCTGCAAAGCTATGTCGCGTGCTGGGGTATGCGGAGACAATAAAATCACCATAGTAGAACACAGATGAAGCTTCTAAGTCGATGTAATAGCCAGTAAGAAGTAGTACAATTCAAGTTTTAGGTATCGATTATTGACTTTTTAGCTGGCTTTGGTGCCTTGGACATGAGCTAGGACCTTGAGATTCTTCCTGAAAGGAGGACTAGCAGCCGAGTTGCACGGGACAATGTGAAAAGTGTTCATATGTAGTAAAAACCTGAGAAATCCGTCCGTTTTCGTCATTTGTTATCGAATCGACTTAAAGCCAGATCGTCACATTGGCCGCTCTTCTCTCTGAAACGGTTGTACTTATCGTCTTCAAAGCTATGTCGCGTGCTGCGGTATGCGGAGACACTAAAAGCACCATAGTAGAACACAGATGAAGCTTCTAAGTTGATGTAATAGCCAGTAAGAAGTAGTACAATTCAAGTGTTAGGTATCGACTATTGATTTTTTAGCTGGCTTTGGTGCCTTGGACATGAGCTAGGACCTTAAGATTCTGCATCAAAAGGCGGACTAGCAGCCGAGTTGCACGGGAGAATGTGAAAAGTGTTCATATGTAGTAAAAACCTGAGAAATCCGTCCGTTTTCGTCATTTGTTATCGAATCGACTTAAAGCCAGTTCGTCACATTGGCTGCTCTTCTCTCTGAAACGGTTGTACTTATCGTCTGGAAAGCTTTGTCGCGTGCTGCGGTATGCGGAGACACTAAAAGCACCATAGTAGAACACAGAAGAAGCTTCTAAGATGATGTAATAGCCAGTAAGAAGTAGTACAATTCAAGTTTTAGGTATCGATTATTGACTTTTTAGCTGGCTTTGGTGCCTTGGACATGAGCTAGGACCTTAAGATTCTGCATGAAAGGAGGACTAGCAGCCGAGTTGCAGGGGAGAATGTGAAAAGTGTTCATATGTAGTAAAAACCTGAGAAATCCGTCCGTTGTCGTCATTTGTTATCGAATCGACTTAAAGCCAGATCGTCACATTGGCCGCTCTTCTCTCTGAAACGGTTGTACTTATCGTCTTCAAAGCTATGTCGCGTGCTGCGGTATGCGGAGACACTAAAAGCACCATAGTAGAACACAGATGAAGCTTCTAAGTTGATGTAATAGCCAGTAAGAAGTAGTACAATTCAAGTTTTAGGTATCGATTATTGACTTCTTAGCTGGCTTTGGTGCCTTGGACATGGGCTAGGACCTTAAGATTCTGCGTGAAAGGAGGACTAGCAGCCGAGTTGCACGGGAGAATGTGAAAAGTGTTCATATGTAGTAAAAACCAGAGAAATCCGTCCGTTTTCGTCATTTGTTATCGAATCGACTTAAAGCCAGATCGTCACTTTGGCCGCCCTTCTCTCTGAAACGGTTCTACTTATCGTCTGCAAAGCTATGTCGCGTGCTGCGGTATGCGGACACACTAAAAGCACCATAGTAGAAGACAGATGAAGCTTCTAAGATGATGTAATAGCCAGTAAGAAGTAGTACAATTCAAGTTTAAGTACTGATTATTTACTTTTTAGCTGGCTTTGGTGCCTTGGACATGAGCTAGGACCTTAAGAATCTGCATGAAAGGAGGACTAGCAGCCGAGTTGCACGGGAGAATGTGAAAAGTGTTCATATGTAGTAAAAACCTGAGAAATCCGTCCGTTTTCGTCATTTGTTATCGAATCGACTTAAAGCCAGATCGTCACATTGGCCTCTCTTCTCTCTGAAACGGTTGTACTTATCGTCTTCAAAGCTATGTCGCGTGCTGCGGTATGCGGAGACAATAAAATCACCATAGTAGAACACAGATGAAGCTTCTAAGTCGATGTAATAGCCAGTAAGAAGTAGTACAATTCAAGTTTTAGGTATCGATTATTGACTTCTTAGATGAATTTGGTGCCTTGGACATGAGCTAGGACCTTAAGATTCTGCATGAAAGGACGACTAGCAGCCGAGTTGCACGGGAGAATGTGAAAAGTGTTCATATGTAGTAAAAACCTGAGAAATCCGTCCGTTTTCGTCATTTGTTATCGAATCGACTTAAAGCCAGATCGTCACATTGGCCGCTCTTCTCTCTGAAACGGTTGTACTTATCGTCTGCAAAGCTATGTCGCGTGCTGCGGTATGCGCAGACTCTAAAAGCACCATAGCAGAACACAGATGAAGCTTCTAAGTTGATGTAATAGCCAGTAAGAAGTAGTACAATTCAAGTTTTAGGTATCGATTATTGACATTTTAGCTGGCTTTGATGCCTTGGACATGAGCTAGGACCTTAAGAATCTGCATGAAAGGAGGACTAGCAGCCGAGATGCAGGGAAGAATGTGAAAAGTGTTCATATGTAGTAAAAACCTGAGAAATCCTTCCTTTTTCGACATTTGTTATCGAATCGACTTAAAGCCAGATCGTCACATTGGCCGCTCTTCTCTCTGAAACGGTTGTACTTATCGTCTGCAAAGCTATGTCGCGTGCTGCGGTATGCGGAGACTCTAAAAGCACCATAGTAGAACACAGATGAAGCTTCTAAGTTGATGTAATAGCCAGTAAGAAGTAGTACAATTCAAGTTTGAGGTACTGATTATTTACTTTTTAGCTGGCTTTGGAGCCTTGGACATGAGCTAGGACCTTAAGATTCTGCATGAAAGGAGGACTAGCAGCCGCGTTGCACGGGAGAATGTGAAATGTGTTCATATGTAGTAAAAACCAACCTGAGAAATCCGTCCGTTTTCGTCATTTGTTATCGAATCGACTTAAAGCCAAATCGTCACATTGGCCGCTCTTCTCTCTGAAACGCTTGTACTTATCGCCTGCAAAGCTATGTCGCGTGATGCGGTATGCGGAGACACTAAAAGCACCATAGTAGAACACAGATGAAGCTTCTATGATGATGTAATAGCCAGTAAGAAGTAGTACAATTCAAGTTTTAGGTATCGATTATTGATTTTTTAGCTGGCTTTGGTGCCTTGGACATGAGCTAGGACCTTAAGATTCTGCATCAAAAGGAGGACTAGCAGCCGAGTTGCACGGAACAATGTGAAAAGTGTTCATATGTAGTAAAAACCTGAGAAATCCGTCCGTTTTCGTCATTTGTTATCGAATCGACTTAAAGCCAGATCGTCACATTGGCCGCTCTTCTCTCTGAAACGGTTGTACTTATCGTCTGCAAAGCTATGTCGCGTGCTGCGGTATGCGGAGACTCTAAAAGCACCATAGTAGAACACAGATGAAGCTTCTAAGTTGATGTAATACCCAGTAAGAAGTAGTACAATTCAAGTTTTAGGTATCGATTATTGACTTCTTAGCTGGCTTTGGTGCCTTGGACATTGGCTAGGACCTTAAGATTCTGCATGAAAGGAGGACTAGCAGCCGAGTTGCACGGGAGAATGTGAAAAGTGTTCATATGTAGTAAAAACCTGAGAAATCGGTCCGTTTTCGTCATTTGTTATCGAATCGACTTAAAGCCAGATCGTCACATTGGCCGCCCTTCTCTCTGAAACGGTTCTACTTATCGTCTGCAAAGCTATGTCGCGTGCTGCGGTATGCGGAGACACTAAAAGCACCATAGTAGAAGACAGATGAAGCTTCTAAGTTGATGTAATAGCCAGTAAGAAGTAGTACAATTCAAGTTTTAGGTACTGATTATTTACTTTTTAGCTGGCTTTGGTGCCTTGGACATGAGCTAGGACCTTAAGATTCTGTATGAAAGGAGGACTAGCAGCCGAGTTGCACGGGAGAATGTGAAAAGTGTTCATATGTAGTAAAAACCTGAGAAATCGGTCCGTTTTCGTCATTTGTTATCGAATCGACTTAAAGCCAGATCGTCACATTGGCCGCTCTTCTCTCTGAAACGGTTGTACTTATCGTCTGCAAAGCTATGTCGCGTGCTGGGGTATGCGGAGACAATAAAATCACCATAGTAGAACACAGATGAAGCTTCTAAGTCGATGTAATAGCCAGTAAGAAGTAGTACAATTCAAGTTTTAGGTATCGATTATTGAATTCTTAGATGGATTTGGTGCCTTGGACATGAGCTAGGACCTTAAGATTCTGCATGAAAGGAGGACTAGCAGCCGAGTTGCACGGGAGAATGTGAAAAGTGTTCATATGTAGTAAAAACCTGAGAAATCCGTCCGTTTTCGTCATTTGTTATCGAATCGACTTAAAGCCAGATCGTCACATTGGCCGCTCTTCTCTCTGAAACGGTTGTACTTATCGTCTGCAAAGCTATGTCGCGTGCTGCGGTATGCGGAGACTCTAAAAGCTTCATAGTAGAACACAGATGAAGCTTCTAAGTTGATGTAATAGCCAGTAAGAAGTAGTACAATTCAAGTTTGAGGTACTGATTATTTACTTTTTAGCTGGCTTTGGAGCCTTGGACATGAGCTAGGACCTTAAGATTCTGCATGAAAGGAGGACTAGCAGCCGCGTTGCACGGGAGAATGTGAAATGTGTTCATATGTAGTAAAAACCAACCTGAGAAATCCGTCCGTTTTCGTCATTTGTTATCGAATCGACTTAAAGCCCGATCGTCACATTGGCCGCTCTTCTCTCTGAAACGGTTGTACTTATCGCCTGCAAAGCTATGTCGCGTGATGCGGTATGCGGAGACACTAAAAGCACCATAGTAGAACACAGATGAAGCTTCTAAGTTGATGTAATAGCCAGTAAGAAGTAGTACAATTCAAGTTTTAGGTATCGATTATTGACTTTTTAGCTGGCTTTGGTGCCTTGGACATGAGCTAGGACCTTAAGATTCTGCATGAAAGGAGGACTAGCAGCCGAGTTGCACGGGAGAATGTGAAAAGTGTTCATATGTAGTAAAAACCAACCTGAGAATTCCGTCCGTTTTCGTCATTTGTTATCGAATCGACTTAAAGGCAGATCGTCACATTGGCCGCTCTTCTCTCTGAAACGGTTGTACTTATCGTCTGCAAAGCTATGTCGCGTGCTGCGGTATGCGGAGACTCTAAAAGCACCATAGTAGAACACAGATGAAGCTTCTAAGTTGATGTAATACCCAGTAAGAAGTAGTCCAATTCAAGTTTTAGGTATCGATTATTGACTTTTTAGCTGGCTTTGATGCCTTGGACATGAGCTAGGACCTTAAGAATCTGCATGAAAGGAGGACTAGCAGGCGAGTTGCAGGGAAGAATGTGAAAAGTGTTCATATGTAGTAAAAACCTGAGAAATCCGTCCGTTTTCGTCATTTGTTATCGAATCGACTTAAAGCCAGATCGTCACATTGGCCGCTCTTCTCTCTGAAACGGTTGTACTTATCGTCTGCAAAGCTATGTCGCGTGCTGCGGTATGCGGGGACTCTAAAAGCACCATAGTAGAACACAGATGAAGCTTCTAAGTTGATGTAATAGCCAGTAAGAAGTAGTACAATTCAAGTTTTAGGTACTGATTATTTACTTTTTAGCTGGCTTTGGAGCCTTGGACATGAGCTAGGACCTTAAGATTCTGCATGAAAGGAGGACTAGCAGCCGCGTTGCACGGGAGAGTGTGAAATGTGTTCATATGTAGTAAAAACCTGAGAAATCCGTCCGTTTTCGTTATTTGTTATCGAATCGTCTTAAAGCCCGATCGTCACATTGGCCGCTCTTCTCTCTGAAACGGTTGTACTTATCGCCTGCAAAGCTATATCGCGTGATGCGGTATGCGGAGACACTAAAAGCACCATAGTAGAACACAGATGAAGCTTCTAAGTTGATGTAATAGCCAGTAAGAAGTAGTCCAATTCAAGATTTAGGTATCGATTATTGACTTTTTAGTTGGCTTTGGTGCCTTGGACATGAGCTAGGACCTTAAGATTCTGCATGAAAGGAGGACTAGCAGCCGAGTTGCACGGGAGAATGTGAAAAGTGTTCATATGTAGTAAAAACCTGAGAAATCCGTCCGTTTTCGTCATTTGTTATCGAATCGCCTTAAAGCCAGATCGTCACATTGGCCGCTCTTCTCTCTGAAACGGTTGTTCTTATCGCCTGCAAAGCTATGTCGCGTGATGCGGTATGCGCAGACTCTAAAAGCACCATAGTAGAACACAGATGAAGCTTCTAAGTTGATGTAATAGCCAGTAAGAAGTAGTACAATTCAAGTTTTAGGTATCGATTATTGACTTCTTAGCTGGCTTTGGTGCCTTGGACATGGGCTAGGACCTTAAGATTCTTCATGAAAGGAGGACTAGCAGCCGAGTTGCACGGGAGAATGTGAAAAGTGTTCATATGTAGTAAAAACCTGAGAAATCCGTCCGTTTTCGTCATTTGTTATCGAATCGACTTAAAGCCAGATCGTCACATTGGCCGCCCTTCTCTCTGAAACGGTTCTACTTATCGTCTGCAAAGCTATGTCGCGTGCTGCGGTATGCGGAGACACTAAAAGCACCATAGTAGAAGACAGATGAAGCTTCTAAGTTGATGTAATAGCCAGTAAGAAGTAGTACAATTCAAGTTTTAGGTACTGATTATTTACTTTTTAGCTGGCTTTGGTGCCTTGGACATGAGCTAGGACCTTAAGATTCTGCATGAAAGGAGGACTAGCAGCCGAGTTGCACGGGAGAATGTGAAAAGTGTTCATATGTAGTAAAAACCTGAGAAATCGGTCCGTTTTCGTCATTTGTTATCGAATCGACTTAAAGCCAGATCGTCACATTGGCCGCTCTTCTCTCTGAAACGGTTGTACTTATCGTCTGCAAAGCTATGTCGCGTGCTGGGGTATGCGGAGACAATAAAATCACCATAGTAGAACACAGATGAAGCTTCTAAGTCGATGTAATAGCCAGTAAGAAGTAGTACAATTCAAGTTTTAGGTATCGATTATTGACTTCTTAGATGGATTTGGTGCCTTGGACATGAGCTAGGACCTTAAGATTCTGCATGAAAGGAGGACTAGCAGCCGAGTTGCACGGGAGAATGTGAAAAGTGTTCATATGTAGTAAAAACCTGAGAAATCCGTCCGTTTTCGTCTTTTGTTATCGAATCGACTTAAAGCCAGATCGTCACATTGGCCGCTCTTCTCTCTGAAACGGTTGTACTTATCGTCTGCAAAGCTATGTCGCGTGCTGCGGTATGCGCAGACTCTAAAAGCACCATAGTAGAACACTGATGAAGCTTCTAACTTGATGTAATAGCCAGTAAGAAGTAGTACAATTCAAGTTTTAGGTATCGATTATTGACTTTTTAGCTGGCTTTGATGCCTTGGACATGAGCTAGGACCTTAAGAATCTGCATGAAAGGAGGACTAGCAGTCGAGTTGCAGGGAAGAATGTGAAAAGTGTTCATATGTAGTAAAAACCTGAGAAATCCGTCCGTTTTCGTCATTTGTTATCGAATCGACTTAAAGCCAGATCGTCACATTGGCCGCTCTTCTCCCTGAAACGGTTGTACTTATCGTCTGCAAAGCTATGTCGCGTGCTGCGGTATGCGGAGACTCTAAAAGCACCATAGTAGAACACAAATGAAGCTTCTAAGTTGATGTAATAGCCAGTAAGAAGTAGTACAATTCAAGTTTGAGGTACTGATTATTTACTTTTTAGCTGGCTTTGGAGCCTTGGACATGAGCTAGGACCTTAAGATTCTGCATGAAAGGAGGACTAGCAGCCGCGTTGCACGGGAGAATGTGAAATGTGTTCATGTGTAGTAAAAACCAACCTGAGAAATCCGTCCGTTTTCGTCATTTGTTATCGAATCGACTTAAAGCCCGATCGTCACATTGGCCGCTCTTCTCTCTGAAACGGTTGTACTTATCGCCTGCAAAGCTATGTCGCGTGATGCGGTATGCGGAGACACTAATAGCACCATAGTAGAACACAGATGAAGCTTCTAAGCTGATGTAATAGCCAGTAAGAAGTAGTATAATTCAAGTTTTAGGTATCGATTATTGACTTTTTAGCTGGCTTTGGTGCCTTGGACATGAGCTAGGACCTTAAGATTCTGCATGAAAGGAGGACTAGCAGCCGAGTTGCACGGGAGAATGTGAAAAGTGTTCATATGTAGTAAAAACCTGAGAAATCCGTCCGTTTTCGTCATTTGTTATCGAATCGACTTAAAGCCAGATCGTCACATTGGCCGCTCTTCTCTCTGAAAGCTATGTCGCGTGCTGCGGTATGCGGAGACTCTAAAAGCACCATAGTAGAACACAGATGAAGCTTCTAAGTTGATGTAATACCCAGTAAGAAGTAGTACAATTCAAGTTTTAGGTATCGATTATTGACTTTTTAGCAGGCTTTGATGCCTTGGACATGAGCTAGGACCTTAAGAATCTGCATGAAAGGAGGACTAGCAGGCGAGTTGCAGGGAAGAATGTGAAAAGTGTTCATATGTAGTAAAAACCTGAGAAATCCGTCCGTTTTCGTCATTTGTTATCGAATCGACTTAAAGCCAGATCGTCACATTGGCCGCTCTTCTCTCTGAAACGGTTGTACTTATCGTCTGCAAAGCTATGTCGCGTGCTGCGGTATGCGGAGACTCTAAAAGCACCATAGTAGAACACAGATGAAGCTTCTAAGTTGATGTAATAGCCAGTAAGAAGTAGTACAATTCAAGTTTTAGGTACTGATTATTTACTTTTTAGCTGGCTTTGGAGCCTTGGACATGAGCTAGGACCTTAAGATTCTGCATGAAAGGAGGACTAGCAGCCGCGTTGCACGGGAGAGTGTGAAATGTGTTCATATGTAGTAAAAACCTGAGACATCCGTCCGTTTTCGTTATTTGTTATCGAATCGAGTTAAAGCCCGATCGTCACATTGGCCGCTCTTCTCTCTGAAACGGTTGTACTTATCGCCTGCAAAGCTATGTCGCGTGATGCGGTATGCGGAGACACTAAAAGCACCATAGTAGAACACAGATGAAGCTTCTAAGTTGATGTAATAGCCAGTAAGAAGTAGTCCAATTCAAGATTTAGGTATCGATTATTGACTTTTTAGCTGGCTTTGGTGCCTTGGACATGAGCTAGGACCTTAAGATTCTGCATGAAAGGAGGACTAGCAGCCGAGTTGCACGGGAGAATGTGAAAAGTGTTCATATGTAGTAAAAACCTGAGAAATCCGTCAGTTTTCGTCATTTGTTATCGAATCGCCTTAAAGCCAGATCGTCACATTGGCCGCTCTTCTCTCTGAAACGGTTGTACTTATCGCCTGCAAAGCTATGTCGCGTAATGCGGTATGCGGAGACACTCAAAGCACCATAGTAGAACACAGATGAAGCTTCTAAGTTGATGTAATAGCCAGTAAGAAGTAGTATAATTCAAGTTTTAGGTATCGATTATTGACTTTTTAGCTGGCTTTGGTGCCTTGGACATGAGCTAAGACCTTAAGATTCTGCATGAAAGGAGGACTAGCAGCCGAGTTGCACGGGAGAATGTGAAAAGTGTTCATATGTAGTAAAAACCTGAGAAATCCGTCCGTTTTCGTCATTTGTTATCGAATCGACTTAAAGCCAGATCGTCACATTGGCCGCTCTTCTCTCTGAAACGGTTGTACTTATCGTCTGCAAAGCTATGTCGCGTGCTGCGGTATGCGGAGACTCTAAAAGCACCATAGTAGAACACAGATGAAGCTTCTAAGTTGATGTAATAGCCAGTAAGAAGTAGTACAATTCAAGTTTTAGGTATCGATTATTGACTTTTTAGCTGGCTTTGATGCCTTGGACATGAGCTAGGACCTTAAGAATCTGCATGAAAGGAGGACTAGCAGCCGAGTTGCAGGGAAGAATGTGAAAAGTGTTCATATGTAGTAAAAACCTCAGAAATCCGTCCGATTTCGTCATTTGTTATCGAATCGACTTAAAGCCAGATCGTCACATTGGCCGCTCTTCTCTCTGAAACGGTTGTACTTATCGTCTGCAAAGCTATGTCGCGTGCTGCGGTATGCGGAGACTCTAAAAGCACCATAGTAGAACACAGATGAATCTTCTAAGTTGATGTAATAGCCAGTAAGAAGTAGTACAATTCAAGTTTTAGGTACTGATTATTTACTTTTTAGCTGGCTTTGGAGCCTTGGACATGAGCTAGGACCTTAAGATTCTGCATGAAAGGAGGAGTAGCAGCCGCGTTGCACGGGAGAATGTGAAATGTGTTCATATGTATTAAAAACTTGAGAAATCCGTCTGTTTCCGTCATTTGTTATCGAATCGACTTAAAGCCCGATCGTCACATTGGCCGCTCTTCTCTCTGAAACGGTTGTACTTATCGCCTGCAAAGCTATGTCGCGTGATGCGGTATGCGGAGACACTAAAAGCACCATAGTAGAACACAGATGAAGCTTCTAAGTTGATGTAATAGCCAGTAAGAAGTAGTACAATTCAAGTTTTAGGTATCGATTATTGACTTTTTAGCTGGCTTTGGTGCCTTGGACATGAGCTAGGACCTTAAGATTCTGCATGAAAGGAGGACTAGCAGCTGCGTTGTACGGGAGAATGTGAAAAGTGTTCATATGTAGTAAAATCCTGAGAAATACGTCCGTTTTCGTCATTTGTTATTGCATCGACTTAAAGCCAGATCGTCACATTGACTGCTCTTCTCTCTGAAACGGTTGTACTTATCGTCTGGAAAGCTTTGTCGCGTGCTGCGGTATGCGGAGACACTGAAAGCACCATAGTAGAACACAGATGAAGCTTCTAAGATGATGTAATAGCCAGTAAGAAGTAGTACAATTCAAGTTTTAGGTATCGATTATTGACTTTTTAGCTGGCTTTGGTGCCCTGGACATGAGCTAGGACCTTAAGATTCTGCATGAAAGGAGGACTAGCAGCCGAGTTGCACGGGAGAATGTGAAAAGTGTTCATATGTAGTAAAAACCTGAGAAATCCGTCCGTTTTCGTCATTTGTTATCGAATCGACTTAAAGCCAGATCGTCACATTGGCCCCTCTTTTCTCTGAAACGGTTGTACTTATCGTCTGCAAAGCTATGTCGCGTGATGCGGTGTGCGGAGACACTAAAAGCACCATGGTAGAACACAGATGAAGCTTCTAAGTTGATGTAATAGCCAGTAAGAAGTAGTACAATTCAAGTTTTAGGTATCGATTATTGACTTTTTAGCTGGCTTTGGTGCCTTGGACATGAGCTAGGACCTTAAGATTCTGCATTAAAGGAGGACTAGCAGCCGCGTTGCACGGGAGAATGTGAAATGTGTTCATATGTAGTAGAAACCTGAGAAATCCGTCCGTTTTCGTCATTTGTTATCGAATTGACTTAAAGCCCGATCGTCACATTGGCCGCTCTTCTCTCTGAAACGGTTGTACTTATCGTCTGCAAAGCTATGTCGCGTGCTGCGGTATGCGGAGACAATAAAATCACCATAGTAGAATACAGATGAAGCTTCTAAGTTGATGTAGTAGCCAGTAAGAAGTAGTACAATTCAAGTTTTAGGTATCGATTATTGACTTCTTAGCTGGCTTTGGTGCCTTGGACATGAGCTAGGATCTTAAGATACTGCATGAAAGGAGGACTAGCAGCCGAGTTGCACGGGAGAATGTGAAAAGTGTTCATATGTAGTAAAAACCTGAGAAATCCGTCCGTTTTCGTCATTTGTTATCGAATAGACTCAAAGCCAGATCGTCACATTGGCCGCTCTTCTCTCTGAAACGGTTCTACTTATCGTCTGCAAAGCTATGTCGCGTGCTGCGGTATGCGGAGACACTAAAAGCACCATAGTAGAACACAGATGAAGCTTCTAAGGTGAAGTAATAGCCAGTAAGAAGTAGTACAATTCAAGTTTTAGGTACTGATTATTGACTTTTTAGCTGGCTTTGGTGCCTTGGACATGAGCTAGGACCTTAAGATTCTGCATGAAAGGAGGACTAGCAGCCGAGTTGCACGGGAGAATGTGAAAAGTGTTCATTTGTAGTAAAAACCTGAGAAATCCGTCCGTTTTCCTCATTTGTTATCGAATCGACTTAAAGCCAGATCGTCACATTGGCCGCTCTTCTCTCTGAAACGGTTGTACTTATCGTCTGCAAAGCTATGTCGCGTGCTGCGGTATGCGGAGACACTAAAAGCACCATAGTAGAACACAGATGAAGCTTCTATGATGATGTAATAGCCAGTAAGAAGTAGTACAATTCAAGTTTTAGGTATCGATTATTGACTTTTTAGCTGGCTTTGGTGCCTTGGACATGAGGTAGGACCTTAAGATTCTGCGTGAAAGGAGGACTAGCAGCCGCGTTGGATGGGAGAATGTGAATAGTGTTCATATGTAGTAAAAACCTGAGAAATCCGTCCATTTTCGTCATTTGTTATCGAATCGACTTAAAGCCAGATCGTCACATTGGCCGCTCTTCTCTCTGAAACGGTTGTCCTTATCGCCTGCAAAGCTATGTCGCGTGATGCGGTATGCGGAGACACTAAAAGCACCATAGTAGAACACAGATGAAGCTTCTAAGTTGATGTAATAGCCAGTAAGAAGTAGTATAATTCAAGTTTTAGGTATCGATTATTGACTTTTTAGCTGGCTTTGGTGCCTTGGACATGAGCTAGGACCTTAAGATTCTGCATGAAAGGAGGACGAGCAGCCGAGTTGCACGGTAGAATGTGAAAAGTGTTCATATGTAGTAAAAACCTGAGAATTCCGTCCGTTTTCGTCATTTGTTATCGAATCGACTTAAAGGCAGATCGTCACATTGGCCGCTCTTCTCTCTGAAACGGTTGTACTTATCGTCTGCAAAGCTATGTCGCGTGCTGCGGTATGCGGAGACAATAAAATCACCATAGTAGAACACAGATGAAGCTTCTAAGTCGATGTAATAGCCAGTAAGAAGTAGTACAATTCAAGTTTTAGGTATTGATTATTGACTTCTTAGATGGATTTGGTGCGTTGGACATGAGCTAGGATGTTAAGATTCTGCATGAAAGGAGGACTAGCAGCCGAGTTGCACGGGACAATATGAAAAGTGTTCATATGTAGTAAAAACCTGAGAAATCCGTCCGTTTTCCTCATTTGTTATCGAATCGCCTTAAAGCCAGATCGTCACATTGGCCCCTCTTTTCTCTGAAACGGTTGTACTTATCGTCTGCAAAGCTATGTCGCGTGCTGCGGTATGCGGAGACACTAAAAGCACCATAGTAGAACACAGACGAAGCTTCTAAGTTGATGTAATAGCCAGTAAGAAGTAGTACAATTCAAGTTTTAGGTACTGATTATTCACTTTTTAGCTGGCTTTGGTGCCTTGGACATGAGCTAGGACCTTAAGATTCTGCATGAAAGGAGGACTAGCAGCCGAGTTGCACGGGAGAATGTGAAAAGTGGTCATATGTAGTAAAAACCTGAGAAATCCGTCCGTTTTCGTCATTTGTTATCGAATCGACTTAAAGCCAGATCGTCACATTGGCCGCTCTTCTCTCTGAAACGGTTGTACTTATCGTCTGCAAAGCTATGTCGCGTGCTGCGGTATGCGGAGACACTAAAAGCACCATAGTAGAACACAGATGAAGCTTCTATGATGATGTAATAGCCAGTAAGAAGTAGTACAATTCAAGTTTTAGGTATCGATTATTGACTTTTTAGCTGGCTTTGGTGCCTTGGATATGAGGTAGGACCTTAAGATTCTGCGTGAAAGGAGGATTAGCAGCCGCGTTTGATGGGAGAATGTGAATAGTGTTCATATGTAGTAAAAACCTGAGAAATCCGTCCGTTTTCGTCATTTGTTATCGAATTGACTTACAAAGCCAGATCGTCACATTGGCCGCTCTTCTCTCTGAAACGGTTGTCCTTATCGCCTGCAAAGCTATGTCGCGTGATGCGGTATGCGGAGACACTAAAAGCACCATAGTAGAACACAGATGAAGCTTCTAAGTTGATGTAATAGCCAGTAAGAAGTAGTATAATTCAAGTTTTAGGTATCGATTATTGACTTTTTAGCTGGCTTTGGTGCCTTGGACATGAGCTAGGACCTTAAGATTCTGCATGAAAGGAGGACTAGCAGCCGAGTTGCACGGGACAATATGAAAAGTGTTCATATGTAGTAAAAACCTGAGAAATCCGTCCGTTTTCGTCATTTGTTATCGAATCGCCTTAAACCCAGATCGTCACTTGGCCGCTCTTCTCTCTGAAACGGCTGTACTTATCGTCTGCAAAGCTATGTCGCGTGCTGCGGTATGCGGAGACACTAAAAGCACCATAGTAGAACACAGATGAAGCTTCTAAGTTGATGTAATAGCCAGTAAGAAGTAGTACAATTCAAGTTTTAGGTACTGATTATTGACTTTTTAGCTGGCTTTGGTGCCTTGGACATGAGCTAGGACCTTAAGATTCTGCATGAAAGGAGGACTAGCAGCCGAGTTGCACGGGAGAATGTGAAAAGTGTTCATATGTAGTAAAAACCTGAGAAATCCGTCCGTTTTCCTCATTTGTTATCGAATTGACTTAAAGCCCGATCGTCACATTGGCCGCTCTTCTCTCTGAAACGGTTGTACTTATCGTCTGCAAAGCTATGTCGCGTGCTGCGGTATGCGGAGACAATAAAATCACCATAGTAGAATACAGATGAAGCTTCTAAGTTGATGTAATAGCCAGTAAGAAGTAGTACAATTCAAGTTTTAGGTATCGATTATTGACTTCTTAGCTGGCTTTGGTGCCTTGGACATGAGCTAGGTCCTTAAGATACGGCATGAAAGGAGGACTAGCAGCCGAGTTGCACGGGAGAATGTGAAAAGTGTTCATATGTAGTAAAAACCTGAGAAAACCGTCCGTTTTCGTCATTTGTTATCGAATCGACTTAAAGCCAGATCGTCACATTGGCCGCTCTTCTCTCTGAAACGGTTCTACTTATCGTCTGCAAAGCTATGTCGCGTGCTGCGGTATGCGGAGACACTAAAAGCACCATAGTAGAACACAGATGAAGCTTCTAAGTTGATGTAATAGCGAGTAAGTAGTAGTACAATTCAAGTTTTAGGTACTGATTATTTACTTTTTAGCTGGCTTTGGTGCCTTCGACATGAGCTAGGACCTTAAGATTCTGCATGAAAGGAGGACTAGCAGCCGAGTTGCACGGGAGAATGTGAAAAGTGTTCATATGTAGTAAAAACCTGAGAAATCCGTCCGTTTTCGTCATTTGTTATCGAATCGACTTAAAGCCAGATCGTCACATTGGCCGCTCTTCTCTCTGAAACGGTTGTACTTATCGCCTGCAAAGCTATGTCGCGTGATGCGGTATGCGGAGACACTCAAAGCACCATAGTAGAACACAGATGAAGCTTCTAAGTTGATGTAATAGCCAGTAAGAAGTAGTATAATTCAAGTTTTAGGTATCGATTATTGACTTTTTAGCTGGCTTTGATGCCTTGGACATGAGCTAAGACCTTAAGATTCTGCATGAAAGGAGGACTAGCAGCCGAGTTGCACGGGAGAATGTGAAAAGTATTCATATGTAGTAAAAACCTGAGAAATCCGTCCGTTTTCGTCATTTGTTATCGAATCGACTTAAAGCCAGATCGTCACATTGGCCGCTCTTCTCTCTGAAACGGTTGTACTTATCGTCTGCAAAGCTATGTCGCGTGCTGCGGTATGCGGAGACTCTAAAAGCACCATAGTAGAACACAGATGAAGCTTCTAAGTTGATGTAATAGCCAGTAAGAAGTAGTACAATTCAAGTTTTAGGTATCGATTATTGACTTTTTAGCTGGCTTTGATGCCTTGGACATGAGCTAGGACCTTAAGCATCTGCATGAAAGGAGGACTAGCAGCCGAGTTTCAGGGAAGAATGTGAAAAGTGTTCATATGTAGTAAAAACCTCAGAAATCCGTCCGTTTTCGTCATTTGTTATCGAATCGACTTAAAGCCAGATCGTCACATTGGCCGCTCTTCTCTCTGAAACGGTTGTACTTATCGTCTGCAAAGCTATGTCGCGTGCTGCGGTATGCGGAGACAATAAAATCACCATAGTAGAACACAGATGAAGCTTCTAAGTCGATGTAATAGCCAGTAAGAAGTAGTACAATTCAAGTTTTAGGTATCGATTATTGACTTCTTAGATGGATTTGGTGCCTTGGACATGAGCTAGGATGTTAACATTCTGCATGAAAGGAGGACTAGCAGCCGAGTTGCACAGGACAATATGAAAAGTGTTCATATGTAGTAAAAACCTGAGAAATCCGTCCGTTTTCGTCATTTGTTATCGAATCGCCTTAAAGCCAGATCGTCACTTGGCCGCACTTCTCTCTGAAACGGCTGTACTTATCGTCTGCAAAGCTATGTCGCGTGCTGCGGTATGCGGAGACACTAAAAGCACCATAGTAGAACACAGATGAAGCTTCTAAGTTGATGTAATAGCCAGTAAGAAGTAGTACAATTCAAGTTTTAGGTACTGATTATTGACTTTTTAGCCGGCTTTGGTGCCTTGGACATGAGCTAGGACCTTAAGATTCTGCATGAAAGGAGGACTAGCAGCCGAGTTGCACGGGAGAATGTGAAAAGTGTTCATATGTAGTAAAAACCTGAGAAATCCGTCCGTTTTCCTCATTTGTTATCGAATCGACTTAAAGCCAGATCGTCACATTGGCCGCTCTTCTCTCTGAAACGGTTGTACTTATCGTCTGCAAAGCTATGTCGCGTGCTGCGGTATGCGGAGACACTAAAAGCACCACAGTAGAACACAGATGAAGCTTCTAATTTGATGTAATAGCCAGTAAGAAGTAGTACAATTCAAGTTTTAGGTATCGATTATTGACTTTTTAGCTGGCTTTGGTGCCTTGGACATGAGCTAGGACCTTAAGATTCTGCATGAAAGGAGGACTAGCAGCCGAGTTGCACGGGAGAATGTGAAAAGTGTTCATATGTAGTAAAAACCTGAGAAATCCGTCCGTTTTCCTCATTTGTTATCGAATCGACTTAAAGCCAGATCGTCACATTGGCCGCTCTTCTCTCTGAAACGGTTGTACTTATCGTCTGCAAAGCTATGTCGCGTGCTGCGGTATGCGGAGACACTAAAAGCACCATAGTAGAACACAGATGAAGCTTCTATGATGATGTAATAGCCAGTAAGAAGTAGTACAATTCAAGTTTTAGGTATCGATTATTGACTTCTTAGCTGGCTTTGGTGCCTTGGACATGAGGTAGGACCTTAAGATTCTGCGTGAAAGGAGGACTAGTAGCCGCGTTGGATGGGAGAATGTGAATAGTGTTCATATGTAGTAAAAACCTGAGAAATCCGTCCGTTTTCGTCATTTGTTATCGAATCGACTTAAAGCCAGATCGTCACATTGGCCGCTCTTCTCTCTGAAACGGTTGTCCTTATCGTCTGCAAAGCTATGTCGTATGCTGCGGTAGGCGGCGACACTGAAACCACCACAGTAGAACACAGATGAAGCTTCTAATTTGATGTAATAGCCAGTAAGAAGTAGTACAATTCAAGTTTTAGGTATCGATTATTGACTTTTTAGCTGGCTTTGATGCCTTGGACATGAGCTAGGACCTTAAGAATCTGCATGAAAGGAGGACTAGCAGCCGAGTTGCAGGGAAGAATGTGAAAAGTGTTCATATGTAGTAAAAACCTGAGAAATCCGTCCGTTTTCGTCATTTGTTATCGAATCGACTTAAAGCCAGATCGTCACATTGGCCGCTCTTCTCTCTGAAACGGTAGTACTTATCGTCTGCAAAGCTATGTCGCGTGCTGCGGTATGCGGAGACTCTAAAAGCACCATAGTAGAACACAGATGAAGCTTCTAAGTTGATGTAATAGCCAGTAAGAAGTAGTACAACTCAAGTTTTAGGTACTGATTATTTACTTTTTAGCTGGCTTTGGAGCCTTGGACATGAGCTAGGACCTTAAGATTCTGCATGAAAGGAGGACTAGCAGCCGCGTTGCACGGGAGAATGTGAAATGTGTTCATATGTAGTAAAAACCTGAGAAATCCGTCCGTTTTCGTCATTTGTTATCGAATCGACTTAAAGCCCGATCGTCACATTGGCCGCTCTTATCTCTGAAACGGTTGTACTTATCGCCTGCAAAGCTATGTCGTGTGATGCGGTATGCGGAGACACTAAAAGCACCATAGTAGAACATAGATGAAGCTTCTAAGTTGATGTAATAGCCAGTAAGAAGTAGTACAATTCAAGTTTTAGGTATCGATTATTGACTTTTTAGCTGGCTTTGGTGCCTTGGACATGAGCTAGGACCTTAAGATTCTGCATGAAAGGAGGACTAGCGGCCGCGTTGTACGGGAGAATGTGAAATGTGTTCATATGTAGTAAAAACCTGAGAAATCCGTCCGTTTTCGTCATTTGTTATCGAATCGACTTAAAGCCAGATCGTCACATTGGCCGCTCTTCTCTCTGAAACGGTTGTACTTATCGTCTGCAAAGCTATGTCGCGTGCTGCGGTATGCGGAGACTCTAAAAGCACCATAGTAGAATACAGATGAAGCTTCTAAGTTGATGTAATAGCCAGTAAGAAGTAGTACAACTCAAGTTTTATGTACTGATTATTTACTTTTTAGCTGGCTTTGGAGCCTTGGACATGAGCTAGGACCTTAAGATTCTGCATGAAAGGAGGACTAGCAGCCGCGTTGCACGGGAGAATGTGAAATGTGTTCATATGTAGTAAAAACCTGAGAAATCCGTCCGTTTTCGTCATTTGTTATCGAATCGACTTAAAGCCCGATCGTCACATATGCCGCTCTTATCTCTGAAACGGTTGTACTTATCGCCTGCAAAGCTATGTCGCGTGATGCGGTATGCGGAGACACTAAAAGCACCATAGTAGAACACAGATGAAGCTTCTAAGTTGATGTAATAGCCAGTAAGAAGTAGTACAATTCAAGTTTTAGGTATCGATTATTGACTTTTTAGCTGGCTTTGGTGCCTTGGACATGAGCTAGGACCTTAAGATTCTGCATGAAAGGAGGGCTAGCGGCCGCGTTGTACGGGAGAATGTGAAAAGTGTTCATATGTAGTAAACACCTGAGAAATCCGTCCGTTTTCGTCATTTGTTATCGAATCGACTTAAAGCCAGATCGTCGCATTGGCTGCTCTTCTCTCTGAAACGGTTGTACTTATCGTCTGGAAAGCTTTGTCGCGTGCTGCGGTATGCGGAGACACTGAAAGCACCATGGTAGAACACAGATGAAGCTTCTAAGATGATGTAATAGCCACTAAGAAGTAGTACAATTCAAGTTTTAGGTATCGATTATTGACTTTTTAGCTGGCTTTGGTGCCTTGGACATGAGCTAGGATCTTAAGATTCTGCATGAAAGGAGGTTTAGCAGCCGAGTTGCACGGGAGAATGTGAAAAGTGTTTATATGTAGTAAAAACCTGAGAAATCCGTCCGTTTTCGTTAATTGTTATCGAATCGACTTAAAGCCAGATCGTCACATTGGCCCCTCTTTTCTCTGAAACGGTTGTACTTATCGTCTGCAAAGCTATGTCGCGTACTGCGGTGTGCGGAGACACTAAAAGCACCATGGTAGAACACAGATGAAGCCTCTAAGTTGATGTAATAGCCAGTAAGAAGTAGTACAATTCAAGTTTTTGGTATCGATTATTGACTTTTAGCTGGCTTTGGTGCCTTGGACATGAGCTAGGACCTTAAGATTCTGCATTAAAGGAGGACTAGCAGCCGCGTTGCACGGGAGAATGTGAAATGTGTTCATATGTAGTAGAAACCTGAGAAATCCGTCCGTTTTCGTCATTTGTTATCGAATTGACTTAAAGCCCGATCGTCACATTGGCCGCTCTTCTCTCTGAAACGGTTGTACTTATCGTCTGCAAAGCTATGTCGCGTGCTGCGGTATGCGGAGACAATAAAATCACCATAGTAGAACACAGATGAAGCTTCTAAGTCGATGTAATAGCCAGTAAGAAGTAGTACAATTCAAGTTTTAGGTACTGATTATTGACTTTTTAGCTGGCTTTGGTGCCTTGGACATGAGCTAGGACCTTAAGATTCTGCATGAAAGGAGGACTAGCAGCCGCGTTGGATAGGAGAATGTGAAAAGTGTTCATATGTAGTAAAAACTTGAGAAATCCGTCCGTTTTCGTCATTTGTTATCGAATCGACTTAAAGCCAGATCGTCACATTCGCCGCTCTTCTCTCTGAAACGGTTGTACTTATCGTCTGCAAAGCTATGTCGCGTGCTGCGGTATGCGGAGACACTAAAAGCACCATAGTAGAACACAGATGAAGCTTCTATGATGATGTAATAGCCAGTAAGAAGTAGTACAATTCAAGTTTTAGGTATCGATTATTGACTTTTTAGCTGGCTTTGGTGCCTTGGACATGAGCTAGGACCTTAAGATTCTGCATGAAAGGAAGACTAGCATCCGCGTTGGATAGGAGAATGTGAAAAGTGTTCATATGTAGTAAAAACCTGAGAAATCCGTCCGTTTTCGTCATTTGTTATCGAATCGACTTGAAGCCAGATCGTCACATTGGCTGCTCTTCTCTCTGAAACGGTTGTACTTATCGTCTGGAAAACTTTGTCGCGTGCTGCGGTATGCGGAGACACTAAAAGCACCATAGTAGAACACAGATGAAGCTTCTAAGATGATGTAATAGCCAGTAAGAAGTAGTACAATTCAAGTTCTATGTATCGATTATTGACTTTTTAGCTGGCTTTGGTGCCTTGGACATGAGCTAGGACCTTAAGATTCTGCATGAAAGGAGGACTAGCAGCCGAGTTGCACGGGAGAATGTGAAAAGTGTTCATATGTAGTAAAAACCTGAGAAATTCGTCCGTTTTCATCATTTGTTATCGAATCGACTTAAAGCCAGATCGTCACATTGGCCGCTCTTCTCTCTGAAACGGTTCTACATATCGTCTGCAAAGCTATGTCGCGTGCTGCGGTATGCGGAGACACTAAAAGCACCATAGTAGAACACAGATGAAGCTTCTAAGTTGATGTAATAGCCAGTAAGAAGTAGTATAATTCAAGTTTTAGGTATCGATTATTGACTTTTTAGCTGGCTTTGGTGCCTTGGACATGAGCTAGGACCTTAAGATTCTGCATGAAAGGAGGACTAGCAGCCGAGTTGCACGGGAGAATGTGAAAAGTGTTCATATGTAGTAAAAACCTTAGAAATCCGTCCGTTTTCGTCATTTGTTATCGAATCGACTTAAAGCCAGATCGTCACATTGGCCGCTCTTCTCTCTGAAACGGTTGTACTTATCGTCTGCAAAGCTATGTCGCGTGCTGCGGTATGCGGAGACTCTAAAAGCACCATAGTAGAACACAGATGAAGCTTCTAAGTTGATGTAATAGCCAGTAAGAAGTAGTACAATTCAAGTTTTAGGTACTGATTATTTACTTTTTAGCTGGCTTTGGAGCCTTGGACATGAGCTAGGACCTTAAGATTCTGCATGAAAGGAGGACTAGCAGCCGCGTTGCACGGGAGAATGTGAAATGTGTTCATATGTAGTAAAAACCTGAGAAATCCGTCCGTTTTCGTCATTTGTTATCGAATCGACTTAAAGCCCGATCGTCACATTGGCCGCTCTTCTCTCTGAAACGGTTGTACTTATCGTCTGCAAAGCTATGTCGCGTGCTGCGGTATGCGGAGACACTAAAAGCACCATAGTAGAACACAGATGAAGCTTCTAAGTTGATGTAATAGCCAGTAAGAAGTAGTACAATTCAAGTTTTAGGTACTGATTATTGACTTTTTAGCTGGCTTTGGTGCCTTGGACATGAGCTAGGACCTTAGGATTCTGCATGAAAGGAGGACTAGCAGCCGAGTTGCACGGGAGAATGTGAAAAGTGTTCATATGTAGTAAAAACCTGAGAAATCCGTCCGTTTTCCTCATTTGTTATCGAATCGACTTAAAGCCAGATCGTCACATTGGCCGCTCTTCTCACTGAAACGGTTGTACTTATCGTCTGCAAAGCTATGTCGCGTGCTGCGGTATGCGGAGACACTAAAAGCACCATAGTAGAACACAGATGAAGCTTCTATGATGATGTAATAGCCAGTAAGAAGTAGTACAATTCAAGTTTTAGGTATCGATTATTGACTTTTTAGCTGGCTTTGGTGCGTTGGACATCAGGTAGGACCTTAAGATTGTGCATGAAAGGAGGACTAGCAGCCGCGTTGCACGGGAGAATGTGAAATGTGTTCATATGTAGTAAAAACCTGAGAAATCCGTCCGTTTTCGTCATTTGTTATCGAATCGACTTAAAGCCAGATCGTCACATTGGCCGCACTTCTCTCTGAAACGGTTGTCCTTATCGCCTGCAAAGCTATGTCGCGTGATGCGGTATGCGGAGACACTAAAAGCACCATAGTAGAACACAGATGAAGCTTCTAAGTTGATGTAATAGTTAGTAAGAAGTAGTATAATTCAAGTTTTAGGTATCGATTATTGACTTTTTAGCTGGCTTTGGTGCCTTGGACATGAGCTAGGACCTTAAGATTCTGCATGAAAGGAGGACTAGCAGCCGCGTTGCACGGGAGAATGTGAAATGTGTTCATATGTAGTAAAAACCTGAGAAATCCGTCCGTTTTCGTCATTTGTTATCGAATCGACTTAAAGCCAGATCGTCACATTGGCCGCTCTTCTCTCTGAAACGGTTGTACTTATCGTCTGCAAAGCTATGTCGCGTGCTGCGGTATGCGGAGACTCTAAAAGCACCATGGTAGAACACAGATGAAGATTCTAAGTTGATGTAATAGCCAGTAAGAAGTAGTACAATTCAAGTTTTTGGTATCGATTATTGACTTTTTAGCTGGCTTTGGTGCCTTGGACATGAGCTAGGACCTTAAGATTCTGCATTAAGGGAGGACTAGCAGCCGCGTTGCACGGGATAATGTGAAATGTGTTCATATGTAGTAGAAACCTGAGAAATCCGTCCGTTTTCGTCATTTGTTATCGAATTGACTTAAAGCCCGATCGTCACATTGGCCGCTCTTCTCTCTGAAACGGTTGTACTTATCGTCTGCAAAGCTATGTCGCGTGCTGCGGTATGCGGCGACAATAAAATCACCATAGTAGAACACAGATGAAGCTTCTAAGTCGATGTAATAGCCAGTAAGAAGTAGTACAATTCAAGTTTTAGGTATCGATTATTGACTTTTTAGCTGGCTTTGGTGCTTTGGACATGAGCTAGGACCTTAAGATTCTGCATGAAAGGAAGACTAGCATCCGCGTTGGATAGGAGAATGTGAAAAGTGTTCATATGTAGTAAAAACCTGAGAAATTCGTCCGTTTTCATCATTTGTTATCGAATCGACTTAAAGCCAGATCGTCACATTGGCCGCTCTTCTCTCTGAAACGGTTATACTTATCGTCTGCAAAGTTATGTCGCGTGCTGCGGTATGCGGAGACACTAAAAGCACCATAGTAGAACACAGATGAAGCTTCTAAGTTGATGTAATAGCCAGTAAGAAGTAGTACAATTCAAGTTTTAGGTACTGATTATTTACTTTTTAGCTGGCTTTGGTGCCTTGGACATGGGCTAGGACCTTTAGATTCTGCATGAAAGGAGGACTAGCAGCCGAGTTGCACGGGAGAATGTGAAAAGTGTTCATATGTAGTAAAAACCTGAGAAATCCGTCCGTTTTCGTCATTTGTTATCGAATCGACTTAAAGGCAGATCGTCACATTGGCCGCTCTTCTCTCTGAAACGGTTGTACTTATCGTCTGCAAAGCTATGTCGCGTGCTGCGGTATGCGGAGACACTAAAAGCACCATAGTAGAACACAGATGAAGCTTCTAAGTTGATGTAATAGCCAGTAAGAAGTAGTACAATTCAAGTTTTAGCTACTGATTATTGACTTTTTAGCTGGCTTTGGTGCCCTGGACATAAGCTAGGACCTTAAGATTCTCCGTGAAAGGAGGACTAGCAGACGAGTTGCACGGGAGAATGTGAAAAGTGTTCATATGTAGTAAAAACCTGAGAAATCCGTCCGTTTTCCTCATTTGTTATCGAATCGACTTAAAGCCAGATCGTCACATTGGCCGCTCTTCTCTCTGAAACGGTTGTACTTATCGTCTGCAAAGCTATGTCGCGTGCTGCGGTATGCGGAGACAATAAAATCACCATAGTAGAACACAGATGAAGCTTCTAAGTCGATGTAATAGCCAGTAAGAAGTAGTACAATTCAAGTTTTAGGTATCGATTATTGACTTTTTAGCTGGCTTTGGTGCCTTGGACATGAGGTAGGACCTTAAGATTCTGCGTGAAAGGAGGACTAGCAGCCGCGTTGGATGGGAGAATGTGAATAGTGTTCATATGTAGTAAAAACCTGAGAAATCCGTCCGTTTTCGTCATTTGTTATCGAATCGACTTAAAGCCAGGTCGTCACATTGGCCGCTCTTCTCTCTGAAACGGTTGTCCTTATCGCCTGCAAAGCTATGTCGCGTGATGCGGTATGCGGAGACACTAAAAGCACCATAGTAGAACACAGATGAAGCTTCTAAGTTGATGTAATAGCCAGTAAGAAGTAGTACAATTCAAGTTTTAGGTACTGATTATTTACTTCTTAGCTGGCTTTGGTGCCTTGGACATGAGCTAGGACCTTAAGATTCTGCATGAAAGGAGGACTAGCAGCCGAGTTGCACGGGAGAATGTGAAAAGTGTTCATATGTAGTAAAAACCTGAGAAATCCGTCCGTTTTCGTCATTTGTTATCGAATCGACTTAAAGCCAGATCGTCACATTGGCCGCTCTTCTCTCTGAAACGGTTCTACTTATCGTCTGCAAAGCTATGTCGCGTGCTGCGGTATGCGGAGACACTAAAAGCACCATAGTAGAACACAGATGAAGCTTCTATGATGATGTAATAGCCAGTAAGAAGTAGTACAATTCAAGTTTTAGGTATCGATTATTGACCTTTTAGCTGGCTTTGGTGCCTTGGACATGAGGTAGGACCTTAAGATTCTGCGTGAGAGGAGGACTAGCAGCCGCGTTGGATGGGAGAATGTGAATAGTGTTCATATGTAGTAAAAACCTGAGAAATCCGTCCGTTTTCGTCATTTGTTATCGAATCGACTTAAAGCCAGATCGTCACAATGGCCGCTCTTCTCTCTGAAACGGTTGTCCTTATCGCCTGCAAAGCTATGTCGCGTGATGCGGTATGCGGAGACACTAAAAGCACCATAGTAGAACACAGATGAAGCTTCTAAGTTGATGTAATAGCCAGTAAGAAGTAGTATAATTCAAGTTTTAGGTATCGATTATTGACTTTTTAGCTGGCTTTGGTGCCTTGGACATGAGCTAGGGCCTTAAGATTCTGCATGAAAGGAGGACTAGCAGCCGAGTTGCACGGGAGAATGTGAAAAGTGTTCATATGTAGTAAAAACCTGAGAAATCCGTCCGTTTTCGTCATTTGTTATCGAATCGACTTAAAGCCAGATCGTCACATTGGCCGCTCTTCTCTCTGAAACGGTTGTACTTATCGTCTGCAAAGCTATGTCGCGTGCTGCGGTATGCGGAGACTCTAAAAGCACCATAGTAGAACACAGATGAAGCTTCTAAGTTGATGTAATAGCCAGTAAGAAGTAGTACAATTCAAGTTTTAGGTACTGATTATTTACTTTTTAGCTGGCTTTGGAGCCTTGGACATGAGCTAGGACCTTAAGATTCTGCATGAAAGGAGGACTAGCAGCCGCGTTGCACGGGAGAATGTGAAATGTGTTCATATGTAGTAAAAACCTGAGAAATCCGTCCGTTTTCGTCATTTGTTATCGAATCGACTTAAAGCCCGATCGTCACATTGGCCGCTCTTCTCTCTGAAACGGTTGTACTTATCGTCTGCAAAGCTATGTCGCGTGCTGCGGTATGCGGAGACACTAAAAGCACCATAGTAGAACACAGATGAAGCTTCTAAGTTGATGTAATAGCCAGTAAGAAGTAGTACAATTCAAGTTTTAGGTACTGATTATTGACTTTTTAGCTGGCTTTGGTGCCTTGGACATGAGCTAGGACCTTAAGATTCTGCATTAAAGGAACCTAGCAGCCGAGTTGCACGGGAGAATGTGAAAAGTGTTCATATGTAGTAAAAACCTGAGAAATCCGTCCGTTTTCCTCATTTGTTATCGAATCGACTTAAAGCCAGATCGTCACATTGGCCGCTCTTCTCTCTGAAACGGTTGTACTTATCGTCTGCAAAGCTATGTCGCGTGCTGCGGTATGCGGAGACACTAAAAGCACCATAGTAGAACACAGATGAAGCTTCTATGATGATGTAATAGCCAGTAAGAAGTAGTACAATTCAAGTTTTAGGTATCGATTATTGACCTTTTAGCTGGCTTTGGTGCCTTGGACATGAGCTAGGACCTTAAGATTCTGCATGAAAGGAGGACTAGCAGCCGAGTTGCACGGGAGAATGTGAAAAGTGTTCATATGTAGTAAAAACCTGAGAAATCCGTCCGTTTTCGTCATTTGTTATCGAATCGACTTAAAGCCAGATCGTCACATTGGCCGCTCTTCTCTCTGAAACGGTTGTACTTATCGTCTGCAAAGCTATGTCGCGTGCTGCGGTATGCGGAGACTCTAAAAGCACCATAGTAGAACACAGATGAAGCTTCTAAGTTGATGTAATAGCCAGTAAGAAGTAGTACAATTCAAGTTTTAGCTACTGATTATTGACTTTTTAGCTGGCTTTGGTGCCCTGGACATAAGCTAGGACCTTAAGATTCTCCGTGAAAGGAGGACTAGCAGCCGAGTTGCACGGGAGAATGTGAAAAGTGTTCATATGTAGTAAAAACCTGAGAAATCCGTCCGTTTTCGTCATTTGTTATCGAATCGACTTAAAGCCAGATCGTCACATTGGCCGCTCTTCTCTCTGAAACGGTTGTACTTATCGTCTGCAAAGCTATGTCGCGTGCTGCGGTATGCGGAGACACTAAAAGCACCATAGTAGAACACAGATGAAGCTTCTAAGTTGATGTAATAGCCAGTAAGAAGTAGTACAATTCAAGTTTTAGCTACTGATTATTGACTTTTTAGCTGGCTTTGGTGCCCTGGACATAAGCTAGGACCTTAAGATTCTCCGTGAAAGGAGGACTAGCAGACGAGTTGCACGGGAGAATGTGAAAAGTGTTCATATGTAGTAAAAACCTGAGAAATCCGTCCGTTTTCCTCATTTGTTATCGAATCGACTTAAAGCCAGATCGTCACATTGGCCGCTCTTCTCTCTGAAACGGTTGTACTTATCGTCTGCAAAGCTATGTCGCGTGCTGCGGTATGCGGAGACAATAAAATCACCATAGTAGAACACAGATGAAGCTTCTAAGTCGATGTAATAGCCAGTAAGAAGTAGTACAATTCAAGTTTTAGGTATCGATTATTGACTTTTTAGCTGGCTTTGGTGCCTTGGACATGAGGTAGGACCTTAAGATTCTGCGTGAAAGGAGGACTAGCAGCCGCGTTGGATGGGAGAATGTGAATAGTGTTCATATGTAGTAAAAACCTGAGAAATCCGTCCGTTTTCGTCATTTGTTATCGAATCGACTTAAAGCCAGGTCGTCACATTGGCCGCTCTTCTCTCTGAAACGGTTGTCCTTATCGCCTGCAAAGCTATGTCGCGTGATGCGGTATGCGGAGACACTAAAAGCACCATAGTAGAACACAGATGAAGCTTCTAAGTTGATGTAATAGCCAGTAAGAAGTAGTACAATTCAAGTTTTAGGTACTGATTATTTACTTCTTAGCTGGCTTTGGTGCCTTGGACATGAGCTAGGACCTTAAGATTCTGCATGAAAGGAGGACTAGCAGCCGAGTTGCACGGGAGAATGTGAAAAGTGTTCATATGTAGTAAAAACCTGAGAAATCCGTCCGTTTTCGTCATTTGTTATCGAATCGACTTAAAGCCAGATCGTCACATTGGCCGCTCTTCTCTCTGAAACGGTTCTACTTATCGTCTGCAAAGCTATGTCGCGTGCTGCGGTATGCGGAGACACTAAAAGCACCATAGTAGAACACAGATGAAGCTTCTATGATGATGTAATAGCCAGTAAGAAGTAGTACAATTCAAGTTTTAGGTATCGATTATTGACCTTTTAGCTGGCTTTGGTGCCTTGGACATGAGGTAGGACCTTAAGATTCTGCGTGAGAGGAGGACTAGCAGCCGCGTTGGATGGGAGAATGTGAATAGTGTTCATATGTAGTAAAAACCTGAGAAATCCGTCCGTTTTCGTCATTTGTTATCGAATCGACTTAAAGCCAGATCGTCACAATGGCCGCTCTTCTCTCTGAAACGGTTGTCCTTATCGCCTGCAAAGCTATGTCGCGTGATGCGGTATGCGGAGACACTGAAAGCACCATAGTAGAACACAGATGAAGCTTCTAAGTTGATGTAATAGCCAGTAAGAAGTAGTATAATTCAAGTTTTAGGTATCGATTATTGACTTTTTAGCTGGCTTTGGTGCCTTGGACATGAGCTAGGGCCTTAAGATTCTGCATGAAAGGAGGACTAGCAGCCGAGTTGCACGGGAGAATGTGAAAAGTGTTCATATGTAGTAAAAACCTGAGAAATCCGTCCGTTTTCGTCATTTGTTATCGAATCGACTTAAAGCCAGATCGTCACATTGGCCGCTCTTCTCTCTGAAACGGTTGTACTTATCGTCTGCAAAGCTATGTCGCGTGCTGCGGTATGCGGAGACTCTAAAAGCACCATAGTAGAACACAGATGAAGCTTCTAAGTTGATGTAATAGCCAGTAAGAAGTAGTACAATTCAAGTTTTAGGTACTGATTATTTACTTTTTAGCTGGCTTTGGAGCCTTGGACATGAGCTAGGACCTTAAGATTCTGCATGAAAGGAGGACTAGCAGCCGCGTTGCACGGGAGAATGTGAAATGTGTTCATATGTAGTAAAAACCTGAGAAATCCGTCCGTTTTCGTCATTTGTTATCGAATCGACTTAAAGCCCGATCGTCACATTGGCCGCTCTTCTCTCTGAAACGGTTGTACTTATCGTCTGCAAAGCTATGTCGCGTGCTGCGGTATGCGGAGACACTAAAAGCACCATAGTAGAACACAGATGAAGCTTCTAAGTTGATGTAATAGCCAGTAAGAAGTAGTACAATTCAAGTTTTAGGTACTGATTATTGACTTTTTAGCTGGCTTTGGTGCCTTGGACATGAGCTAGGACCTTAAGATTCTGCATTAAAGGAACCTAGCAGCCGAGTTGCACGGGAGAATGTGAAAAGTGTTCATATGTAGTAAAAACCTGAGAAATCCGTCCGTTTTCCTCATTTGTTATCGAATCGACTTAAAGCCAGATCGTCACATTGGCCGCTCTTCTCTCTGAAACGGTTGTACTTATCGTCTGCAAAGCTATGTCGCGTGCTGCGGTATGCGGAGACACTAAAAGCACCATAGTAGAACACAGATGAAGCTTCTATGATGATGTAATAGCCAGTAAGAAGTAGTACAATTCAAGTTTTAGGTATCGATTATTGACCTTTTAGCTGGCTTTGGTGCCTTGGACATGAGCTAGGACCTTAAGATTCTGCATGAAAGGAGGACTAGCAGCCGAGTTGCACGGGAGAATGTGAAAAGTGTTCATATGTAGTAAAAACCTGAGAAATCCGTCCGTTTTCGTCATTTGTTATCGAATCGACTTAAAGCCAGATCGTCACATTGGCCGCTCTTCTCTCTGAAACGGTTGTACTTATCGTCTGCAAAGCTATGTCGCGTGCTGCGGTATGCGGAGACTCTAAAAGCACCATAGTAGAACACAGATGAAGCTTCTAAGTTGATGTAATAGCCAGTAAGAAGTAGTACAATTCAAGTTTTAGGTACTGATTATTGACTTTTTAGCTGGCTTTGGTGCCTTGGACATGAGCTAGGACCTTAAGATTCTGCATGAAAGGAACCTAGCAGCCGAGTTGCACGGGAGAATGTGAAAAGTGTTCATATGTAGTAAAAACCTGAGAAATCCGTCCGTTTTCCTCATTTGTTATCGAATCGACTTAAAGCCAGATCGTCACATTGGCCGCTCTTCTCTCTGAAACGGTTGTACTTATCGTCTGCAAAGCTATGTCGCGTGCTGTGGTATGCGGAGACACTAAAAGCACCATAGTAGAACACAGATGAAGCTTCTGTGATGATGTAATAGCCAGTAAGAAGTAGTACAATTCAAGTTTTAGGTATCGATTATTGACTTTTTAGCAGGCTTTGGTGCCTTGGACATGAGGTAGGACCTTAAGATTCTGCGTGAAAGGAGGACTAGCAGCCGCGTTGGATGGGAGAATGTGAATAGTGTTCATATGTAGTAAAAACCTGAGAAATCCGTCCGTTTTCGTCATTTGTTATCGAATCGACTTAAAGCCAGATCGTCACATTGGCCGCTCTTCTCTCTGAAACGGTTGTCCTTGTCGCCTGCAAAGCTATGTCGCGTGATGCGGTATGCGGAGACACTAAAAGCATCATAGTAGAACACAGATGAAGCTTCTAAGTTGATGTAATAGCCAGTAAGAAGTAGTATAATTCAAGTTTTAGGTATCGATTATTGACTTTTTAGCTGGCTTTGGTGCCTTGGACATGAGCTAGGACCTTAAGATTCTGCATGAAAGGAGGACTAGCAGCCGAGTTGCACGGGAGAATGTGAAAAGTGTTCATATGTAGTAAAAACCTGAGAAATCCGTCCGTTTTCGTCATTTGTTATCGAATCGACTTAAAGCCAGATCGTCACATTGGCCGCTCTTCTCTCTGAAACGGTTGTACTTATCGTCTGCAAAGCTATGTCGCGTGCTGCGGTATGCGGAGACTCTAAAATCACCATAGTAGAACACAGATGAAGCTTCTAAGTAGATGTAATAGCCAGTAAGAAGTAGTACAATTCAAGTTTTAGGTACTGATTATTTACTTTTTAGCTGGCTTTGGAGCCTTGGACATGAGCTAGGACCTTAAGATTCTGCATGAAAGGAGGACTAGCAGCCGCGTTGCACGGGAGAATGTGAAATGTGTTCATATGTAGTAAAAACCTGAGAAATCCGTCCGTTTTCGTCATTTGTTATCGAATCGACTTAAAGCCCGATCGTCACATTGGCCGCTCTTCTCTCTGAAACGGTTGTACTTATCGCCTGCAAAGCTATGTCGCGTGATGCGGTATGCGGAGACACTAAAAGCACCATAGTAGAACACAGATGAAGCTTCTAAGTTGATGTAATAGCCAGTAAGAAGTAGTACAATTCAAGTTTTAGGTATCGATTTTTCACTTTTTAGCTGGCTTTGGTGCCTTGGACATGAGATAGGACCTTAAGATTCTGCATGAAATTAGGACTAGCAGCCGAGTTGCACGGGAGAATGTGAAAAGTGTTCATGTGTAGAAAAAACCTGAGAAATCCGTCCGTTTTCGTCATTTGTTATCGAATCGACTTAAAGCCAGATCGTCACATTGGCCGCTCTTCTCTCTGAAACGGTTCTACTTATCGTCTGCAAAGCTATGTCGCGTGCTGCGGTATGCGGAGACACTAAAAGCACCATAGTAGAACACAGATGAAGCTTCTAAGTTGATGTAATAGCCAGTAAGAAGTAGTACAATTCAAGTTTTAGGTACTGATTATTGACTTTTTAGCTGGCTTTGGAGCCTTGGACATGAGCTAGGACCTTAGGATTCTGCGTGAAAGGAGGACTAGCAGCCGCGTTGGATGGGAGAATGTGAATAGTGTTCATATGTAGTAAAAACCTGAGAAATCCGTCCGTTTTCGTCATTTGTTATCGAATCGACTTAAAGCCAGGTCGTCACATTGGCCGCTCTTCTCTCTGAAACGGTTGTCCTTATCGCCTGCAAAGCTATGTCGCGTGATGCGGTATGCGGAGACACTAAAAGCACCATAGTAGAACACAGATGAAGCTTCTAAGTTCATGTAATAGCCAGTAAGAAGTAGTATAATTCAAGTTTTAGGTATCGATTATTGACTTTTTAGCTGGCTCTGGTGCCTTGGACATGAGCTAGGACCTTAAGATTCTGCATGAAAGGAGGACTAGCAGCCGAGTTGCACGGGAGAATGTGAAAAGTGTTCATATGTAGTAAAAACCTGAGAAATCCGTCCGTTTTCGTCATTTGTTATCAAATCGACTTTAAGCCAGGTCGTCACATTGGCTGCTCTTCTCTCTGAAACGGTTGTACTTATCGTCTGGAAAGCTTTGTCGCGTGCTGCGGTATGCGGAGACACTAAAAGCACCATAGTAGAACACAGATGAAGCTTCTATGATGATGTAATAGCCAGTAAGAAGTAGTACAATTCAAGTTTTAGGTATCGATTATTGACTTTTAAGCAGGCTTTGGTGCCTTGGACATGAGGTAGGACCTTAAGATTCTGCGTGAAAGGAGGACTAGCAGCCGCGTTGGATGGGAGAATGTGAATAGTGTTCATATGTAGTAAAAACCTGAGAAATCCGTCCGTTTTCGTCATTTGTTATCGAATCGACTTAAAGCCAGATCGTCACATTGGCCGCTCTTCGCTCTGAAACGGTTGTCCTTGTCGCCTGCAAAGCTATGTCGCGTGATGCGGTATGCGGAGACACTAAAAGCACCATAGTAGAACACAGATGAAGCTTCTAAGTTGATGTAATAGCCAGTAAGAAGTAGTATAATTCAAGTTTTAGGTATCGATTATTGACTTTTTAGCTGGCTTTGGTGCCTTGGACATGAGCTAGGACCTTAAGATTCTGCATGAAAGGAGGACTAGCAGCCGAGTTGCACGGGAGAATGTGAAAAGTGTTCATATGTAGTAAAAACCTGAGAAATCCGTCCGTTTTCCTCATTTGTTATCGAATCGACTTAAAGCCAGATCGTCACATTGGCCGCTCTTCTCTCTGAAACGGTTGTACTTATCGTCTGCAAAGCTATGTCGCGTGCTGCGGTATGCGGAGACTCTAAAAGCACCATAGTAGAACACAGATGAAGCTTCTAAGTTGATGTAATAGCCAGTAAGAAGTAGTACAATTCAAGTTTTAGGTACTGATTATTTACTTTTTAGCTGGCTTTGGAGCCTTGGACATGAGCTAGGACCTTAAGATTCTGCATTAAAGGAGGACTAGCAGCCGCGTTGCACGGGAGAATGTGAAATGTGTTCATATGTAGTAAAAACCTGAGAAATCCGTCCGTTTTCCTCATTTGTTATCGAATCGACTTAAAGCCAGATCGTCACATTGGCCGCTCTTCTCTCTGAAACGGTTGTACTTATCGTCTGCAAAGCTATGTCGCGTGCTGCGGTATGCGGAGACACTAAAAGCACCATCGTAGAACACAGATGAAGCTTCTATGATGATGTAATAGCCAGTAAGAAGTAGTACAATTCAAGTTTTAGGTATCGATTATTGACTTTTTAGCAGGCTTTGGTGCCTTGGACATGAGGTAGGACCTTAAGATTCTGCGTGAAAGGAGGACTAGCAGCCGCGTTGGATGGGAGAATGTGAATAGTGTTCATATGTAGTAAAAACCTGAGAAATCCGTCCGTTTTCGTCATTTGTTATCGAATCGACTTAAAGCCAGATCGTCACATTGGCCGCTCTTCGCTCTGAAACGGTTGTCCTTGTCGCCTGCAAAGCTATGTCGCGTGATGCGGTATGCGGAGGCACTAAAAGCACCATAGTAGAACACAGATGAAGCTTCTAAGTTGATGTAATAGCCAGTAAGAAGTAGTATAATTCAAGTTTTAGGTATCGATTATTGACTTTTTAGCTGGCTTTGGTGCCTTGGACATGAGCTAGGACCTTAAGATTCTGCATGAAAGGAGGACTAGCAGCCGAGTTGCACGGGAGAATGTGAAAAGTGTTCATATGTAGTAAAAACCTGAGAAATCCGTCCGTTTTCCTCATTTGTTATCGAATCGACTTATAGCCAGATCGTCACATTGGCCGCTCTTCTCTCTGAAACGGTTGTACTTATCGTCTGCAAAGCTATGTCGCGTGCTGCGGTATGCGGAGACTCTAAAAGCACCATAGTAGAACACAGATGAAGCTTCTAAGTTGATGTAATAGCCAGTAAGAAGTAGTACAATTCAAGTTTTAGGTACTGATTATTTACTTTTTAGCTGGCTTTGGAGCCTTGGACATGAGCTAGGACCTTAAGATTCTGCATGAAAGGAGGACTAGCAGCCGCGTTGCACGGGAGAATGTGAAATGTGTTCATATGTTGTAAAAACCTGAGAAATCCGTCCGTTTTCGTCATTTGTTATCGAATCGACTTAAAGCCCGATCGTCACATTGGCCGCTCTTCTCTCTGAAACGGTTGTACTTATCGCTTGCAAAGCTATGTCGCGTGCTGCGGTATGCGGAGACACTAAAAGCACCATAGTAGAACACAGATGAAGCTTCTAAGTTGATGTAATAGCCAGTAAGAAGTAGTACAATTCAAGTTTTAGGTATCGATTTTTCACTTTTTAGCTGGCTTTGGTGCCTTGGACATGAGCTAGGACCTTAAGATTCTGCATGAAAGGAGGACTAGCGGCCGCGTTGTACGGGAGAATGTGAAATGTGTTCATATGTAGTAAAATCCTGAGAAATCCGTCCGTTTTCGTCATTTGTTATCGAATCGACTTAAAGCCAGATCGTCACATTGGCCGCTCTTCTCTCTGAAACGGTTCTACTTATCGTCTGCAAAGCTATGTCGCGTTCTGCGGTATGCGGAGACACTAAAAGCACCATAGTAGAACACAGATGAAGCTTCTAAGTTGATGTAATAGCCAGTAAGAAGTAGTAAAATTCAAGTTTTAGGTACTGATTATTTACTTTTTAGCTGGCTTTGGTGCCTTGGACATGAGCTAGGACCTTAAGATTCTGCATGAAAGGAGGACTAGCAGCCGAGTTGCACGGGAGAATGTGAAAAGTGTTCATATGTAGTAAAAACCAGAGAAATCCGTCCGTTTTCCTCATATGTTATCGAATCGACTTAAAGCCAGATCGTCACATTGGCCGCTCTTCTCTCTGAAACGGTTGTACTTATCGTCTGCAAAGCTATGTCGCGTGCTGCGGTATGCGGAGACACTAAAAGCACCATAGTAGAACACAGATGAAGCTTCTATGATGATGTAATAGCCAGTAAGAAGTAGTACAATTCAAGTTTTAGGTATCGATTATTGACTTTTTAGCTGGCTTTGGTGCCTTGGACATGAGGTAGGACCTTAAGATTCTGCGTGAAAGGAGGACTAGCAGCCGGGTTGCACGGGAGAATGTGAAAAGTGTTCATATGTAGTAAAAACCTGAGAAATCCGTCCGTTTTCGTCATTTGTTATCGAATCGACTTAAAGCCAGATCGTCACATTGGCCGCTCTTCTCTCTGAAACGGTTGTACTTATCGTCTGCAAAGCTATGTCGCGTGCTGCGGTATGCGGAGACACTAAAAGCACCATAGTAGAACACAGATGAAGCTTCTAAGTTGATGTAATAGCCAGTAAGAAGTAGTACAATTCAAGTTTTAGGTATCGATTATTGACTTTTTAGCTGGCTTTGGTGCCTTGGACATGAGGAAGGACTTTAAGATTCTGCGTGAAAGGAGGACTAGCAGCCGCGTTGGATGGGAGAATGTGAATAGTGTTCATATGTAGTAAAAACCTGAGAAATCCGTCCGTTTTCGTCATTTGTTATCGAATCGACTTAAAGCCAGATCGTCACATTGGCCGCTCTTCTCTCTGAAACGGTTGTCCTTATCGCCTGCAAAGCTATGTCGCGTGATGCGGTATGCGGAGACACTAAAAGCACTATAGTAGAACACAGATGAAGCTTCTAAGTTGATGTAATAGCCAGTAAGAAGTAGTATAATTCAAGTTTTAGGTATCGATTATTGACTTTTTAGCTGGCTTTGGTGCCTTGGACATGAGGTAGGACCTTAAGATTCTGCGTGAAAGGAGGACTAGCAGCCGAGTTGCACGGGAGAATGTGAAAAGTGTTCATATGTAGTAAAAACCTGAGAAATCGGTCCGTTTTCGTCATTTGTTATCGAATCGACTTAAAGCCAGATCGTCACATTGGCCGCTCTTCTCTCTGAAACGGTTGTACTTATCGTCTGCAAAGCTATGTCGCGTGCTGCGGTATGCGGAGGCACTAAAAGCACCATAGTAGAACACAGATGAAGCTTCTAAGTTGATGTAATAGCCAGTAAGAAGTAGTACAATTCAAGTTTTGGTACTGATTATTTACTTTTTAGCTGGCTTTGGTGCCTTGGACATGAGCTAGGACCTTAAGATTCTGCATGAAAGGAGGACTAGCAGCCGAGTTGCACGGGAGAATGTGAAAAGTGTTCATATGTTGTAAAAACCTGAGAAATCCGTCCGTTTTCGTCATTTGTTATCGAATCGACTTAAAGGCAGATCGTCACATTGGCCGCTCTTCTCTCTGAAACGGTTGTACTTATCGTCTGCAAAGCTATGTCGCGTTCTGCGGTATGCGGAGACACTAAAAGCACCATAGTAGAACACAGATGAAGCTTCTAAGTTGATGTAATAGCCAGTAAGAAGTAGTACAATTCAAGTTTTAGGTACTGATTATTGACTTTTTAGCTGGTATTGGTGCCTTGGACATAAGCTAGGACCTTAAGATTCTGCATGAAAGAGGACTAGAAGCCGAGTTGCACGGGAGAATGTGAAAAGTGTTCATATGTAGTAAAAACCTGAGAAATCCGTCCGTTTTCCTCATTTGTTATCGAATCGACTTAAAGGCAGATCGTCACATTGGCCGCTCTTCTCTCTGAAACGGTTGTACTTATCGTCTGCAAAGCTATGTCGCGTTCTGCGGTATGCGGAGACACTAAAAGCACCATAGTAGAACACAGATGAAGCTTCTAAGTTGATGTAATAGCCAGTAAGAAGTAGTACAATTCAAGTTTTAGGTACTGATTATTGACTTTTTAGCTGGTATTGGTGCCTTGCACATAAGCTAGGACCTTAAGATTCTGCATGAAAGAGGACTAGCAGCCGAGTTGCACGGGAGAATGTGAAAAGTGTTCATATGTAGTAAAAACCTGAGAAATCCGTCCGTTTTCCTCATTTGTTATCGAATCGACTTAAAGCCAGATCGTCACATTGACCGCTCTTCTCTCTGAAACGGTTGTACTTATCGTCTGCAAAGCTATGTCGCGTGCTGCGGTATGCGGAGACACTAAAAGCACCATAGTAGAACACAGATGAAGCTTCTATGATGATGTAATAGCCAGTAAGAAGTAGTACAATTCAAGTTTTAGGTATCGATTATTGATTTTTTAGCTGGCTTTGGTGCCTTGGACATGAGCTAGGACCTTAAGATTCTGCATGAAAGGAGGACTAGCAGCCGAGTTGCAGGGGAGAATGTGAAAAGTGTTCATATGTAGTAAAAACCTGAGAAATACGTCCGTTTTCGTCATTTGTTATCGAATCGACTTAAAGCCAGATCGTCACATTGGCTGCTCTTCTCTCTGAAACGGTTGTACTTATCGTCTGGAAAGCTTTGTCGCGTGCTGCGGTATGCGGAGACACTAAAAGCACCATAGTAGAACACAGATGAAGCTTCTAAGTTGATGTAATAGCCAGTAAGAAGTAGTACAATTCAAGTTTTAGGTACTGATTATTTACTTTTTAGCTGGCTTTGGTGCCTTGGACATGAGGTAGGACCTTAAGATTCTGCATGAAAGGAGGACTAGCAGCCGAGTTGCACGGGAGAATGTGAAAAGTGTTCATATGTAGTAAAAACCTGAGAAATCCGTCCGTTTTCGTCATTTGTTATCGAATCGACTTAAAGGCAGATCGACACATTGGCCGCTCTTCTCTCTGAAACGGTTGTACTTATCGTCTGCAAAGCTATGTCGCGTGCTGCGGTATGCGGAGACTCTAATAGCACCATAGTAGAACACAGATGAAGCTTCTAAGTTGATGTAATAGCCAGTAAGAAGTAGTACAATTCAAGTTTTAGGTACTGATTATTGACTTTTTAGCAGGCTTTGGTGCCTTGGACATGAGCTAGGACCTTAAGATTCTGCATGAAAGGAGGACTAGCAGCCGAGTTGCACGGGAGAATGTGAAAGGTGTTCATATGTAGTAAAAACCTAAGAAATCCGTCCGTTTTCCTCATTTGTTATCGAATCGACTTAAAGCCAGATCGTCACATTGGCCGCTCTTCTCTCTGAAACGGTTGTACTTATCGTCTGCAAAGCTATGTCGCGTGCTGCGGTATGCGGAGACACTAAAAGCACCATAGTAGAACACAGATGAAGCTTCTATGATGATGTAATAGCCAGTAAGAAGTAGTACAATTCAAGTTTTAGATATCGATTTTTCACTTTTTAGCTGGCTTTGGTGCCTTGGACATGAGCTAGGACCTTAAGATTCTGCGTGAAAGGAGGACTAGCAGCCGCGTTGGATGGGAGAATGTGAATAGTGTTCTTATGTAGTAAAAACCTGAGAAATCCGTCCGTTTTCGTCATTTGTTATCGAATCGCCTTAAAGCCAGATCGTCACATTGGCCGCTCTTCTCTCTGAAACGGTTGTCCTTATCGCCTGCAAAGCTATGTCGCGTGATGCGGTATGCGGAGACACTAAAAGCACCATAGTAGAACACAGATGAAGCTTCTAAGTTGATGTAATAGCCAGTAAGAAGTAGTATAATTCAACTTTTAGGTATCGATTATTGACTTTTTAGCTGGCTTTGGTGCCTTGGACATGAGCTAGGACCTTAAGATTCTGCATGAAAGGAGGACTAGCACCCGCGTTGGATAGGAGAATGTGAAAAGTGTTCATATGTTGTAAAAACCTGAGAAATCCGTCCGTTTTCGTCATTTGTTATCGAATCGACTTAAAGCCAGATCGTCACATTGGCTGCTCTTCTCTCTGAAACGGTTGTACTTATCGTCTGGAAAGCTATGTCGCGTGCTGCGGTATGCGGAGACACTAAAAGCACCATCGTAGAACACAGATGAAGCTTCTATGATGATGTAATAGCCAGTAAGAAGTAGTACAATTCAAGTTTTAGGTATCGATTATTGACTTTTTAGCAGGCTTTGGTGCCTTGGACATGAGGTAGGACCTTAAGATTCTGCGTGAAAGGAGGACTAGCAGCCGCGTTGGATGGGAGAATGTGAATAGTGTTCATATGTAGTAAAAACCTGAGAAATCCGTCCGTTTTCGTCATTTGTTATCGAATCGACTTAAAGCCAGATCGTCACATTGGCCGCTCTTCGCTCTGAAACGGTTGTCCTTGTCGCCTGCAAAGCTATGTCGCGTGATGCGGTATGCGGAGGCACTAAAAGCACCATAGTAGAACACAGATGAAGCTTCTAAGTTGATGTAATAGCCAGTAAGAAGTAGTATAATTCAAGTTTTAGGTATCGATTATTGACTTTTTAGCTGGCTTTGGTGCCTTGGACATGAGCTAGGACCTTAAGATTCTGCATGAAAGGAGGACTAGCAGCCGAGTTGCACGGGAGAATGTGAAAAGTGTTCATATGTAGTAAAAACCTGAGAAATCCGTCCGTTTTCCTCATTTGTTATCGAATCGACTTATAGCCAGATCGTCACATTGGCCGCTCTTCTCTCTGAAACGGTTGTACTTATCGTCTGCAAAGCTATGTCGCGTGCTGCGGTATGCGGAGACTCTAAAAGCACCATAGTAGAACACAGATGAAGCTTCTAAGTTGATGTAATAGCCAGTAAGAAGTAGTACAATTCAAGTTTTAGGTACTGATTATTTACTTTTTAGCTGGCTTTGGAGCCTTGGACATGAGCTAGGACCTTAAGATTCTGCATGAAAGGAGGACTAGCAGCCGCGTTGCACGGGAGAATGTGAAATGTGTTCATATGTTGTAAAAACCTGAGAAATCCGTCCGTTTTCGTCATTTGTTATCGAATCGACTTAAAGCCCGATCGTCACATTGGCCGCTCTTCTCTCTGAAACGGTTGTACTTATCGCTTGCAAAGCTATGTCGCGTGCTGCGGTATGCGGAGACACTAAAAGCACCATAGTAGAACACAGATGAAGCTTCTAAGTTGATGTAATAGCCAGTAAGAAGTAGTACAATTCAAGTTTTAGGTATCGATTTTTCACTTTTTAGCTGGCTTTGGTGCCTTGGACATGAGCTAGGACCTTAAGATTCTGCATGAAAGGAGGACTAGCGGCCGCGTTGTACGGGAGAATGTGAAATGTGTTCATATGTAGTAAAATCCTGAGAAATCCGTCCGTTTTCGTCATTTGTTATCGAATCGACTTAAAGCCAGATCGTCACATTGGCCGCTCTTCTCTCTGAAACGGTTCTACTTATCGTCTGCAAAGCTATGTCGCGTTCTGCGGTATGCGGAGACACTAAAAGCACCATAGTAGAACACAGATGAAGCTTCTAAGTTGATGTAATAGCCAGTAAGAAGTAGTAAAATTCAAGTTTTAGGTACTGATTATTTACTTTTTAGCTGGCTTTGGTGCCTTGGACATGAGCTAGGACCTTAAGATTCTGCATGAAAGGAGGACTAGCAGCCGAGTTGCACGGGAGAATGTGAAAAGTGTTCATATGTAGTAAAAACCAGAGAAATCCGTCCGTTTTCCTCATATGTTATCGAATCGACTTAAAGCCAGATCGTCACATTGGCCGCTCTTCTCTCTGAAACGGTTGTACTTATCGTCTGCAAAGCTATGTCGCGTGCTGCGGTATGCGGAGACACTAAAAGCACCATAGTAGAACACAGATGAAGCTTCTATGATGATGTAATAGCCAGTAAGAAGTAGTACAATTCAAGTTTTAGGTATCGATTATTGACTTTTTAGCTGGCTTTGGTGCCTTGGACATGAGGTAGGACCTTAAGATTCTGCGTGAAAGGAGGACTAGCAGCCGGGTTGCACGGGAGAATGTGAAAAGTGTTCATATGTAGTAAAAACCTGAGAAATCCGTCCGTTTTCGTCATTTGTTATCGAATCGACTTAAAGCCAGATCGTCACATTGGCCGCTCTTCTCTCTGAAACGGTTGTACTTATCGTCTGCAAAGCTATGTCGCGTGCTGCGGTATGCGGAGACACTAAAAGCACCATAGTAGAACACAGATGAAGCTTCTAAGTTGATGTAATAGCCAGTAAGAAGTAGTACAATTCAAGTTTTAGGTATCGATTATTGACTTTTTAGCTGGCTTTGGTGCCTTGGACATGAGGAAGGACTTTAAGATTCTGCGTGAAAGGAGGACTAGCAGCCGCGTTGGATGGGAGAATGTGAATAGTGTTCATATGTAGTAAAAACCTGAGAAATCCGTCCGTTTTCGTCATTTGTTATCGAATCGACTTAAAGCCAGATCGTCACATTGGCCGCTCTTCTCTCTGAAACGGTTGTCCTTATCGCCTGCAAAGCTATGTCGCGTGATGCGGTATGCGGAGACACTAAAAGCACTATAGTAGAACACAGATGAAGCTTCTAAGTTGATGTAATAGCCAGTAAGAAGTAGTATAATTCAAGTTTTAGGTATCGATTATTGACTTTTTAGCTGGCTTTGGTGCCTTGGACATGAGGTAGGACCTTAAGATTCTGCGTGAAAGGAGGACTAGCAGCCGAGTTGCACGGGAGAATGTGAAAAGTGTTCATATGTAGTAAAAACCTGAGAAATCGGTCCGTTTTCGTCATTTGTTATCGAATCGACTTAAAGCCAGATCGTCACATTGGCCGCTCTTCTCTCTGAAACGGTTGTACTTATCGTCTGCAAAGCTATGTCGCGTGCTGCGGTATGCGGAGGCACTAAAAGCACCATAGTAGAACACAGATGAAGCTTCTAAGTTGATGTAATAGCCAGTAAGAAGTAGTACAATTCAAGTTTTGGTACTGATTATTTACTTTTTAGCTGGCTTTGGTGCCTTGGACATGAGCTAGGACCTTAAGATTCTGCATGAAAGGAGGACTAGCAGCCGAGTTGCACGGGAGAATGTGAAAAGTGTTCATATGTTGTAAAAACCTGAGAAATCCGTCCGTTTTCGTCATTTGTTATCGAATCGACTTAAAGGCAGATCGTCACATTGGCCGCTCTTCTCTCTGAAACGGTTGTACTTATCGTCTGCAAAGCTATGTCGCGTTCTGCGGTATGCGGAGACACTAAAAGCACCATAGTAGAACACAGATGAAGCTTCTAAGTTGATGTAATAGCCAGTAAGAAGTAGTACAATTCAAGTTTTAGGTACTGATTATTGACTTTTTAGCTGGTATTGGTGCCTTGGACATAAGCTAGGACCTTAAGATTCTGCATGAAAGAGGACTAGAAGCCGAGTTGCACGGGAGAATGTGAAAAGTGTTCATATGTAGTAAAAACCTGAGAAATCCGTCCGTTTTCCTCATTTGTTATCGAATCGACTTAAAGGCAGATCGTCACATTGGCCGCTCTTCTCTCTGAAACGGTTGTACTTATCGTCTGCAAAGCTATGTCGCGTTCTGCGGTATGCGGAGACACTAAAAGCACCATAGTAGAACACAGATGAAGCTTCTAAGTTGATGTAATAGCCAGTAAGAAGTAGTACAATTCAAGTTTTAGGTACTGATTATTGACTTTTTAGCTGGTATTGGTGCCTTGCACATAAGCTAGGACCTTAAGATTCTGCATGAAAGAGGACTAGCAGCCGAGTTGCACGGGAGAATGTGAAAAGTGTTCATATGTAGTAAAAACCTGAGAAATCCGTCCGTTTTCCTCATTTGTTATCGAATCGACTTAAAGCCAGATCGTCACATTGACCGCTCTTCTCTCTGAAACGGTTGTACTTATCGTCTGCAAAGCTATGTCGCGTGCTGCGGTATGCGGAGACACTAAAAGCACCATAGTAGAACACGTATTAAGCTTCTATGATGATGTAATAGCCAGTAAGAAGTAGTACAATTCAAGTTTTAGGTATCGATTATTGACTTCTTAGCTGGCTTTGGTGCCTTGGACATGAGCTAGGACCTTAAGATTCTGCATGAAAGGAGGACTAGCAGCCGAGTTGCACGGGAGAATGTGAAAAGTGTTCATATGTAGTAAAAACCTGAAAAATCCGTCCTTTTTCGTCATTTGTTATCGAATCGACTTAAAGCCAGATCGTCACATTGGCCGCTCTTGTCTCTGAAACGGTTGTACTTATCGTCTGCAAAGCTATGTCGCGTGCTGCGGTATGCGGAGACACTAAAAGCACCATAGTAGAACACAGATGAAGCTTCTATGATGATGTAATAGCCAGTAAGAAGTAGTACAATTCAAGTTTTAGGTATCGATTATTGATTTTTTAGCTGGCTTTGGTGCCTTGGACATGAGCTAGGACCTTAAGATTCTGCATGAAAGGAGGACTAGCAGCCGAGTTGCAGGGGAGAATGTGAAAAGTGTTCATATGTAGTAAAAACCTGAGAAATACGTCCGTTTTCGTCATTTGTTATCGAATCGACTTAAAGCCAGATCGTCACATTGGCTGCTCTTCTCTCTGAAACGGTTGTACTTATCGTCTGGAAAGCTTTGTCGCGTGCTGCGGTATGCGGAGACACTAAAAGCACCATAGTAGAACACAGATGAAGCTTCTAAGTTGATGTAATAGCCAGTAAGAAGTAGTACAATTCAAGTTTTAGGTACTGATTATTTACTTTTTAGCTGGCTTTGGTGCCTTGGACATGAGGTAGGACCTTAAGATTCTGCATGAAAGGAGGACTAGCAGCCGAGTTGCACGGGAGAATGTGAAAAGTGTTCATATGTAGTAAAAACCTGAGAAATCCGTCCGTTTTCGTCATTTGTTATCGAATCGACTTAAAGGCAGATCGACACATTGGCCGCTCTTCTCTCTGAAACGGTTGTACTTATCGTCTGCAAAGCTATGTCGCGTGCTGCGGTATGCGGAGACTCTAATAGCACCATAGTAGAACACAGATGAAGCTTCTAAGTTGATGTAATAGCCAGTAAGAAGTAGTACAATTCAAGTTTTAGGTACTGATTATTGACTTTTTAGCAGGCTTTGGTGCCTTGGACATGAGCTAGGACCTTAAGATTCTGCATGAAAGGAGGACTAGCAGCCGAGTTGCACGGGAGAATGTGAAAGGTGTTCATATGTAGTAAAAACCTAAGAAATCCGTCCGTTTTCCTCATTTGTTATCGAATCGACTTAAAGCCAGATCGTCACATTGGCCGCTCTTCTCTCTGAAACGGTTGTACTTATCGTCTGCAAAGCTATGTCGCGTGCTGCGGTATGCGGAGACACTAAAAGCACCATAGTAGAACACAGATGAAGCTTCTATGATGATGTAATAGCCAGTAAGAAGTAGTACAATTCAAGTTTTAGATATCGATTTTTCACTTTTTAGCTGGCTTTGGTGCCTTGGACATGAGCTAGGACCTTAAGATTCTGCGTGAAAGGAGGACTAGCAGCCGCGTTGGATGGGAGAATGTGAATAGTGTTCTTATGTAGTAAAAACCTGAGAAATCCGTCCGTTTTCGTCATTTGTTATCGAATCGCCTTAAAGCCAGATCGTCACATTGGCCGCTCTTCTCTCTGAAACGGTTGTCCTTATCGCCTGCAAAGCTATGTCGCGTGATGCGGTATGCGGAGACACTAAAAGCACCATAGTAGAACACAGATGAAGCTTCTAAGTTGATGTAATAGCCAGTAAGAAGTAGTATAATTCAACTTTTAGGTATCGATTATTGACTTTTTAGCTGGCTTTGGTGCCTTGGACATGAGCTAGGACCTTAAGATTCTGCATGAAAGGAGGACTAGCACCCGCGTTGGATAGGAGAATGTGAAAAGTGTTCATATGTTGTAAAAACCTGAGAAATCCGTCCGTTTTCGTCATTTGTTATCGAATCGACTTAAAGCCAGATCGTCACATTGGCTGCTCTTCTCTCTGAAACGGTTGTACTTATCGTCTGGAAAGCTTTGTCGCGTGCTGCGGTATGCGGAGACACTAAAAGCACCATAGTAGAACACAGATGAAGCTTCTAAGATGATGTAATAGCCAGTAAGAAGTAGTACAATTCAAGTTTTATGTATCGATTATTGACTTTTTAGCTGGCTTTGGTGCCTTGGACATGAGCTAGGACCTTAAGATTCTGCATGAAAGGAGGACTAGCAGCCGAGTTGCAGGGGAGAATGTGAAAAGTGTTCATATGTAGTAAAAACCTGAGAAATCCGTCCGTTTTCGTCATTTGTTATCGATCGACTTAAAGCCAGATCGTCACATTGGCCGCTCTTCTCTCTGAAACGGTTGTACTTATCGTCTGCAAAGCTATGTCGCGTGCTGCGGTATGCAGAGACACTAAAAGCGCCATAGTAGAAGACAGATGAAGCTTCTAAGTTGATGTAATAGCCAGTAAGAAGTAGTACAATTCAAGTTTAATGTATCGATTATCGACTTTTTAGCTGGCTTTGGTGCCTTGGACATGAGCTAGGACCTTAAGATTCTGCATGAAAGGAGGACTAGCAGCCGAGTTGCACGGGAGAATGTGAAAAGTGTTCATATGTAGTAAAAACCTGAGAAATCCGTCCGTTTTCGTCATTTGTTATCGAATCGACTTAAAGGCAGATCGTCACATTGGCCGCTCTTCTCTCTGAAACGGTTGTACTTATCGTCTGCAAAGCTATGTCGCGTGCTGCGGTATGCGGAGACACTAAAAGCACCATAGTAGAACACAGATGAAGCTTCTAAGTTGATGTAATAGCCAGTAAGAAGTAGTACAATTCAAGTTTTAGGTACTGATTATTGACTTTTTAGCTGGCTTTGGTGCCTTGGACATGAGCTAGGACCTTAAGATTCTGCATGAAAGGAGGACTAGCAGCCGAGTTCCACGGGAGAATGTGAAAAGTGTTCATATGTAGTAAAAACCTGAGAAATCCGTCCGTTTTCCTCATTTGTTATCGAATCGACTTAAAGCCAGATCGTCACATTGGCCGCTCTTCTCTCTGAAACGGTTGTACTTATCGTCTGCAAAGCTATGTCGCGTGCTGCGGTATGCGGAGACACTAAAAGCACCATAGTAGAACACAGATGAAGCTTCTATGATGACGTAATAGCCAGTAAGAAGTAGTACAATTCAAGTTTTAGGTATCGATTATTGACTTTTTAGCTGGCTTTGGTGCCTTGGACATGAGCTAGGAACTTAAGATACTGCATGAAAGGAGAACTAGCAGCCGAGTTGCAGGGGAGAATGTGAAAAATGTTCATATGTAGTAAAAACCTGAGAAATCCGTCCGTTTTCGTCATTTGTTATCGAATCGACTTAAAGGCAGATCGTCACATTGGCCGCTCTTCTCTCTGAAACGGTTGTACTTATCGTCTGCAAAGCTATGTCGTATGCTGCGGTAGGCGGCGACACTGAAACCACCACAGTAGAACACAGATGAAGCTTCTAATTTGATGTAATAGCCAGTAAGAAGTAGTACAAATCAAGTTTTAGGTATCGATTATTGACTTTTTAGCTGGCTTTGATGCCTTGGACATGAGCTAGGACCTTAAGAATCTGCATGAAAGGAGGACTAGCAGCCGAGTTGCAGGGCAGAATGTGAAAAGTGTTCATATTTAGTAAAAACCTGAGAAATCCGTCCGTTTTCGTCATTTGTTATCGAATCGACTTAAAGCCAGATCGTCACATTGGCCGCTCTTCTCTCTGAAACGGTTGTACTTATTGTCTGCAAAGCTATGTCGCGTGCTGCGGTATGCGGAGACTCTAAAAGCACCATAGTAGAACACAGATGAAGCTTCTAAGTTGATGTAATAGCCAGTAAGAAGTAGTACAATTCAAGTTTTAGGTACTGATTATTTACTTTTTAGGTGGTTTGGAGCCTTGGACATGAGCTAGGACCTTAAGATTCTGCATGAAAGGAGGACTAGCAGCCGCGTTGCACGGGAGAATGTGAAATGTGTTCATATGTAGTAAAAACCTGAGAAATCCGTCCGTTTTCGTCATTTGTTATCGAATCGACTTAAAGCCCGATCGTCACATTGGCCGCTCTTCTCTCTGAAACGGTTGTACTTATCGCCTGCAAAGCTATGTCGCGTGATTCGGTATGCGGAGACACTAAAAGCACCATAGTAGAACACAGATGAAGCTTCTAAGTTGATGTAATAGCCAGTAAGAAGTAGTACAATTCAAGTTTTAGGTATCGATTATTGATTTTTTAGCTGGCTTTGGTGCCTTGGACATGAGCTAGGACCTTAAGATTCTGCATGAAAGGAGGACTAGCGGCCGCGTTGCACGGGAGAATGTGAAATGTGTTCATATGTAGTAAAATCCTGAGAAATCCGTCCATTTTCGTCATTTGTTATCGAATCGACTTAAAGCCAGATCGTCACATTGGCTGCTCTTTCTCTGAAACGGTTGTACTTATCGTCTGGAAAGCTTTGTCGCGTGCTGCGGTATGCGGAGACACTGAAAGCACCATAGTAGAACACAGATGAAGCTTCTAAGATGATGTAATAGCCAGTAAGAAGTAGTACAATTCAAGTTTTAGGTATCGATTATTGACTTTTTAGCTGGCTTTGGTGCCTTGGACATGAGCTAGGACCTTAAGATTCTGCATGAAAGGAGGACTAGCAGCCGAGTTGCACGGGAGAATGTGAAAAGTGTTCATATGTAGTAAAAACCTGAGAAATCCGTCCGTTTTCGTCATTTGTTATCAAATCGACGTAAAGCCAGATCGTCACATTGGCCCCTCTTTTCTCTGAAACGGTTGTACTTATCGTCTGCAAAGCTATGTCGCGTACTGCGGTGTGCGGAGACACTAAAAGCACCATGGTAGAACACAGATGAAGCTTCTAAGTTGATGTAATAGCCAGTAAGAAGTACTACAATTCAAGTTTTAGGTATCGATTATTGACTTTTTAGCTGGCTTTGGTGCCTTGGACATGAGCTAGGACCTTAAGATTCTGCATTAAAGGAGGACTAGCAGCCGCGTTGCACGGGAGAATGTGAAATGTGTTCATATGTAGTAGAAACCTGAGAAATCCGTCCGTTTTCGTCATTTGTTATCGAATCGACTTAAAGCCCGATCGTCACATTGGCCGCTCTTCTCTCTGAAACGGTTGTACTTATCGTCTGCAAGGCTATGTCGCGTGCTGCGGTATGCGGAGACAATAAAATCACCATAGTAGAACACAGATGAAGCTTCCAAGTCGACGTAATAGCCAGTAAGAAGTAGTACAATTCAAGTTTTAGGTACTGATTATTGACTTTTTAGCTGGCTTTGGTGCCTTGTACATGAGCTAGGACCTAAAGATTCTGCATGAAAGGAGGACTAGCAGCCGAGTTGCATGGGAGAATGTGAAAAGTGTTCATATATAGTAAAAACTTGAGAAATCCGTCCGTTTTCGTCATTTGTTATCGAATCGACTTAAAGCCAGATCGTCACATTGGCCGCTCTTCTCTCTGAAACGGTTGTACTTATCGTCTGCAAAGCTATGTCGCGTGCTGCGGTATGCGGAGACTCTAAAAGCACCATAGTAGAACACATATGAAGCTTCTATGATGATGTAATAGCCAGTAAGAAGTAGTACAATTCAAGCTTTAGGTATCGATTTTTGACTTTTTAGCTGGCTTTGGTGCCTTGGACATGAGCTACGACCTTAAGATTCTGCATGAAAGGAGGACTAGCAGCCGCGTTGGATAGGAGAATGTGAAAAGTGTTCATATGTAGTAAAAACCTGAGAAATCCGTCCGTTTTCGTCATTTGTTATCGAATCGACTTAAAGCCAGATCGTCACATTGGCCGCTCTTCTCTCTGAAACGTTTGTACTTATCGTCTTCAAAGCTATGTCGCGTGCTGCGGTATGCGGAGACACTAAAAGCACCATAGTAGAACACAGATGAAGCTTCTAAGTTGATGTAATAGCCAGTAAGAAGTAGTAAAATTCAAGTTTTAGGTATCGATTATTGATTTCTTAGCTGGCTTTGGTGCCTTGGACATGAGCTAGGACCTTAAGATTCTGCATGAAAGGAGGACTAGCAGCCGAGTTGCACGGGAGAATGTGAAAAGTGTTCATATGTAGTAAAAACCTGAAAAATCCGTCCTTTTTCGTCATTTGTTATCGAATCGACTTGAAGCCAGATCGTCACATTGGCCGCTCTTGTCTCTGAAACGGTTGTACTTTTCGTCTGCAAAGCAATGTCGCGTGCTGCGGTATGCGGAGACACTAAAAGCACCATAGTAGAACACAGATGAAGCTTCTATGATGATGTAATAGCCAGTAAGAAGTAGTACAATTCAAGTTTTAGGTATCGATTATTGATTTTTTGCTGGCTTTGGTGCCTTGGACATGAGCTAGGACCTTAAGATTCTGCATGAAAGGAGGACTAGCAGCCGCGTTGGATAGGAGAATGTGAAAAGTGTTCAAATGTAGTAAAAACCTGAGAAATCCGTCCGTTTTCGTCATTTGTTATCGAATCGACTTAAAGCCAGATCGTCACATTGGCCGCTCTTCTCTCTGAAACGGTTGTACTTATCGCCTGCAAAGCTATGTCGCGTGATGCGGTATGCGGAGACACTAAAAGCACCATAGTAGAACACAGATGAAGCTTCTAAGTTGATGTAATAGCCAGTAAGAAGTAGTACAATTCAAGTTTTAGGTATCGATTATTGATTTTTTAGCTGGCTTTGGTGCCTTGGACATGAGCTAGGACCTTAAGATTCTGCATGAAAGGAGGACTAGCGGCCGCGTTGTACGGGAGAATGTGAAATGTGTTCATATGTAGTAAAATCCTGAGAAATCCGTCCATTTTCGTCATTTGTTATCGAATCGACTTAAAGCCAGATCGTCACATTGGCTGCTCTTCTCTCTGAAACGGTTGTACTTATCGTCTGGAAAGCTTTGTCGCGTGCTGCGGTATGCGGAGACACTGAAAGCACCATAGTAGAACACAGATGAAGCTTCTAAGATGATGTAATAGCCAGTAAGAAGTAGTACAATTCAAGTTTTAGGTATCGATTATTGACTTTTTAGCTGGCTTTGGTGCCTTGGACATGAGCTAGGACCTTAAGATTCTGCATGAAAGGAGGACTAGCAGCCGAGTTGCACGGGAGAATGTGAAAAGTGTTCATATGTAGTAAAACCCTGAGAAATCCGTCCGTTTTCGTCATTTGTTATCAAATCGACGTAAAGCCAGATCGTCACATTGGCCCCTCTTTTCTCTGAAACGGTTGTACTTATCGTCTGCAAAGCTATGTCGCGTACTGCGGTGTGCGGAGACACTAAAAGCACCATGGTAGAACACAGATGAAGCTTCTAAGTTGATGTAATAGCCAGTAAGAAGTACTACAATTCAAGATTTAGGTATCGATTATTGACTTTTTAGCTGGCTTTGGTGCCTTGGACATGAGCTAGGACCTTAAGAATCTGCATTAAAGGAGGACTAGCAACCGCGTTGCACGGGAGAATGTGAAATGTGTTCATATGTAGTAGAAACCTGAGAAATCCGTCCGTTTTCGTCATTTGTTATCGAATCGACTTAAAGCCCGATCGTCACATTGGCCGCTCTTCTCTCTGAAACGGTTGTACTTATCGTCTGCAAGGCTATGTCGCGTGCTGCGGTATGCGGAGACAATAAAATCACCATAGTAGAACACAGATGAAGCTTCTAAGTCGACGTAATAGCCAGTAATAAGTAGTACAATTCAAGTTTTAGGTATCGATTATTGACTTTTTAGCTGGCTTTGGTGCCTTGTACATGAGCTAGGACCTTAAGATTCTGCATGAAAGGAGGACTAGCAGCCGAGTTGCATGGGAGAATGTGAAAAGTGTTCATATGTAGTAAAAACTTGAGAAATCCGTCCGTTTTCGTCATTTGTTATCGAATCGACTTAAAGCCAGATCGTCACATTGGCCGCTCTTCTCTCTGAAACGGTTGTACTTATCGTCTGCAAAGCTATGTCGCGTGCTGCGGTATGCGGAGACACTAAAAGCACCATAGTAGAACACAGATGAAGCTTCTATGATGATGTAATAGCCAGTAAGAAGTAGTACAATTCAAGTTTTATGTATCGATTATTGACTTTTTAGCTGGCTTTGGTGCCTTGGACATGAGCTAGGACCTTAAGATTCTGCATGAAAGGAGGACTAGCAGCCGAGTTGCAGGGGAGCATGTGAAAAGTGTTCATATGTAGTAAAAACCTGAGAAATCCGTCCGTTTTCGTCATTTGTTATCGAATCGACTTAAAGCCAGATCGTCACATTGGCCGCTCTTCTCTCTGAAACGTTTGTACTTATCGTCTTCAAAGCTATGTCGCGTGCTGCGGTATGCGGAGACACTAAAAGCACCATAGTAGAACACAGATGAAGCTTCTAAGTTGATGTAATAGCCAGTAAGAAGTAGTACAATTCAAGTTTTAGGTATCGATTATTGACTTCTTAGCTGGCTTTCGTGCCTTGGACATGAGCTAGGACCTTAAGATTCTGCATGAAAGGAGGACTAGCAGCCGAGTTGCACGGGAGAATGTGAAAAGTGTTCATATGTAGTAAAAACCTGAAAAATCCGTCCTTTTTCGTCATTTTTTATCGAATCGACTTAAAGCCAGATCGTCACATTGGCCGCTCTTGTCTCTGAAACGGTTGTACTTATCGTCTGCAAAGCTATGTCGCGTGCTGCGGTATGCGGAGACACTAAAAGCACCATAGTAGAACACAGATGAAGCTTCTATGATGATGTAATAGACAGTAAGAAGTAGTACAATTCAAGTTTTAGGTATCGATTATTGATTTTTTAGCTGGCTTTGGTGCCTTGGACATGAGCTAGGACCTTAAGATTCTGCATGAAAGGAGGACTAGCAGCCGCGTTGGATAGGAGAATGTGAAAAGTGTTCGAATGTAGTAAAAACCTGAGACATCCGTCCGTTTTCGTCATTTGTTATCGAATCGACTTAAAGCCCGATCGTCACATTGGCCGCTCTTCTCTCTGAAACGGTTGTACTTATCGTCTGCAAAGCTATGTCGCGTGCTGCGGTATGCGGAGACAATAAAATCACCATAGTAGAACACAGATGAAGCTTCTAAGTCGATGTAATAGCCAGTAAGAAGTAGTACAATTCAAGTTTTAGGTATCGATTATTGACTTTTTAGCTGGCTTTGGTGCCTTGGACATGCGCTAGGACCTTAAGATTCTGCATTAAAGGAGGACTAGCAGCCGCGTTGCACGGGAGAATGTGAAATGTGTTCATATGTAGTAGAAACCTGAGAAATCCGTCCGTTTTCGTCATTTGTTATCGAATCGCCTTAAAGCCAGATCGTCACATGGCCGCTCTTCTCTCTGAAACGGCTGTACGTATCGTCTGCAAAGCTATGTGGCGTGCTGCGGTATGCGGAGACACTAAAAGCACCATAGTAGAACACAGATTAAGCTTCTAAGTTGATGTAATAGCCAGTAAGAAGTAGTACAATTCAAGTTTTAGGTATCGATTATTGACTTTTTAGCTGGCTTTGGTGCCTTGGACATGAGCTAGGACCTTAAGATTCTGCATGAAAGGAGGACTAGCAGCCGAGTTGCACGGGAGAATGTGAAAAGTGTTCATATGTAGCAAAAACCTGAGAAATCCGTCCGTTTTCGTCATTTGTTATCGAATCGACTTAAGCCAGATCGTCACGTTGGCCCCTCTTTTCTCTGAAACGGTTGTACTTATCGTCTGCAAAGCTATGTCGCGTACTGCGGTGTGCGGAGACACTAAAAGCACCATGGTAGAACACAGATGAAGCTTCTAAGTTGATGTAATAGCCAGTGAGAAGTAGTACAATTCAAGTTTTAGGTATCGATTATTGAGTTTTTAGCTGGCTTTGGTGCCTTGGACATGAGCTTGGACCTTAAGATTCTGCATTAAAGGAGGACTAGCAGCCGCGTTGCACGGGAGAATGTGAAATGTGTTCATATGTAGTAGAAACCTGAGAAATCCGTCCGTTTTCGACATTTGTTATCGAATCGACTTAACGCCAGATCGTCACATTGGCCGCTCTTCTCTCTGAAACGGTTGTACTTATCGTCTGCAAAGCTATGTCGCGTGCTGCGGTATGCGGAGACACTAAAAGCACCATAGTAGAACACAGATGAAGCTTCTATGATGATGTAATAGCCAGTAAGAAGTAGTACAATTCAAGTTTTAGGTATCGATTATTGACTTTTTAGCTGGCTTTGGTGCCTTGGACATGAGCTAGGACATTAAGATTCTGCATGAAAGGAGGATTAGCACCCGCGTTGGATAGGAGAATGTGAAATGTGTTCATATGTAGTAAAAACCTGAGAAATCCTTCCGTTTTCGTCATTTGTTATCGAATCGACTTAAAGCCAGATCGTCACATTGGCTGCTCTTCTCTCTGAAACGGTTGTACTTATCGTCTGGAAAGCTTTGTCGCGTGCTGCGGTATGCGGAGACACTAAAAGCACCATAGTAGAACACAGATGAAGCTTCTAAGATGATGTAATAGCCAGTAAGAAGTAGTACAATTCAAGTTTTATGTATCGATTATTGACTTTTTAGCTGGCTTTGGTGCCTTGGACATGAGCTAGGACCTTAAGATTCTGCATGAAAGGAGGACTAGCAGCCGAGTTGCAGGGGAGAATGTGAAAAGTGTTCATATGTAGTAAAAACCTGAGAAATCCGTCCGTTTTCGTCATTTGTTATCGAATCGACTTAAAGCCAGATCGTCACATTGGCCGCTCTTCTCTCTGAAACGTTTGTACTTATCGTCTTCAAAGCTATGTCGCGTGCTGCGGTATGCGGAGACACTAAAAGCACCATAGTAGAACACAGATGAAGCTTCTAAGTTGATGTAATAGCCAGTAAGAAGTAGTACAATTCAAGTTTTAGGTATCGATTATTGACTTCTTAGCTGGCTTTGGTGCCTTGGACATGAGCTAGGACCTTAAGATTCTGCATGAAAGGAGGACTAGCAGCCGAGTTGCACGGGAGAATGTGAAAAGTGTTCATATGTAGTAAAAACCTGAAAAATCCGTCCTTTTTCGTCATTTGTTATCGAATCGACTTAAAGCCAGATCGTCACATTGGCCGCTCTTGTCTCTGAAACGGTTGTACTTATCGTCTGCAAAGCTATGTCGCGTGCTGCGGTATGCGGAGACACTAAAAGCACCATAGTAGAACACAGATGAAGCTTCTATGATGATGTAATAGCCAGTAAGAAGTAGTACAATTCAAGTTTTAGGTATCGATTATTGATTTTTTAGCTGGCTTTGGTGCCTTGGACATGAGCTAGGACCTTAAGATTCTGCATGAAAGGAGGACTAGCAGCCGAGTTGCAGGGGAGAATGTGAAAAGTGTTCATATGTAGTAAAAACCTGAGAAATCCGTCCGTTTTCGTCATTTGTTATCGAATCGACTTAAAGCCAGATCGTCACATTGGCCGCTCTTCTCTCTGAAACGGTTGTACTTATCGTCTTCAAAGCTATGTCGCGTGCTGCGGCATGCGGAGACACTAAAACCACCATAGTAGAACACAGATGAAGCTTCTAAGTTGATGTAATAGCCAGTATGAAGTAGTACAATTCAAGTTTTAGGTATCGATTATTGACTTCTTAGATGGATTTGGTGCCTTGGACATGAGCTAGGACCTTAAGATTCTGCATGAAAGGAGGACTAGCAGCCGAGTTGCAGGGGAGAATGTGAAAAGTGTTCATATGTAGTAAAAACCTGAGAAATCCGTCCGTTTTCGTCATTTGTTATCGAATCGACTTAAAGCCCGATCGTCACATTGGCCGCTCTTCTCTCTGAAACGGTTGTACTTATCGTCTGCAAAGCTATGTCGCGTGCTGCGGTATGCGGAGACAATAAAATCACCATAGTAGAACACAGATGAAGCTTCTAAGTCGATGTAATAGCCAGTAAGAAGTAGTACAATTCAAGTTTTAGGTATCGATTATTGACTTCTTAGATGGATTTGGTGCCTTGGACATGAGCTAGGACCTTAAGATTCTGCATGAAAGGAGGACTAGCAGCCGAGTTTCACGGGACAATATGAAAAGTGTTCATATGTAGTAAAAACCTGAGAAATCCGTCCGTTTTCGTCATTTGTTATCGAATCGCCTTAAAGCCAGATCGTCACTTGGCCGCTCTTCTCTCTGAAACGGTTGTACTTATCGTCTGCAAAGCTATGTGGCGTGCTGCGGTATGCGGAGACACTAAAAGCACCATAGTAGAACACAGATTAAGCTTCTAAGTTGATGTAATAGCCAGTAAGAAGTAGTACAATTCAAGTTTTAGGTATCGATTATTGACTTTTTAGCTGGCTTTGGTGCCTTGGACATGAGCTAGGACCTTAAGATTCTGCATTAAAGGAGGACTAGCAGCCGCGTTGCACGGGTGAATGTGAAATGTGTTCATATGTAGTAGAAACCTGAGAAATCCGTCCGTTTTCGTCATTTGTTATCGAATCGCCTTAAAGCCAGATCGTCACTTGGCCGCTCTTCTCTCTGAAACGGCTGTACGTATCGTCTGCAAAGCTATGTGGCGAGCTGCGGTATGCGGAGACACTAAAAGCACCATAGTAGAACACAGATTAAGCTTCTAAGTTGATGTAATAGCCAGTAAGAAGTAGTACAATTCAAGTTTTAGGTATCGATTATTGACTTTTTAGCTGGCTTTGGTGCCTTGGACATGAGCTAGGACCTTAAGATTCTGCATGAAAGGAGGACTAGCAGCCGAGTTGCACGGGAGAATGTGAAAAGTGTTCATATGTAGTAAAAACCTGAGAAATCCGTCCGTTTTCGTCATTTGTTATCGAATCGACTTAAGCCAGATCGTCACGTTGGCCCCTCTTTTCTCTGAAACGGTTGTACTTATCGTCTGCAAAGCTATGTCGCGTACTGCGGTGTGCGGAGACACTAAAAGCACCATGGTAGAACACAGATGAAGCTTCTAAGTTGATGTAATAGCCAGTAAGAAGTAGTACAATTCAAGTTTTAGGTATCGATTATTGACTTTTTAGCTGGCTTTGGTGCCTTGGACATGAGCTTGGACCTTAAGATTCTGCTTTAAAGGAGGACTAGCAGCCGCGTTGCACGGGAGAATGTGAAATGTGTTCATATGTAGTAGAAACCTGAGAAATCCGTCCGTTTTCGACATTTGTTATCGAATCGACTTAAAGCCAGATCGTCACATTGGCCGCTCTTCTCTCTGAAACGGTTGTACTTATCGTCTTCAAAGCTATGTCGCGTACTGCGGTGTGCGGAGACACTAAAAGCACCATGGTAGAACACAGATGAAGCTTCTAAGTTGATGTAATAGCCAGTAAGAAGTAGTACAATTCAAGTTTTAGGTATCGATTATTGACTTTTTAGCTGGCTTTGGTGCCTTGGACATGAGCTAGGACCTTAAGATTCTGCATTAAAGGAGGACTAGCAACCGCGTTGCACGGGAGAATGTGAAATGTGTTCATATGTAGTAGAAACCTGAGAAATCCGTCCGTTTTCGTCATTTGTTATCGAATCGACTTAAAGCCCGATCGTCACATTGGCCGCTCTTCTCTCTGAAACGGTTGTACTTATCGTCTGCAAAGCTATGTCGCGTGCTGCGGTATGCGGAGACAATAAAATCGCCATAGTAGAACACAGATGAAGCTTCTAAGTCGATGTAATAGCCAGTAAGAAGTAGTACAATTCAAGTTTTAGGTACTGATTATTGACTTTTTAGCTGGCTTTGGTGACTTGGACATGAGCTAGGACCTTAAGATTCTGCATGAAAGGAGGACTAGCAGCCGAGTTGCACGGGACAATATGAAAAGTGTTCATATGTAGTGAAAACCTGAGAAATCCGTCCGTTTTCGTCATTTGTTATCGAATCGCCTTAAAGCCAGATCGTCACTTGGCCGCTCTTCTCTCTGAAACGGCTGTACTTATCGTCTGCAAAGCTATGTGGCGTGCTGCGGTATGCAGACACACTAAAAGCACCATAGTAGAACACAGATTAAGCTTCTAAGTTGATGTAATAGCCAGTAAGAAGTAGTACAATTCAAGTTTTAGGTATCGATTATTGACTTTTTAGCTGGCTTTGGTGCCTTGGACATGAGCTAGGACCTTAAGATTCTGCATGAAAGGAGGACTAGCAGCCGAGTTTCACGGGACAATATGAAAAGTGTTCATATGTAGTAAAAACCTGAGAAATCCGTCCGTTTTCGTCATTTGTTATCGAATCGCCTTAAAGCCAGATCGTCACTTGGCCGCTCTTCTCTCTGAAACGGCTGTACTTATCGTCTGCAAAGCTATGTGGCGTGCTGCGGTATGCGGAGACACTAAAAGCACCATAGTAGAACACAGATTAAGCTTCTAAGTTGATGTAATAGCCAGTAAGAAGTAGTACAATTCAAGTTTTAGGTATCGATTATTGACTTTTTAGCTGGCTTTGGTGCCTTGGACATGAGCTAGGACCTTAAGATACTGCATTAAAGGAGGACTAGCAGCCGCGTTGCACGGGAGAATGTGAAATGTGTTCATATGTAGTAGAAACCTGAGAAATCCGTCCGTTTTCGTCATTTGTTATCGAATCGCCTTAAAGCCAGATCGTCACTTGGCCGCTCTTCTCTCTGAAACGTCTGTACGTATCGTCTGCAAAGCTATGTGGCGTGCTGCGGTATGCGGAGACACTAAAAGCACCATAGTAGAACACAGATTAAGCTTCTAAGTTGATGTAATACCCAGTAAGAAGTAGTACAATTCAAGTTTTAGGTATCGATTATTGACTTTTTAGCTGGCTTTGGTGCCTTGGACATGAGCTAGGACCTTAAGATTCTGCATGAAAGGAGGACTAGCAGCCGAGTTGCACGGGAGAATGTGAAAAGTGTTCATATGTAGTAAAAACCTGAGAAATCCGTCCGTTTTCGTCATTTGTTATCGAATCGACTTAAGCCAGATCGTCACGTTGGCCCCTCTTTTCTCTGAAACGGTTGTACTTATCGTCTGCAAAGCTATGTCGCGTACTGCGGTGTGCGGAGACACTAAAAGCACCATGGTAGAACACAGATGAAGCTTCTAAGTTGATGTAATAGCCAGTAAGAAGTAGTACAATTCAAGTTTTAGGTATCGATTATTGACTTTTTAGCTGGCTTTGGTGCCTTGGACATGAGCTTGGACCTTAAGATTCTGCATTAAAGGAGGACTAGCAGCCGCGTTGCACGGGAGAATGTGAAATGTGTTCATATGTAGTAGAAACCTGAGAAATCCGTCCGTTTTCGACATTTGTTATCGAATCGACTTAAAGCCAGATCGTCACATTGGCCGCTCTTCTCTCTGAAACGGTTGTACTTATCGTCTTCAAAGCTATGTCGCGTGCTGCGGTATGCGGAGACACTAAAAGCACCATAGTAGAACACAGATGAAGCTCCTAAGTTGATGTAATAGCCAGTAAGAAGTCGTACAATTCAAGTTTTTGGTATCGATTATTGACTTTTTAGCTGGCTTTGGTGCCTTGGACATGAGCTAGGACATTAAGATTCTGCATGAAAGGAGGACTAGCAGCCGCGTTGTACGGGAGAATGTGAAATGTGTTGATATGTAGTAAAAACCTGAGAAATACGTCCGTTTTCGTCATTTGTTATCGAATCGACTTAAAGCCAGATCGTCACATTGGCCGCTCTTCTCTCTGAAACGGTTGTACTTATCGTCTGCAAAGCTATGTCGCGTGCTGCGGTATGCGGAGACACTAAAAGCACCATAGTAGAACACATATGAAGCTTCTATGATGATGTAATAGCCAGTAAGAAGTAGTACAATTCAAGTTTAATGTATCGATTATCGACTTTTTAGCTGGCTTTGGTGCCTTGGACATGAGCTAGGACCTTAAGATTCTGCATGAAAGGAGGACTAGCAGCCGAGTTGCACGGGAGAATGTAAAAAGTGTTCATATGTAGTAAAAACCTGAGAAATCGTCCGTTTTCATCATTTGTTATCGAATCGACTTAAAGCCAGATCGTCACATTGGCCCCTCTTTTCTCTGAAACGGTTGTACTTATCGTCTGCAAAGCTATGTCGCGTTCTGCGGTGTGCGGAGACACTAAAAGCACCATGGTAGAACACAGATGAAGCCTCTAAGTTGATGTAATAGCCAGTAAGAAGTAGTACAATTCAAGTTTTAGGTATCGATTATTGACTTTTTAGCTGGCTTTGGTGCCTTGGACATGAGCTAGGACCTTAAGATTATGCATTAAAGGAGGACTAGCAGCCGCGTTGCACGGGAGAATGTGAAATGTGTTCATATGTAGTAGAAACCTGAGAAATCCGTCCGTTTTCGTCATTTGTTATCGAATCGACTTAAAGCCCGATCGTCACATTGGCCGCTCTTCTCTCTGAAACGGTTGTACTTATCGTCTGCAAAGCTATGTCGCGTGCTGCGGTATGCGGAGACAATAAAATCGCCATAGTAGAACACAGATGAAGCTTCTAAGTCGATGTAATAGCCAGTAAGAAGTAGTACAATTCAAGTTTTAGGTACTGATTATTGACTTTTTAGCTGGCTTTGGTGCCTTGGACATGAGCTAGGACCTTAAGATTCTGCATGAAAGGAGGAATAGCAGCCGAGTTGCACGGGACAATATGAAAAGTGTTCATATGTAGTGAAAACCTGAGAAATCCGTCCGTTTTCGTCATTTGTTATCGAATCGCCTTAAAGCCAGATCGTCACTTGGCCGCTCTTCTCTCTGAAACGGCTGTACTTATCGTCTGCAAAGCTATGTGGCGTGCTGCGGTATGCAGAGACACTAAAAGCACCATAGTAGAACACAGATTAAGCTTCTAAGTTGATGTAATAGCCAGTAAGAAGTAGTACAATTCAAGTTTTAGGTATCGATTATTGACTTTTTAGCTGGCTTTGGTGCCTTGGACATGAGCTAGGTCCTTAAGATTCTGCATGAAAGGAGGACTAGCAGCCGAGTTTCACGGGACAATATGAAAAGTGTTCATATGTAGTAAAAACCTGAGAAATCTGTCCGTTTTCGTCATTTGTTATCGAATCGCCTTAAAGCCAGATCGTCACTTGGCCGCTTTTCTCTCTGAAACGGCTGTACTTATCGTCTGCAAAGCTATGTGGCGTGCTGCGGTATGCGGAGACACTAAAAGCACCACAGTAGAACACAGATTAAGGTTCTAAGTTGATGTAATAGCCAGTAAGAAGTAGTACAATTCAAGTTTTAGGTATCGATTATTGACTTTTTAGCTGGCTTTGGTGCCTTGGACATGAGCTAGGACCTTACGATTCTGCATTAAAGGAGGACTAGCAGCCACGTTGCACGGGAGAATGTAAAATGTGTTCATATGTAGTAGAAACCTGAGAAATCCGTCCGTTTTCGTCATTTGTTATCGAATTGCCTTAAAGCCAGATCGTCACTTGGCCGCTCTTCTCTCTGAAACGGCTGTACGTATCGTCTGCAAAGCTATGTGGCGTGCTGCGGTATGCGGAGACACTAAAAGCACCATAGTAGAACACAGATTAAGCTTCTAAGTTGATGTAATAGCCAGTAAGAAGTAGTACAATTCAAGTTTTAGGTATCGATTATTGACTTTTTAGCTGGCTTTGGTGCCTTGGACATGAGCTAGGACCTTAAGATTCTGCATGAAAGGAGGACTAGCACTTGAGTTGCACGGGAGAATGTGAAAAGTGTTCATATGTAGTAAAAACCTGAGAAATCCGTCCGTTTTCGTCATTTGTTATCGAATCGACTTAAGCCAGATCGTCACGTTGGCCCCTCTTTTCTCTGAAACGGTTGTACGTATCGTCTTCATAGCTATGTCGCGTACTGCGGTGTGCGGAGACACTAAAAGCACAATGGTAGAACACAGATGAAGCTTCTAAGTTGATGTAATAGCCAGTAAGAAGTAGTACAATTCAAGTTTTAGGTATCGATTATTGACTTTTTAGCTGGCTTTGGTGCCTTGGACATGAGCTAGGACCTTAAGATTCTGCATTAAAGGAGGACTAGCAGCCGCGTTGCACGGGAGAATGTGAAATGTGTTCATATGTAGTAGAAACCTGAGAAATCCGTCCGTTTTCGTCATTTGATATCGAATCGACTTAAAGCCAGATCGTCACATTGGCCGCTCTTCTCTCTGAAACGGTTGTACTTATCGTCCGCAAAGCTATGTCGCGTGCTGCGGTATGCGGAGACACTAAAAGCACCATAGTAGAACACATATGAAGCTTCTATGATGATGTAATAGCCAGTAAGAAGTAGTACAATTCAAGTTTAATGTATCGATTATCGACTTTTTAGCTGGCTTTGGTGCCTTGGACATGAGCTAGGACCTTAAGATTCTGCATGAAAGGAGGACTAGCAGCCGAGTTGCACGGGAGAATGTGAAAAGTGTTCATATGTAGTAAAAACCTGAGAAATCGACCGTTTTCGTCATTTGTTATCGAATCGACTTAAAGCCAGATCGTCACATTGGCCCCTCTTTTCTCAGAAACGGTTGTACTTATCGTCTGCAAAGCTATGTCGCGTACTGCGGTGTGCGGAGACACTAAAAGCACAATGGTAGAACACAGATGAAGCTTCTAAGTTGATGTAATAGCCAGTAAGAAGTAGTACAATTCAAGTTTTAGGTATCGATTATTGACTTTTTAGCTGGCTTTGGTGACTTGGACATGAGCTAGGACCTTAAGATTCTGCATTAAAGGAGGACTAGCAGCCGTGTTGCACGGGAGAATGTGAAATGTGTTCATATGTAGTAGAAACCTGAGAAATCCGTCCGTTTTCGTCATTTGTTATCGAATCGACTTAAAGCCCGATCGTCACATTGGCCGCTCTTCTCTCTGAAACGGTTGTACTTATCGTCTGCAAAGCTATGTCGCGTGCTGCGGTATGCGGAGACAATAAAATCGGCATAGTAGAACACAGATGAAGCTTCTAAGTCGATGTAATAGCCAGTAAGAAGTAGTACAATTCAAGTTTTAGGTACTGATTATTGACTTTTTAGCTGGCTTTGGTGCCTTGGACATGAGCTAGGACCATAAGATTCTGCATGAAAGGAGGGCTAGCAGACGAGTTGCACGGGACAATATGAAAAGTGTTCATATGTAGTGAAAACCTGAGAAATCCGTCCGTTTTCGTCATTTGTTATCGAATCGCCTTAAAGCCAGATCGTCACTTGGCCGCTCTTCTCTCTGAAACGGTTGTACTTATCGTCTGCAAAGCTATGTGGCGTGCTGTGGTATGCACAGACACTAAAAGCACCATAGTAGAACACAGATTAAGCTTCTAAGTTGATGTAATAGCCAGTAAGAAGTAGTACAATTCAAGTTTTAGGTATCGATTATTGACTTTTTAGCTGGCTTTGGTGCCTTGGACATGAGCTTGGACCTTAAGATTCTGCATTAAAGGAGGACTAGCAGCCGCGTTGCACGGGAGAATGTGAAATGTGTTCATATGTAGTAAAAACCTGAGAAATACGTCCGTTTTCGTCATTTGTTATCGAATCGACTTAAAGCCAGATCGTCACATTGGCCGCTCTTCTCTCTGAAACGGTTGTACTTATCGTCTGCAAAGCTATGTCGCGTGCTGCGGTATGCGGAGACACTAAAAGCACCATAGTAGAACACATATGAAGCTTCTATGATGATGTAATAGCCAGTAAGAAGTAGTACAATTCAAGTTTAATGTATCGATTATCGACTTTTTAGCTGGCTTTGGTGCCTTGGACATGAGCTAGGACCTTAAGATTCTGCATGAAAGGAGGACTAGCAGCCGAGTTGCACGGGAGAATGTGAAAAGTGTTCATATGTAGTAAAAACCTGAGAAATCGTCCGTTTTCGTCATTTGTTATCGAATCGACTTAAAGCCAGATCGTCACATTGGCCCCTCTTTTCTCTGAAACGGTTGTACTTATCGTCTGCAAAGCTATGTCGCGTACTGCGGTGTGCGGAGACACTAAAAGCACAATGGTAGAACACAGATGAAGCTTCTAAGTTGATGTAATAGCCAGTAAGAAGTAGTACAATTCAAGTTTTAGGTATCGATTATTGACTTTTTAGCTGGCTTTGGTGACTTGGACATGAGCTAGGACCTTAAGATTCTGCATTAAAGGAGGACTAGCAGCCGTGTTGCACGGGAGAATGTGAAATGTGTTCATATGTAGTAGAAACCTGAGAAATCCGTCCGTTTTCGTCAGTTGTTATCGAATCGACTTAAAGCCCGATCGTCACATTGGCCGCTCTTCTCTCTGAAACGGTTGTACTTATCGTCTGCAAAGCTATGTCGCGTGCTGCGGTATGCGGAGACAATAAAATCGCCATAGTAGAACACAGATGAAGCTTCTAAGTCGATGTAATAGCCAGTAAGAAGTAGTACAATTCAAGTTTTAGGTACTGATTATTGACTTTTTAGCTGGCTTTGGTGCCTTGGACATGAGCTAGGACCTTAAGATTCTGCATGAAAGGAAGGCTAGCAGCCGAGTTGCACGGGACAATATGAAAAGTGTTCATATGTAGTGAAAACCTGAGAAATCCGTCCGTTTTCGTCATTTGTTATCGAATCGCCTTAAAGCCAGATCGTCACTTGGCCGCTCTTCTCTCTGAAACGCTTGTACTTATCGTCTGCAAAGCTATGTCGCGTGCTGCGGTATGCAGAGACACTAAAAGCACCATAGTAGAACACAGATTAAGCTTCTAAGTTGATGTAATAGCCAGTAAGAAGTAGTACAATTCAAGTTTTAGGTATCGATTATTGACTTTTTAGCTGGCTTTGGTGCCTTGGACATGAGCTAGGACCTTAAGATTCTGCATGAAAGGAGGACTAGCAGCTGAGTTGCATGGGAGAATGTGAAAAGTGTTCATATGTAGTAAAAACCTGAGAACTCCGTCCAGTTTCGTCATTTGTTATCGAATCGACTTAAGCCAGATCGTCACGTTAGCCCCTCTTTTCTCTGAAACGGTTGTACTTATCGTCTGCAAAGCTATGTCGCGTACTGCGGTGTGCGGAGACACTAAAAGCACCATGGTAGAACACAGATGAAGCTTCTAAGTTGATGTAATAGCCAGTAAGAAGTAGTACAATTCAAGTTTTAGGTATCGATTATTGACTTTTTAGCTGGCTTTGGTGCCTTGGACATGAGCTTCGACCTTAAGATTCTGCATTAAAGGAGGACTAGCAGCCGCGTTGCACGGGAGAATGTGAAATGTGTTCATATGTAGTAGAAACCTGAGAAATCCGTCCGTTTTCGTCATTTGTTATCGAATCGACTTAAAGCCAGATCGTCACATTGGCCGCTCTTCTTTCTGAAACGGTTGTACTTATCGTCTTCAAAGCTATGTCGCGTGCTGCGGTATAAGGAGACACTAAAAGCACCATAGTAGAACACAGATGAAGCTTCTAAGTTGATGTAATAGCCAGTAAGAAGTAGTACAATTCAAGTTTTAGGTATCGATTATTGACTTTTTAGCTGGCTTTGGTGCCTTGAACATGAGCTAGGACCTTAAGATTCTGCATGAAAGGAGGACTAGCAGCCGAGTTCCACGGGAGAATGTGAAAAGTGTTCATATGTAGTAAAAACCTGAGAAATCCGTCCGTTTTCGTCATTTGTTATCGAATCGACCTAAAGCCAGATCGTCACATTGGCCGCTCTTCTCTCTGAAACGGTTGTACTTATCGTCTTCAAAGCTATGTCGCGTGCTGCGGTATGCATAGACACTAAAAGCACCATAGTACAACACAGAAGAAGCTTCTAAGTTGATGTAATAGCCAGTAAGAAGTAGTACAATTCAAGTTTTAGGTATCGATTATTGACTTCTTAGCTGGCTTTGGTGCCCTGGACATGAGCTAGGACCTTAAGATTCTGCATGAAAGGAGGACTAGCACTTGAGTTGCACGGGAGAATGTGAAAAGTGTTCATATGTAGTAAAAACCTGAGAAATCCGTCCGTTTTCGTCATTTGTTATCGAATCGACTTAAAGCCAGATCGTCACTTGGCCGCTCTTCTCTCTGAAACGGTTGTACTTATCGTCTGCAAAGCTATGTCGCGTGCTGCGGTATGCGGAGACACTAAAAGCACCATAGTAGAAAACAGATGAAGCTTCTAAGTTGATGTAATAGCCAGTAAGAAGTAGTACAATTCAAGTTTTAGGTACTGATTATTTACTTTTTAGCTGGCTTTGGTGCCTTGTACATGAGCCATTACCTTAAGATTCTGCATGAAAGGAGGAGTAGCAGCCGCGTTGCACGGGAGAATGTGAAATGTGTTCATATGTATTAAAAACTTGAGAAATCCGTCTGTTTCCGTCATTTGTTATCGAATCGACTTAAAGCCCGATCGTCACATTGGCCGCTCTTCTCTCTGAAACGGTTGTACTTATCCTCTGCAAAGCTATGTCGCGTGCTGCGGTATGCGGAGACACTAAAAGCACCATAGTAGAACACAGATGAAGCTTCTATGATGATGTAATAGCCAGTAAGAAGTAGTACAATTCAAGTTTTAGGTATCGATTATTGACTTTTTAGCTGGCTTTGGTGCCTTGGACATGAGCTAGGACCTTAAGATTCTGCATGAAAGGAGGACTAGCACTTGAGTTGCACGGGAGAATGTGAAAAGTGTTCATATGTAGTAAAAACCTGAGAAATCCGTCCGTTTTCGTCATTTGTTATCGAATCGACTTAAAGCCAGATCGTCACTTGGCCGCTCTTCTCTCTGAAACGGTTGTACTTATCGTCTGCAAAGCTATGTCGCGTGCTGCGGTATGCGGAGACACTAAAAGCACCATAGTAGAAAACAGATGAAGCTTCTAAGTTGATGTAATAGCCAGTAAGAAGTAGTACAATTCAAGTTTTAGGTACTGATTATTTACTTTTTAGGTGGCTTTGGTGCCTTGTACATGAGCTATTACCTTAAGATTCTGCATGAAAGGAGGAGTAGCAGCCGCGTTGCACGGGAGAATGTGAAATGTGTTCATATGTAGTAAAAACTTGAGAAATCCGTCTGTTTCCGTCATTTGTTATCGAATCGACTTAAAGCCCGATCGTCACATTGGCCGCTCTTCTCTCTGAAACGGTTGTACTTATCCTCTGCAAAGCTATGTCGCGTGCTGCGGTATGCGGAGACACTAAAAGCACCATAGTAGAACACAGATGAAGCTTCTCTGATGATGTAATTGCCAGTAAGAAGTAGTACAATTCAAGTTTTAGGTATCGATTATTGACTTTTTAGCTGGCTTTGGTGCCTTGGACATGAGCTAGGACCTTAAGATTCTGCATGAAGGGAGGACTAGCAGCCGCGTTGGATGGGAGAATGTGAAAAGTGTTCATATGTAGTAAAAACCTGAGAAATCCGTCCGTTTTCGTCATTTGTTATCGAATCGCCTTAAAGCCAGATCGTCACTTGGCCGCTCTTCTCTCTGAAACGGTTGTACTTATCGTCTGCAAAGCTATGTGGCGTGCTGCGGTATGCAGAGACACTAAAAGCACCATAGTAGAACACAGATTAAGCTTCTAAGTTGATGTAATAGCCAGTAAGAAGTAGTACAATTCAAGTTTTAGGTATCGATTATTGACTTTTTAGCTGGCTTTGGTGCCTTGGACATGAGCTAGGACCTTAAGATTCTGCATGAAAGGAGGACTAGCAGCCGAGTTGCACGGGAGAATGTGAAAAGTGTTCATATGTAGTAAAAACCTGAGAACTCCGTCCATTTTCGTCATTTGTTATCGAATCGACTTAAGCCAGATCGTCACGTTGGCCCCTCTTTTCTCTGAAACGGTTGTACTTATCGTCTGCAAAGCTATGTCGCGTACTGCGGTGTGCGGAGACACTAAAAGCACCATGGTAGAACACAGATGAAGCTTCTAAGTTGATGTAATAGCCAGTAAGAAGTAGTACAATTCAAGTTTTAGGTATCGATTATTGACTTTTTAGCTGGCTTTGGTGCCTTGGACATGAGCTTCGACCTTAAGATTCTGCATTAAAGGAGGACTAGCAGCCGCGTAGCACGGGAGAATGTGAAATGTGTTCATATGTAGTAGAAACCTGAGAAATCCGTCCGTTTTCGTCATTTGTTATCGAATCGACTTAAAGCCAGATCGTCACATTGGCCGCTCTTCTTTCTGAAACGGTTGTACTTATCGTCTTCAAAGCTATGTCGCGTGCTGAGGTATGAGGAGACACTAAAAGCACCATAGTAGAACACAGATGAAGCTTCTAAGTTGATGTAATAGCCAGTAAGAAGTAGTACAATTCAAGTTTTAGGTATCGATTATTGACTTTTTAGCTGGCTTTGGTGCCTTGGACATGAGCTAGGACATTAAGACTCTGCATGAAAGGAGGACTAGCAGCCGCGTTGTACGGGAGAATGTGAAATGTGTTCATATGTAGTAAAAACCTGAGAAATACGTCCGTTTTCGTCATTTGTTATCGAATCGACTTAAAGCCAGATCGTCACTTGGCCGCTCTTCTCTCTGAAACGGTTGTACTTATCGTCTGCAAAGCTATGTCGCGTACTGCGGTGTGCGGAGACACTAAAAGCACCATGGTAGAACACAGATGAAGCTTCTAAGTTGATGTAATAGCCAGTAAGAAGTAGTACAATTCAAGTTTTAGGTATCGATTATTGACTTTTTAGCTGGCTTTGGTGCCTTGGACATGAGCTTCGACCTTAAGATTCTGCATTAAAGGAGGACTAGCAGCCGCGTTGCACGGGAGAATGTGAAATGTGTTCATATGTAGTAGAAACCTGAGAAATCCGTCCGTTTTCGTCATTTGTTATCGAATCGACTTAAAGCCAGATCGTCACATTGGCCGCTCTTCTTTCTGAAACGGTTGTACTTATCGTCTTCAAAGCTATGTCGCGTGCTGCGGTATAAGGAGACACTAAAAGCACCATAGTAGAACACAGATGAAGCTTCTAAGTTGATGTAATAGCCAGTAAGAAGTAGTACAATTCAAGTTTTAGGTATCGATTATTGACTTTTTAGCTGGCTTTGGTGCCTTGAACATGAGCTAGGACCTTAAGATTCTGCATGAAAGGAGGACTAGCAGCCGAGTTCCACGGGAGAATGTGAAAAGTGTTCATATGTAGTAAAAACCTGAGAAATCCGTCCGTTTTCGTCATTTGTTATCGAATCGACCTAAAGCCAGATCGTCACATTGGCCGCTCTTCTCTCTGAAACGGTTGTACTTATCGTCTTCAAAGCTATGTCGCGTGCTGCGGTATGCATAGACACTAAAAGCACCATAGTACAACACAGAAGAAGCTTCTAAGTTGATGTAATAGCCAGTAAGAAGTAGTACAATTCAAGTTTTAGGTATCGATTATTGACTTCTTAGCTGGCTTTGGTGCCCTGGACATGAGCTAGGACCTTAAGATTCTGCATGAAAGGAGGACTAGCACTTGAGTTGCACGGGAGAATGTGAAAAGTGTTCATATGTAGTAAAAACCTGAGAAATCCGTCCGTTTTCGTCATTTGTTATCGAATCGACTTAAAGCCAGATCGTCACTTGGCCGCTCTTCTCTCTGAAACGGTTGTACTTATCGTCTGCAAAGCTATGTCGCGTGCTGCGGTATGCGGAGACACTAAAAGCACCATAGTAGAAAACAGATGAAGCTTCTAAGTTGATGTAATAGCCAGTAAGAAGTAGTACAATTCAAGTTTTAGGTACTGATTATTTACTTTTTAGCTGGCTTTGGTGCCTTGTACATGAGCCATTACCTTAAGATTCTGCATGAAAGGAGGAGTAGCAGCCGCGTTGCACGGGAGAATGTGAAATGTGTTCATATGTATTAAAAACTTGAGAAATCCGTCTGTTTCCGTCATTTGTTATCGAATCGACTTAAAGCCCGATCGTCACATTGGCCGCTCTTCTCTCTGAAACGGTTGTACTTATCCTCTGCAAAGCTATGTCGCGTGCTGCGGTATGCGGAGACACTAAAAGCACCATAGTAGAACACAGATGAAGCTTCTATGATGATGTAATAGCCAGTAAGAAGTAGTACAATTCAAGTTTTAGGTATCGATTATTGACTTTTTAGCTGGCTTTGGTGCCTTGGACATGAGCTAGGACCTTAAGATTCTGCATGAAAGGAGGACTAGCACTTGAGTTGCACGGGAGAATGTGAAAAGTGTTCATATGTAGTAAAAACCTGAGAAATCCGTCCGTTTTCGTCATTTGTTATCGAATCGACTTAAAGCCAGATCGTCACTTGGCCGCTCTTCTCTCTGAAACGGTTGTACTTATCGTCTGCAAAGCTATGTCGCGTGCTGCGGTATGCGGAGACACTAAAAGCACCATAGTAGAAAACAGATGAAGCTTCTAAGTTGATGTAATAGCCAGTAAGAAGTAGTACAATTCAAGTTTTAGGTACTGATTATTTACTTTTTAGGTGGCTTTGGTGCCTTGTACATGAGCTATTACCTTAAGATTCTGCATGAAAGGAGGAGTAGCAGCCGCGTTGCACGGGAGAATGTGAAATGTGTTCATATGTAGTAAAAACTTGAGAAATCCGTCTGTTTCCGTCATTTGTTATCGAATCGACTTAAAGCCCGATCGTCACATTGGCCGCTCTTCTCTCTGAAACGGTTGTACTTATCCTCTGCAAAGCTATGTCGCGTGCTGCGGTATGCGGAGACACTAAAAGCACCATAGTAGAACACAGATGAAGCTTCTCTGATGATGTAATTGCCAGTAAGAAGTAGTACAATTCAAGTTTTAGGTATCGATTATTGACTTTTTAGCTGGCTTTGGTGCCTTGGACATGAGCTAGGACCTTAAGATTCTGCATGAAGGGAGGACTAGCAGCCGCGTTGGATGGGAGAATGTGAAAAGTGTTCATATGTAGTAAAAACCTGAGAAATCCGTCCGTTTTCGTCATTTGTTATCGAATCGCCTTAAAGCCAGATCGTCACTTGGCCGCTCTTCTCTCTGAAACGGTTGTACTTATCGTCTGCAAAGCTATGTGGCGTGCTGCGGTATGCAGAGACACTAAAAGCACCATAGTAGAACACAGATTAAGCTTCTAAGTTGATGTAATAGCCAGTAAGAAGTAGTACAATTCAAGTTTTAGGTATCGATTATTGACTTTTTAGCTGGCTTTGGTGCCTTGGACATGAGCTAGGACCTTAAGATTCTGCATGAAAGGAGGACTAGCAGCCGAGTTGCACGGGAGAATGTGAAAAGTGTTCATATGTAGTAAAAACCTGAGAACTCCGTCCATTTTCGTCATTTGTTATCGAATCGACTTAAGCCAGATCGTCACGTTGGCCCCTCTTTTCTCTGAAACGGTTGTACTTATCGTCTGCAAAGCTATGTCGCGTACTGCGGTGTGCGGAGACACTAAAAGCACCATGGTAGAACACAGATGAAGCTTCTAAGTTGATGTAATAGCCAGTAAGAAGTAGTACAATTCAAGTTTTAGGTATCGATTATTGACTTTTTAGCTGGCTTTGGTGCCTTGGACATGAGCTTCGACCTTAAGATTCTGCATTAAAGGAGGACTAGCAGCCGCGTAGCACGGGAGAATGTGAAATGTGTTCATATGTAGTAGAAACCTGAGAAATCCGTCCGTTTTCGTCATTTGTTATCGAATCGACTTAAAGCCAGATCGTCACATTGGCCGCTCTTCTTTCTGAAACGGTTGTACTTATCGTCTTCAAAGCTATGTCGCGTGCTGAGGTATGAGGAGACACTAAAAGCACCATAGTAGAACACAGATGAAGCTTCTAAGTTGATGTAATAGCCAGTAAGAAGTAGTACAATTCAAGTTTTAGGTATCGATTATTGACTTTTTAGCTGGCTTTGGTGCCTTGGACATGAGCTAGGACATTAAGACTCTGCATGAAAGGAGGACTAGCAGCCGCGTTGTACGGGAGAATGTGAAATGTGTTCATATGTAGTAAAAACCTGAGAAATACGTCCGTTTTCGTCATTTGTTATCGAATCGACTTAAAGCCAGATCGTCACTTGGCCGCTCTTCTCTCTGAAACGGTTGTACTTATCGTCTGCAAATCTATGTCGCGTGCTGCGGTATGCGGAGACACTAAAAGCACCATAGTAGAAAACAGATGAAGCTTCTAAGTTGATGTAATAGCCAGTAAGAAGTAGTACAATTCAAGTTTTAGGTATCGATTATTGACTTTTTAGCTGGCTTTGGTGCCTTGGACATGAGCTAGGACCTTAAGATTCTGCATGAAAGGAGGACTAGCAGCCGCGTTGGATAGGAGAATGTGAAAAGTGTTCATATGTAGTAAAAACCTGAGAAATCCGTCCGTTTTCGTCATTTGTTATCGAATCGACTTAAAGCCAGATCGTCACATTGCCTGCTCTTCTCTCTGAAACGGTTGTACTTATCGTCTGGAAAGCTTTGTCGCGTGCTGTGGTATGCGGAGACACTAAAACACCATAGTAGAACACAGATGAAGCTTCTAAGATGATGTAATAGCCAGTAAGAAGTAGTACAATTCAAGTTTTAGGTATCGATTATTGACTTTTTAGCTGGCTTTGGTGCCCTGAACATGAGCTAGGACCTTAAGATTCTGCATGAAAGGAGGACTAGCAGCCGAGTTGCACGGGAGAATGTGAAAAGTGTTCATATGTAGTAAAAACCTGAGAAATCCGTCCGTTTTCGTCATTTGTTATCGAATCGACCTAAAGCCAGACCGTCACATTGGCCGCTCTTCTCTCTGAAACGGTTGTACTTATCGTCTTCAAAGGTATGTCGCGTGCTGCGGTATGCATAGACACTAAAAGCACCATAGTACAACACAGATGAAGCTTCTAAGTTGATGTAATAGCCAGTAAGAAGTAGTACAATTCAAGTTTTAGGTATCGATTATTGACTTCTTAGCTGGCTTTGGTGCCCTGGACATGAGCTAGGACCTTAAGATTCTGCATGAAAGGAGGACTAGCACTTGAGTTGCACGGGAGAATGTGAAAAGTGTTCATATGTAGTAAAAACCTGAGAAATCCGTCCGTTTTCGTCATTTGTTATCGAATCGACTTAAAGCCAGATCGTCACTTGGCCGCTCTTCTCTCTGAAACGGTTGTACTTATCGTCTGCAAAGCTATGTCGCGTACTGCGGTATGCGGAGACACTAAAAGCACCATAGTAGAAAACAGATGAAGCTTCTAAGTTGATGTAATAGCCAGTAAGAAGTAGTACAATTCAAGTTTTAGGTACTGATTATTTACTTTTTAGGTGGCTTTGGTGCCTTGTACATGAGCTATTACCTTAAGATTCTGCATGAAAGGAGGAGTAGCAGCCGCGTTGCACGGGAGAATGTGAAATGTGTTCATATGTAGTAAAAACTTGAGAAATCCGTCTGTTTCCGTCATTTGTTATCGAATCGACTTAAAGCCCGATCGTCACATTGGCCGCTCTTCTCTCTGAAACGGTTGTACTTATCCTCTGCAAAGCTATGTCGCGTGCTGCGGTATGCGGAGACACTAAAAGCACCATAGTAGAACACAGATGAAGCTTCTCTGATGATGTAATAGCCAGTAAGAAGTAGTACAATTCAAGTTTTAGGTATCGATTATTGACTTTTTAGCTGGCTTTGGTGCCTTGGACATGAGCTAGGACCTTAAGATTCTGCATGAAGGGAGGACTAGCAGCCGCGTTGGATGGGAGAATGTGAAAAGTGTTCATATGTAGTAAAAACCTGAGAAATCCGTCCGTTTTCGTCATTTGTTATCGAATCGCCTTAAAGCCAGATCGTCACTTGGCCGCTCTTCTCTCTGAAACGGTTGTACTTATCGTCTGCAAAGCTATGTGGCGTGCTGCGGTATGCAGAGACACTAAAAGCACCATAGTAGAACACAGATGAAGCTTCTAAGTTGATGTAATAGCCAGTAAGAAGTAGTACAATTCAAGTTTTAGGTATCGATTATTGACTTTTTAGCTGGCTTTGGTGCTTTGGACATGAGCTTCGACCTTAAGATTCTGCATTAAAGGAGGACTAGCAGCCGCGTAGCACGGGAGAATGTGAAATGTGTTCATATGTAGTAGAAACCTGAGAAATCCGTCCGTTTTCGTCATTTGTTATCGAATCGACTTAAAGCCAGATCGTCACATTGGCCGCTCTTCTTTCTGAAACGGTTGTACTTATCGTCTTCAAAGCTATGTCGCGTGCTGAGGTATGAGGAGACACTAAAAGCACCATAGTAGAACACAGATGAAGCTTCTCTGATGATGTAATAGCCAGTAAGAAGTAGTACAATTCAAGTTTTAGGTATCGATTATTGACTTTTTAGCTGGCTTTGGTGCCTTGGACATGAGCTAGGACCTTAAGATTCTGCATGAAGGGAGGACTAGCAGCCGCGTTGGATGGGAGAATGTGAAAAGTGTTCATATGTAGTAAAAACCTGAGAAATCCGTCCGTTTTCGTCATTTGTTATCGAATCGACTTAAAGCCCGATCGTCACATTGGCCGCTCTTCTCTCTGAAACGGTTGTACTTATCCTCTGCAAAGCTATGTCGCGTGCTGCGGTATGCGGAGACACTAAAAGCACCATAGTAGAACACAGATGAAGCTTCTAAGTTGATGTAATAGCCAGTAAGAAGTAGTACAATTCAAGTTTTAGGTATCGATTATTGACTTTTTAGCTGGCTTTGGTGCCTTGGACATGAGCTAGGACATTAAGATTCTGCATGAAAGGAGGACTAGCAGCCGCGTTGTACGGGAGAATGTGAAATGTGTTCATATGTAGTAAAAACCTGAGAAATACGTCCGTTTTCGTCATTTGTTATCGAATCGACTTAAAGCCAGATCGTCACATTCGCCGCTCTTCACTCTGAAACGGTTGTACTTATCGTCTGCAAAGCTATGTCGCGTGCTGCGGTATGTGGAGACACTAAAAGCACCATAGTAGAATACATATGAAGCTTCTATGATGAAGTAATAGCCACTAAGAAGTAGTACAATTCAAGTTTAAGGTATCGATTATCGACTTTTTAGCTGGCTTTGGTGCCTTGGACATGAGCTAGGACCTTAAGATTCTGCATGAAAGGAGGACTAGCAGCCGAGTTGCACGGGAGAATGTGAAAAGTGTTCATATGTAGTAAAAACCTGAGAAATCCGTCCGTTTTCGTCATTTGTTATCGAATCGACTTAAAGCCAGATCGTCACATTGGCCCCTCTTTTCTCTGAAACGGTTGTACTTATCGTCTGCAAAGCTATGTCGCGTACTGCGGTGTGCGGAGACATTAAAAGCACCATGGTAGAACACAGATGAAGCTTCTAAGTTGATGTAATAGCCAGTAAGAAGTAGTACAATTCAAGTTTTAGGTATCGATTATTGACTTTTTAGCTGGCTTTGGTGCCTTGTACATGAGCCATTACCTTAAGATTCTGCATTAAAGGAGGACTAGCAGCCGCGTTGCACGGGAGAATGTGAAATGTGTTCATATGTATTAAAAACTTGAGAAATCCGTCTGTTTCCGTCATTTGTTATCGAATCGACTTAAAGCCCGATCGTCACATTGGCCGCTCTTCTCTCTGAAACGGTTGTACTTATCCTCTGCAAAGCTATGTCGCGTGCTGCGGTATGTGGAGACACTAAAAGCACCATAGTAGAACACAGATGAAGCTTCTATGATGATGTAATAGCCAGTAAGAAGTAGTACAATTCAAGTTTTAGGTATCGATTATTGACTTTTTAGCTGGCTTTGGTGCCTTGGACATGAGCTAGGACCTTAAGATTCTGCATGAAAGGAGGACTAGCAGCCGCGTTGGATAGGAGAATGTGAAAAGTGTTCATATGTAGTAAAAACCTGAGAAATCCGTCCGTTTTCGTCATTTGTTATCGAATCGACTTAAAGCCAGATCGTCACATTGCCTGCTCTTCTCTCTGAAACGGTTGTACTTATCGTCTGGAAAGCTTTGTCGCGTGCTGTGGTATGCGGAGACACTAAAACACCATAGTAGAACACAGATGAAGCTTCTAAGATGATGTAATAGCCAGTAAGAAGTAGTACAATTCAAGTTTTAGGTATCGATTATTGACTTTTTAGCTGGCTTTGGTGCCCTGAACATGAGCTAGGACTTTAAGATTCTGCATGAAAGGAGGACTAGCAGCCGAGTTGCACGGGAGAATGTGAAAAGTGTTCATATGTAGTAAAAACCTGAGAAATCCGTCCGTTTTCGTCATTTGTTATCGAATCGACCTAAAGCCAGACCGTCACATTGGCCGCTCTTCTCTCTGAAACGGTTGTACTTATCGTCTTCAAAGGTATGTCGCGTGCTGCGGTATGCATAGACACTAAAAGCACCATAGTACAACACAGATGAAGCTTCTAAGTTGATGTAATAGCCAGTAAGAAGTAGTACAATTCAAGTTTTAGGTATCGATTATTGACTTCTTAGCTGGCTTTGGTGCCCTGGACATGAGCTGGGACCTTAAGATTCTGCATGAAAGGAGGACTAGCACTTGAGTTGCACGGGAGAATGTGAAAAGTGTTCATATGTAGTAAAAACCTGAGAAATCCGTCCGTTTTCGTCATTTGTTATCGAATCGACTTAAAGCCAGATCGTCACTTGGCCGCTCTTCTCTCTGAAACGGTTGTACTTATCGTCTGCAAAGCTATGTCGCGTGCTGCGGTATGCGGAGACACTAAAAGCACCATAGTAGAAAACAGATGAAGCTTCTAAGTTGATGTAATAGCCAGTAAGAAGTAGTACAATTCAAGTTTTAGGTACTGATTATTTACTTTTTAGGTGGCTTTGGTGCCTTGTACATGAGCTATTACCTTAAGATTCTGCATGAAAGGAGGAGTAGCAGCCGCGTTGCACGGGAGAATGTGAAATGTGTTCATATGTAGTAAAAACTTGAGAAATCCGTCTGTTTCCGTCATTTGTTATCGAATCGACTTAAAGCCCGATCGTCACATTGGCCGCTCTTCTCTCTGAAACGGTTGTACTTATCCTCTGCAAAGCTATGTCGCGTGCTGCGGTATGCGGAGACACTAAAAGCACCATAGTAGAACACAGATGAAGCTTCTCTGATGATGTAATAGCCAGTAAGAAGTAGTACAATTCAAGTTTTAGGTATCGATTATTGAATTTTTAGCTGGCTTTGGTGCCTTGGACATGAGCTAGGACCTTAAGATTCTGCATGAAAGGAGGACTAGCAGCCGAGTTGCACGGGAGAATGTGAAAAGTGTTCATATGTAGTAAAAACCTGAGAACTCCGTCCATTTTCGTCATTTGTTATCGAATCGACTTAAGCCAGATCGTCACGTTGGCCCCTCTTTTCTCTGAACCGGTTGTACTTATCGTCTGCAAAGCTATGTCGCGTACTGCGGTGTGCGGAGACACTAAAAGCACCATGGTAGAACACAGATGAAGCTTCTAAGTTGATGTAATAGCCAGTAAGAAGTAGTACAATTCAAGTTTTAGGTATCGATTATTGACTTTTTAGCTGGCTTTGGTGCCTTGGACATGAGCTTCGACCTTAAGATTCTGCATTAAAGGAGGACTAGCAGCCGCGTAGCACGGGAGAATGTGAAATGTGTACATATGTAGTAGAAACCTGAGAAATCCGTCCGTTTTCGTCATTTGTTATCGAATCGACTTAAAGCCAGATCGTCACATTGGCCGCTCTTCTTTCTGAAACGGTTGTACTTATCGTCTTCATAGCTATGTCGCGTGCTGAGGTATGAGGAGACACTAAAAGCACCATAGTAGAACACAGATGAAGCTTCTAAGTTGATGTAATAGCCAGTAAGAAGTAGTACAATTCAAGTTTTAGGTATCGATTATTGACTTTTTAGCTGGCTTTGGTGCCTTGGACATGAGCTAGGACATTAAGATTCTGCATGAAAGGAGGACTAGCAGCCGCGTTGTACGGGAGAATGTGAAATGTGTTCATATGTAGTAAAAACCTGAGAAATACGTCCGTTTTCGTCATTTGTTATCGAATCGACTTAAAGCCAGATCGTCACATTCGCCGCTCTTCTCTCTGAAACGGTTGTACTTATCGTCTGCAAAGCTATGTCGCGTGCTGCGGTATGCGGAGACACTAAAAGCACCATAGTAGAATACATATGAAGCTTCTATGATGAAGTAATAGCCACTAAGAAGTAGTACAATTCAAGTTTAAGGTATCGATTATCGACTTTTTAGCTGGCTTTGGTGCCTTGGACATGAGCTAGGACCTTAAGATTCTGCATGAAAGGAGGACTAGCAGCCGAGTTGCACGGGAGAATGTGAAAAGTGTTCATATGTAGTAAAAACCTGAGAAATCCGTCCGTTTTCGTCATTTGTTATCGAATCGACTTAAAGCCAGATCGTCACATTGGCCCCTCTTTTCTCTGAAACGGTTGTACTTATCGTCTGCAAAGCTATGTCGCGTACTGCGGTGTGCGGAGACATTAAAAGCACCATGGTAGAACACAGATGAAGCTTCTAAGTTGATGTAATAGCCAGTAAGAAGTAGTACAATTCAAGTTTTAGGTATCGATTATTGACTTTTTAGCTGGCTTTGGTGCCTTGTACATGAGCCATTACCTTAAGATTCTGCATGAAAGGAGGACTAGCAGCCGCGTTGCACGGGAGAATGTGAAATGTGTTCATATGTATTAAAAACTTGAGAAATCCGTCTGTTTCCGTCATTTGTTATCGAATCGACTTAAAGCCCGATCGTCACATTGGCCGCTCTTCTCTCTGAAACGGTTGTACTTATCCTCTGCAAAGCTATGTCGCGTGCTGCGGTATGTGGAGACACTAAAAGCACCATAGTAGAACACAGATGAAGCTTCTATGATGATGTAATAGCCAGTAAGAAGTAGTACAATTCAAGTTTTAGGTATCGATTATTGACTTTTTAGCTGGCTTTGGTGCCTTGGACATGAGCTAGGACCTTAAGATTCTGCATGAAAGGAGGACTAGCAGCCGCGTTGGATAGGAGAATGTGAAAAGTGTTCATATGTAGTAAAAACCTGAGAAATCCGTCCGTTTTCGTCATTTGTTATCGAATCGACTTAAATCCAGATCGTCACATTGCCTGCTCTTCTCTCTGAAACGGTTGTACTTATCGTCTGGAAAGCTTTGTCGCGTGCTGTGGTATGCGGAGACACTAAAACACCATAGTAGAACACAGATGAAGCTTCTAAGATGATGTAATAGCCAGTAAGAAGTAGTACAATTCAAGTTTTAGGTATCGATTATTGACTTTTTAGCTGGCTTTGGTGCCCTGAACATGAGCTAGGACCTTAAGATTCTGCATGAAAGGAGGACTAGCAGCCGAGTTGCACGGGAGAATGTGAAAAGTGTTCATATGTAGTAAAAACCTGAGAAATCCGTCCGTTTTCGTCATTTGTTATCGAATCGACCTAAAGCCAGACCGTCACATTGGCCGCTCTTCTCTCTGAAACGGTTGTACTTATCGTCTTCAAAGGTATGTCGCGTGCTGCGGTATGCATAGACACTAAAAGCACCATAGTACAACACAGATGAAGCTTCTAAGTTGATGTAATAGCCAGTAAGAAGTAGTACAATTCAAGTTTTAGGTATCGATTATTGACTTCTTAGCTGGCTTTGGTGCCCTGGACATGAGCTAGGACCTTAAGATTCTGCATGAAAGGAGGACTAGCACTTGAGTTGCACGGGAGAATGTGAAAAGTGTTCATATGTAGTAAAAACCTGAGAAATCCGTCCGTTTTCGTCATTTGTTATCGAATCGACTTAAAGCCAGATCGTCACTTGGCCGCTCTTCTCTCTGAAACGGTTGTACTTATCGTCTGCAAAGCTATGTCGCGTGCTGCGGTATGCGGAGACACTAAAAGCACCATAGTAGAAAACAGATGAAGCTTCTAAGTTGATGTAATAGCCAGTAAGAAGTAGTACAATTCAAGTTTTAGGTACTGATTATTTACTTTTTAGGTGGCTTTGGTGCCTTGTACATGAGCTATTACCTTAAGATTCTGCATGAAAGGAGGAGTAGCAGCCGCGTTGCACGGGAGAATGTGAAATGTGTTCATATGTAGTAAAAACTTGAGAAATCCGTCTGTTTCCGTCATTTGTTATCGAATCGACTTAAAGCCCGATCGTCACATTGGCCGCTCTTCTCTCTGAAACGGTTGTACTTATCCTCTGCAAAGCTATGTCGCGTGCTGCGGTATGCGGAGACACTAAAAGCACCATAGTAGAACACAGATGAAGCTTCTCTGATGATGTAATAGCCAGTAAGAAGTAGTACAATTCAAGTTTTAGGTATCGATTATTGACTTTTTAGCTGGCTTTGGTGCCTTGGACATGAGCTAGGACCTTAAGATTCTGCATGAAAGGAGGACTAGCAGCCGAGTTGCACGGGAGAATGTGAAAAGTGTTCATATGTAGTAAAAACCTGAGAACTCCGTCCATTTTCGTCATTTGTTATCGAATCGACTTAAGCCAGATCGTCACGTTGGCCCCTCTTTTCTCTGAAACGGTTGTACTTATCGTCTGCAAAGCTATGTCGCGTACTGCGGTGTGCAGAGACACTAAAAGCACCATGGTAGAACACAGATGAAGCTTCTAAGTTGATGTAATAGCCAGTAAGAAGTAGTACAATTCAAGTTTTAGGTATCGATTATTGACTTTTTAGCTGGCTTTGGTGCCTTGGACATGAGCTTCGACCTTAAGATTCTGCATTAAAGGAGGACTAGCAGCCGCGTAGCACGGGAGAATGTGAAATGTGTACATATGTAGTAGAAACCTGAGAAATCCGTCCGTTTTCGTCATTTGTTATCGAATCGACTTAAAGCCAGATCGTCACATTGGCCGCTCTTCTTTCTGAAACGGTTGTACTTATCGTCTTCAAAGCTATGTCGCGTGCTGAGGTATGAGGAGACACTAAAAGCACCATAGTAGAACACAGATGAAGCTTCTAAGTTGATGTAATAGCCAGTAAGAAGTAGTACAATTCAAGTTTTAGGTATCGATTATTGACTTTTTAGCTGGCTTTGGTGCCTTGGACATGAGCTAGGACATTAAGATTCTGCATGAAAGGAGGACTAGCAGCCGCATTGTACGGGAGAATGTGAAATGTGTTCATATGTAGTAAAAACCTGAGAAATACGTCCGTTTTCGTCATTTGTTATCGAATCGACTTAAAGCCAGATCGTCACATTCGCCGCTCTTCTCTCTGAAACGGTTGTACTTATCGTCTGCAAAGCTATGTCGCGTGCTGCGGTATGCGGAGACACTAAAAGCACCATAGTAGAATACATATGAAGCTTCTATGATGAAGTAATAGCCACTAAGAAGTAGTACAATTCAAGTTTAAGGTATCGATTATCGACTTTTTAGCTGGCTTTGGTGCCTTGGACATGAGCTAGGACCTTAAGATTCTGCATGAAAGGAGGACTAGCAGCCGAGTTGCACGGGAGAATGTGAAAAGTGTTCATATGTAGTAAAAACCTGAGAAATCCGTCCGTTTTCGTCATTTGTTATCGAATCGACTTAAAGCCAGATCGTCACATTGGCCCCTCTTTTCTCTGAAACGGTTGTACTTATCGTCTGCAAAGCTATGTCGCGTACTGCGGTGTGCGGAGACATTAAAAGCACCATGGTAGAACACAGATGAAGCTTCTAAGTTGATGTAATAGCCAGTAAGAAGTAGTACAATTCAAGTTTTAGGTATCGATTATTGACTTTTTAGCTGGCTTTGGTGCCTTGGACATGAGCTAGGACCTTAAGATTCTGCATGAAAGGAGGACTAGCAGCCGCGTTGGATAGGAGAATGTGAAAAGTGTTCATATGTAGTAAAAACCTGAGAAATCCGTCCGTTTTCGTCATTTGTTATCGAATCGACTTAAAGCCAGATCGTCACATTGCCTGCTCTTCTCTCTGAAACGGTTGTACTTATCGTCTGGAAAGCTTTGTCGCGTGCTGTGGTATGCGGAGACACTAAAACACCATAGTAGAACACAGATGAAGCTTCTAAGATGATGTAATAGCCAGTAAGAAGTAGTACAATTCAAGTTTTAGGTATCGATTATTGACTTTTTAGCTGGCTTTGGTGCCCTGAACATGAGCTAGGACCTTAAGATTCTGCATGAAAGGAGGACTAGCAGCCGAGTTGCACGGGAGAATGTGAAAAGTGTTCATATGTAGTAAAAACCTGAGAAATCCGTCCGTTTTCGTCATTTGTTATCGAATCGACCTAAAGCCAGACCGTCACATTGGCCGCTCTTCTCTCTGAAACGGTTGTACTTATCGTCTTCAAAGGTATGTCGCGTGCTGCGGTATGCATAGACACTAAAAGCACCATAGTACAACACAGATGAAGCTTCTAAGTTGATGTAATAGCCAGTAAGAAGTAGTACAATTCAAGTTTTAGGTATCGATTATTGACTTCTTAGCTGGCTTTGGTGCCCTGGACATGAGCTAGGACCTTAAGATTCTGCATGAAAGGAGGACTAGCACTTGAGTTGCACGGGAGAATGTGAAAAGTGTTCATATGTAGTAAAAACCTGAGAAATCCGTCCGTTTTCGTCATTTGTTATCGAATCGACTTAAAGCCAGATCGTCACTTGGCCGCTCTTCTCTCTGAAACGGTTGTACTTATCGTCTGCAAAGCTATGTCGCGTGCTGCGGTATGCGGAGACACTAAAAGCACCATAGTAGAAAACAGATGAAGCTTCTAAGTTGATGTAATAGCCAGTAAGAAGTAGTACAATTCAAGTTTTAGGTACTGATTATTTACTTTTTAGGTGGCTTTGGTGCCTTGTACATGAGCTATTACCTTAAGATTCTGCATGAAAGGAGGAGTAGCAGCCGCGTTGCACGGGAGAATGTGAAATGTGTTCATATGTAGTAAAAACTTGAGAAATCCGTCTGTTTCCGTCATTTGTTATCGAATCGACTTAAAGCCCGATCGTCACATTGGCCGCTCTTCTCTCTGAAACGGTTGTACTTATCCTCTGCAAAGCTATGTCGCGTGCTGCGGTATGCGGAGACACTAAAAGCACCATAGTAGAACACAGATGAAGCTTCTCTGATGATGTAATAGCCAGTAAGAAGTAGTACAATTCAAGTTTTAGGTATCGATTATTGACTTTTTAGCTGGCTTTGGTGCCTTGGACATGAGCTAGGACCTTAAGATTCTGCATGAAAGGAGGACTAGCAGCCGAGTTGCACGGGAGAATGTGAAAAGTGTTCATATGTAGTAAAAACCTGAGAACTCCGTCCATTTTCGTCATTTGTTATCGAATCGACTTAAGCCAGATCGTCACGTTGGCCCCTCTTTTCTCTGAAACGGTTGTACTTATCGTCTGCAAAGCTATGTCGCGTACTGCGGTGTGCGGAGACACTAAAAGCACCATGGTAGAACACAGATGAAGCTTCTAAGTTGATGTAATAGCCAGTAAGAAGTAGTACAATTCAAGTTTTAGGTATCGATTATTGACTTTTTAGCTGGCTTTGGTGCCTTGGAAATGAGCTTCGACCTTAAGATTCTGCATTAAAGGAGGACTAGCAGCCGCGTAGCACGGGAGAATGTGAAATGTGTTCATATGTAGTAGAAACCTGAGAAATCCGTCCGTTTTCGTCATTTGTTATCGAATCGACTTAAAGCCAGATCGTCACATTGGCCGCTCTTCTTTCTGAAACGGTTGTACTTATCGTCTTCAAAGCTATGTCGCGTGCTGAGGTATGAGGAGACACTAAAAGCACCATAGTAGAACACAGATGAAGCTTCTAAGTTGATGTAATAGCCAGTAAGAAGTAGTACAATTCAAGTTTTAGGTATCGATTATTGACTTTTTAGCTGGCTTTGGTGCCTTGGACATGAGCTAGGACATTAAGATTCTGCATGAAAGGAGGACTAGCAGCCGCGTTGTACGGGAGAATGTGAAATGTGTTCATATGTAGTAAAAACCTGAGAAATACGTCCGTTTTCGTCATTTGTTATCGAATCGACTTAAAGCCAGATCGTCACATTCGCCGCTCTTCTCTCTGAAACGGTTGTACTTATCGTCTGCAAAGCTATGTCGCGTGCTGCGGTATGCGGAGACACTAAAAGCACCATAGTAGAATACATATGAAGCTTCTATGATGAAGTAATAGCCACTAAGAAGTAGTACAATTCAAGTTTAAGGTATCGATTATCGACTTTTTAGCTGGCTTTGGTGCCTTGGACATGAGCTAGGACCTTAAGATTCTGCATGAAAGGAGGACTAGCAGCCGAGTTGCACGGGAGAATGTGAAAAGTGTTCATATGTAGTAAAAACCTGAGAAATCCGTCCGTTTTCGTCATTTGTTATCGAATCGACTTAAAGCCAGATCGTCACATTGGCCCCTCTTTTCTCTGAAACGGTTGTACTTATCGTCTGCAAAGCTATGTCGCGTACTGCGGTGTGCGGAGACATTAAAAGCACCATGGTAGAACACAGATGAAGCTTCTAAGTTGATGTAATAGCCAGTAAGAAGTAGTACAATTCAAGTTTTAGGTATCGATTATTGACTTCTTAGCTGGCTTTGGTGCCCTGGACATGAGCTAGGACCTTAAGATTCTGCATGAAAGGAGGACTAGCACTTGAGTTGCACGGGAGAATGTGAAAAGTGTTCATATGTAGTAAAAACCTGAGAAATCCGTCCGTTTTCGTCATTTGTTATCGAATCTACTTAAAGCCAGATCGTCACATTGGCCGCTCTTCTCTCTGAAACGGCTGTACTTATCGTCTGCAAAGCTATGTCGCGTGCTGCGGTATGCGGAGACACTAGAAGCACCATAGTAGAAAACAGATGAAGCTTCTAAGTTGATGTAATAGCCAGTAAGAAGTAGTACAATTCAAGTTTTAGGTACTGTTTATTTACTTTTTAGCTGGCTTTGGTGCCTTGTACATGAGCTATTACCTTAAGATTCTGCATGAAAGGAGGAGTAGCAGCCGCGTTGCACGGGAGAATGTGAAATGTGTTCATATGTAGTAAAAACTTGAGAAATCCGTCTGTTTCCGTCATTTGTAATCGAATCGACTTAAAGCCCGATCGTCACATTGGCCGCTCTTCTCTCTGAAACGGTTGTACTTATCCTCTGCAAAGCTATGTCGCGTGCTGCGGTATGCGGAGACACTAAAAGCACCATAGTAGAACACAGATGAAGCTTCTATGATGATGTAATAGCCAGTAAGAAGTAGTACAATTCAAGTTTTAGGTATCGATTATTGACTTTTTAGCTGGCTTTGGTGCCTTGGACATGAGCTAGGACCTTAAGATTCTGCATGAAGGGAGGACTAGCAGCCGCGTTGGATGGGAGAATGTGAAAAGTGTTCATATGTAGTAAAAACCTGAGAAATCCGTCCGTTTTCGTCATTTGTTATCGAATCGACTTAAAGCCAGATCGTCACATTGGCCGCTCTTCCCTCTGAAACGGTTGTACTTATCGTCTGCAAAGCTATGTCGCGTGCTGCGGTATGCGGAGACACTAAAAGCACCATAGTAGAACACAGATGAAGCTTCTAAGTTGATGTAATAGCCAGTAAGAAGTAGTAAAATTCAAGTTTTAGGTATCGATTATTGACTTTTTAGCTGGCTTTGGTGCCTTGGACATGAGCTAGGACCTTAAGATTCTGCATGAAAGGAGGACTAGCAGCCGAGTTGCACGGGAGAATGTGAAAAGTATTCATATGTAGTAAAAACCTGAGAAATCCGTCCGTTTTCGTCAATTGTTATCGAATCGACTTAAAGCCAGATCGTCACATTGGCCGCTCTTCTCTCTAAAACGGTTCCACTTATCGTCTGCAAAGCTATGTCGCATGCTGCGGTATGCGGAGACACTAAAAGCACCATAGTAGAACACAGATGAAGCTTCTAAGTTGATGTAATAGCCAGTAAGAAGTAGTACAATTCAAGTTTTAGGTACTGATTATTTACTTTTTAGCTGGCTTTGGTGCCTTGGGCATGTGCTAGGACCTTAAGATTCTGCATGAAAGGAGGACTAGCAGCCGAGTTGCACGGGAGAATGTGAAAAGTGTTCATATGTAGTAAAAACCTGAGAAATCCGTCCGTTTTCGTCATTTGTTATCGAATCGACTTAAAGCCAGATCGTCACATTGGCCGCTCTTCTCTCTGAAACGGTTGTACTTCTCGTCTGAAAAGCTATGTCGCGTGCTGCGGTATGCGCAGACACTAAAAGCACCATAGTATAAAACAGATGAAGCTTCTAAGTTGATGTAATAGCCAGTAAGAAGTAGTACAACTCAAGTTTTAGGTATCGATTATTGACTTTTTAGCTGGCTTTGGTGCTTTGGACATGAGCTAGGACCTTAAGATTCTGCATGAAAGGAGGACTAGCAGCCGCGTTGCACGGGAGAATGTGAAAAGTGTTCATATGTAGTAAAAACCTGAGAAATCCGTCCGTTTTCGTCATTTGTTATCGAATCGACCTAAAGCCAGATCGTCACATTGGCCGCTCTTCTCTCTGAAACGGCTGTACTTATCGTCTTCAAAGCTATGTCGCGTGCTGCGGTATGCGGAGACACTAAAAGCACCATAGTAGAACACAGATGAAGCTTCTAAGTTGATGTAATAGCCAGTAAGAAGTAGTACAATTCAAGTTTTAGGTATCGATTATTGACTCCTTAGCTGGCTTCGGTGCCCTGGACATGAGCTAGGATCTTAAGATTCTGCATGAAAGGAGGACTAGCACTTGAGTTGCACGGGAGAATGTGAAAAGTGTTCATATGTAGTAAAAACCTGAGAAATTCGTCCGTTTTCGTCATTTGTTATCGAATCGACTTAAAGCCAGATCGTCACTTGGCCGCTCTTCTCTCTGAAACGGTTGTACTTATCGTCTGCAAAGCTAGGTCGCGTGCTGCGGTATGCGGAGACAATAAAATCACCATAGTAGAACACAGATGAAGCTTCTAAGTCGATGTAATAGCCAGTAAGAAGTAGTACAATTCAAGTTTTCGGTACTGATTATTGACTTCTTAGATGGATTTGGTGCCTTGGACATGAGCTAGGCCCTTAAGATTCTGCATGAAAGGAGGACTAGCAGCCGAGTTGCACGGGACAATATGAAAAGTGTTCATATGTAGAAAAAACCTGAGAAATCCGTCCGTTTTCGTCATTTGTTATCGAATCGCCTTAAAGCTAGATCGTCACTTGGCCGCTCTTCTCTCTGAAACGGCTGTACTTATCGTCTGCAAAGCTATGTGGCGTGCTGCGGTATGAGGAGACACTAAAAGCACCATAGTAGAACACAGATTAAGCTTCTAAGTTGATGTAATAGCCAGTAAGAAGTAGTACAATTCAAGTTTTAGGTACTGATTATTGACTTTTTAGCTGGCTTTGGTGCCTTGGACATGAGCTAGGACCTTAAGATTCTGCATGAAAGGAGGACTAGCAGCCGCGTTGGATGGGAGAATGTGAAAAGTGTTCATATGTAGTAAAAACCTGAGAAATCCGTCCGTTTTCGTCATTTGTTATCAAAGCGACTTAAAGCCAGATCGTCACATTGGCCGCTCTTCTCTCTGAAACGGTTGTACTTATCGCCTGCAAAGCTATGTCGCGTGATGCGGTATGCGGAGACACTAAAAGCACCATAGTAGAACACAGATGAAGCTTCTAAGTTGATGTAATAGCCAGTAAGAAGTAGTACAATTCAAGTTTTAGGTATCGATTATTGATTTTTTAGCTGGCTTTGTTGCCTTAGACATGAGCTAGGACCTTAAGATTCTGCAAGAAAGGAGGACTAGCAGCCGAGTTGCAGGGGAGAATGTGAAAAGTGTTCATATGTAGTAAAAACCTGAGAAATCCGTCCGTTTTCGTCATTTGTTATCGAATCGACTTAAAGCCAGATCGTCACATTGGCCGCTCTTCTCTCTGAAACGGTTGTACTTATCGTCTTCAAAGCTATGTCGCGTGCTGCGGTATGCGGAGACACTAAAAGCACCATAGCAGAACACAGATGAAGCTTCTAAGTTGATGTAATAGCCAGTAAGAAGTAGTACAATTCAAGTTTTAGGTATCGATTATTGACTTTTTAGCTGGCTTTGGTGCCTTGGACATGAGCTAGGACCTTAAGATTCTGCATGAAAGGAGGACTAGCAGCCGCGTTGCACGGGAGAATGTGAAAAGTGTTCATATGTAGTAAAAACCTGAGAACTCCGTCCGTTTTCGTCATTTGTTATCGAATCGACTTAAAGCCCGATCGTCACATTGGCCGCTCTTCTCTCTGAAACGTTTGTACTTATCGTCTGCAAAGCTACGTCACGTGCTGCGGTATGCGGAGACACTAAAATCACCATAGTAGAACACAGATGAAGCTTCTAAGTCGATGTAATAGCCAGTAAGAAGTAGTACAATTCAAGTTTTAGGTATCGATTATTGACTTCTTAGATGGATTTGGTGCCTTGGACATGAGCTAGGACCTTAAGATTCTGCATGAAAGGAGGACTAGCAGCCGAGTTGCACGGGACAATATGAAAAGTGTTCATATGTAGTAAAAACCTGAGAAATCCGTCCGTTTTCGTCATTTGTTATCGAATCGCCTTAAAGCTAGATCGTCACTTGGCCGCTCTTCTCTCTGAAACGACTGTACTTATCGTCTGCAAAGCTATGTGGCGTGCTGCGGTATGCGGAGACACTAAAAGCACCATAGTAGAACACAGATTAAGCTTCTAAGTTGATGTAATAGCCAGTAAGAAGTAGTACAATTCAAGTTTTAGGTACTGATTATTCACTTTTTAGCTGGCTTTGGTGCCTTGGACATGAGCTAGGACCTTAAGATTCTGCATGAAAGGAGGACTAGCAGCCGCGTTGGATGGGAGAATGTGAAAAGTGTTCATATGTAGTAAAAATCTGAGAAATCCGTCCGTTTTCGTCATTTGTTATCGAATCGCCTTAAAGCCAGATCGTCACATTGGCCGCTCTTCTCTCTGAAACGGTTGTACTTATCGCCTGCAAAGCTATGTCGCGTGATGCGGTATGCGGAGACACTAAAAGCACCATAGTAGAACACAGTTGAAGCTTCTATGATGATGTAATAGCCAGTAAGAAGTAGTACAATTCAAGTTTTAGGTATGGATTATTGACTTTTTAGCTGGCTTTGGTGCCTTGGACATGAGCTAGGACCTTAAGAATCTGCATGAAAGGAGGACTAGCAGAGGCGTTGGATGGGAGAATGTGAAAAGTGTTCATATGTAGTAAAAAACCTGAGAAATCCGTCCGTTTTCGTCTTTTGTTATCGAATCGACTTAAAGCCAGATCGTCACATTGGCCGCTTTTCTCTCTGAAACGGTTGTACTTATCGCCTGCAAAGCTATGTCGCATGATGCGGTATGCGGAGACACTAAAAGCACCATAGTAGAACACAGATGAAGCTTCTAAGTTGATGTAATAGCCAGTAAGAAGTAGTACAATTCAAGTTTTAGGTATCGATTATTGACTTTTTAGCTGGCTTTGGTGCCTTGGACATGACCTAGGACCTTAAGATTCTGCATGAAAGGAGGACTAGCAGCCGAGTTGCACGGGAGAATGTGAAAAGTGTTCATATGTAGTAAAAAACTGAGAAATCCGTCCGTTTTCGTCATTTGTTATCGAATCGACTTAAAGCCAGATCGTCACATTGGCCGCTCTTCTCTCTGAAACGGTTGTACTTATCGTCTGCAAAGCTATGTCGTATGCTGCGGTAGGCGGAGACACTGAAACCACCACAGTAGAACACAGATGAAGCTTCTAATTTGATGTAATAGCCTGTAAGAAATAGTACAATTCAAGTTTTAGGTATCGATTATTGAGTATTTAGCTGGCTTTGATGCCTTGGACATGAGCTAGGTCCTTAAGAATCTGCATGAAAGGAGGACTAGCAGCCGAGTTGCAGGGATGAGTGTGAAAAGTGTTCATATGTAGTAAAAACCTGAGAAATCCGTCCGTTTTCGTCATTTGTTATCGAATCGACTTAAAGCCAGATCGTCACATTGGCCGCTCTTCTCTCTGAAACGGTTGTACTTATCGTCTGCAAAGCTATGTCGCGTGCTGCGGTATGCGGAGACTCTAAAAGCACCATAGTAGAACACAGATGAAGCTTCTAAGTTTATGTAATAGCCAGTAAGAAGTAGTACAATTCAAGTTTTAGGTACTGATTATTTACTTTTTAGTTGGCTTTGGTGCCTTGGACATGAGCTAGGACATTAAGATTCTGCATGAAAGGAGGACTATCAGCCGCGTTGCACGGGAGAATGTGAAATGTGTTCATATGTAGTAAAAACCTGAGAAATCCGTACGTTTTCGTCATTTGTTATCGAATCGACTTAAAGCCAGATCGTCACATTGGCCGCTCTTCTCTCTGATACGGTTGTACTTATCGCCTGCAAAGCCATGTCGCGTGCTGTGGTATGCGGAGACACTAAAATCACCATAGTAGAACACAGATGAAGCTTCTAAGATGATGTAATAGACAATAAGAAGTAGTACAATTCAACTTTTGGGTATGGATTATTGATTTTTTAGCTGGCTTTGGTGCCTTGGGCATGAGCTAGGACCTTAAGATTCTGCATGAAAGGAGGACTAGCAGCCGAGTTGCACGGGAGAATCTCAAAAGTGTTCATATGTAGTAAAAACCTGAGAAATCCGTCCGTTTTCGTCATTTGTTATCGAATCGACTTAAAGCCAGATCGTCACATTGGCCGCTCTTCTCTCTGAAACGGTTGTACTTATCGTCTGCAAAGCTATGTCGCGTGCTGCGGTATGCGCAGACACTAAAAGCACCATAGTATAAAACAGATGAAGCTTCTAAGTTGATGTAATTGCCAGTAAGAAGTAGTACAACTGAAGTTTTAGGTATCGATTATTGACTTTTAGCTGGCTTTGATGCCTTGGACATGAGCTAGGACCTTAAGATTCTGCATGATAGGAGGACTAGCAGCCGCGTTGCACGGGAGAATGTGAAAAGTGTTCATATGTAGTAAAAATCTGAGAAATCCGTCCGTTTTCGTCATTTGTTATCGAATCGACTTAAAGCCAGATCGTCACATTGGCAGCTCTTCTCTCTGAAACGGTTGTACTTATCGCCTGCAAAGCTATGTCGCGTGATGCGGTATGCGGAGACACTAAAAGCACCATAGTAGAACACAGATGAAGCTTCTATGATGATGTAATAGCCAGTAAGAAGTAGTACAATTAAAGTTTTAGGTATCGATTATTGACTTTTTAGCTGGCTTTGGTGCCTTGGACATGAGCTAGGACCTTAAGATTCTGCATGAAAGGAGGACTAGCAGCCGCGTTGGATGGGAGAATGTGAAAAGTGTTCATATGTAGTAAAAACCTGAGAAATCCGTCCGTTTTCGTCATTTGTTATCGAATCGACTTAAAGCCAGATCGTCACATTGGCCGCTCTTCTCTCTGAAACGGTTGTACTTATCGCCTGCAAAGCTATGTCGCGTGATGCGGTATGCGGAGACACTAAAAGAACCATAGTAGAACACAGATGAAGCTTCTAAGTTGATGTAATAGTTAGTAAGAAGTAGTACAATTCAAGTTTTAGGTATCGATTATTGACTTTTTAGCTGGCTTTGGTGCCTTGGACATGACCTAGGACCTTAAGATTCTGCATGAAAGGAGGACTAGCAGCCGAGTTGCACGGGAGAATGTGAAAAGTGTTCATATGTAGTAAAAAACTGAGAAATCCGTCCGTTTTCGTCATTTGTTATCGAATCGACTTAAAGCCAGATCGTCACATTGGCCGCTCTTCTCTCTGAAACGGTTGTACTTATCGTCTGCAAAGCTATGTCGTATGCTGCGGTAGGCGGAGACACTGAAACCACCACAGTAGAAGACAGATGAAGCTTCTAATTTGATGTAATAGCCTGTAAGAAATAGTACAAATCAAGTTTTAGGTATCGATTATTGAGTATTTAGCTGGCTTTGATGCCTTGGACATGAGCTAGGTCCTTAAGAATCTGCATGAAAGGAGGACTAGCAGCCGAGTTGCAGGGAAGAATGTGAAAAGTGTTCATATGTAGTAAAAACCTGAGAAATCCGTCCGTTTTCGTCATTTGTTATCGTATCGACTTAAAGCCAGATCGTCACATTGGCCGCTCTTCTCTCTGAAACGGTTGTACTTATCGTCTGCAAAGCTATGTCGCGTGCTGCGGTATGCGGAGACTCTAAAAGCACCATAGTAGAACACAGATGAAGCTTCTAAGTTGATGTAATAGCCAGTAAGAAGTAGTACAATTCAAGTTATAGGTACTGATTATTTACTTTTTAGCTGGCTTTGGTGCCTTGGACATGAGCTAGGACATTAAGATTCTGCATGAAAGGAGGACTAGCAGCCGCTTTGCACGGGAGAATGTGAAATGTGTTCATATGTAGTAAAAACCTGAGAAATCCGTACGTTTTCGTCATTTATTATCGAATCGACTTAAAGCCAGATCGTCACATTGGCCGCTCTTCTCTCTGAAACGGTTGTACTTATCGTCTGCAAAGCTATGTCGCGTGCTGCGGTATGCGGAGACACTAAAATCACCATAGTAGAACACAGATGAAGCTTCTAAGATGATGTAATAGACAATAAGAAGTAGTACAATTCAAGTTTTAGGTATGGATTATTGACTTTTTAGCTGGCTTTGGTGCCTTGGGCATGAGCTAGGACATTAAGATTCTGCATGAAAGGAGGACTAGCAGCCGAGTTGCACGGGAGAATCTCAAAAGTGTTCATATGTAGTAAAAACCTGAGAAATCCGTCCGTTTTCGTCATTTGTTATCGAATCGACTTAAAGCCAGATCGTCACATTGGCCGCTCTTCTCTCTGAAACGGTTGTACTTATCGTCTGCAAAGCTATGTCGCGTGCTGCGGTATGCGCAGACACTAAAAGCACCATAGTATAAAACAGATGAAGCTTCTAAGTTGATGTAATTGCCAGTAAGAAGTAGTACAACTGAAGTTTTAGGTATCGATTATTGACTTTTAGCTGGCTTTGATGCCTTGGACATGAGCTAGGACCTTAAGATTCTGCATGATAGGAGGACTAGCAGCCGCGTTGCACGGGAGAATGTGAAAAGTGTTCATATGTAGTAAAAATCTGAGAAATCCGTCCGTTTTCGTCATTTGTTATCGAATCGACTTAAAGCCAGATCGTCACATTGGCAGCTCTTCTCTCTGAAACGGTTGTACTTATCGCCTGCAAAGCTATGTCGCGTGATGCGGTATGCGGAGACACTAAAAGCACCATAGTAGAACACAGATAAAGCTTCTATGATGATGTAATAGCCAGTAAGAAGTAGTACAATTAAAGTTTTAGGTATCGATTATTGACTTTTTAGCTGGCTTTGGTGCCTTGGACATGAGCTAGGACCTTAAGATTCTGCATGAAAGGAGGACTAGCAGCCGCGTTGCACGGGAGAATGTGAAATGTGTTCATATGTAGTAGAAACCTGAGAAATCCGTCCGTTTTCGTCATTTGTTATCGAATCGATTTAAAGCCCGATCGTCACATTGGCCGCTCTTCTCTCTGAAACGGTTGTACTTATCGTTTGCAAAGCTAAGTCGCGTGCTGCGGTATGCGGAGACACTAAAAGCACCATAGTAGAACACCGATGAAGCTTCTATGATGATGTAATAGCCAGTAAGTAGTAGTACAATTAAAGTTTTAGGTATCGATTATTGACTTTTTAGCTGGCTTTGGTGCCTTGGACATGATCTAGGACCTTAAGATTCTGCATGAAAGGAGGACTAGCAGTCGAGTTGCACGGGAGAATGTGAAAAGTGTTCATATGTAGTAAAAACCTGAGAAATCCGTCCGTTTTCGTCATTTGTTATCGAATCGACTTAAAGCCAGATCGTCACATTGGCCGCTCTTCTCTCTGAAACGGTTGTACTTATCGTCTGCAAAGCTATGTCGTATGCTGCGGTAGGCGGAGACACTGAAACCACCACAGTAGAACACAGATGAAGCTTCTAATTTGATGTAATAGCCTGTAAGAAATAGTACAATTCAAGTTTTAGGTATCGATTATTGAGTATTTAGCTGGCTTTGATGCCTTGGACATGAGCTAGGTCCTTAAGAATCTGCATGAAAGGAGGACTAGCAGCCGAGTTGCAGGGAAGAATGTGAAAAGTGTTCATATGTAGTAAAAACCTGAGAAATCCGTCCGTTTTCGTCATTTGTTATCGTATCGACTTAAAGCCAGATCGTCACATTGCCCGCTCTTCTCTCTGAAACGGTTGTACTTATCGTCTGCAAAGCTATGTCGCGTGCTGCGGTATGCGGAGACACTAAAATCACCATAGTAGAACACAGATGAAGCTTCTAAGATGATGTAATAGACAATAAGAAGTAGTACAATTCAAGTTTTAGGTATGGATTATTGACTTTCTAGCTGGCTTTGGTGCCTTGAGCATGAGCTAGGACCTTAAGATTCTGCATGAAAGGAGGACTAGCAGCCGAGTTGCACGGGAGAATCTGAAAAGTGTTCATATGTAGTAAAAACCTGAGAAATCCGTCCGTTTTCGTCATTTGTTATCGAATCGACTTAAAGCCAGATCGTCACATTGGCCGCTCTTCTCTCTGAAACGGTTGTACTTATCGTCTGCAAAGCTATGTCGCGTGCTGCGGTATGCGCAGACACTAAAAGCACCATAGTATAAAACAGATGAAGCTTCTAAGTTGATGTAATAGCCAGTAAGAAGTAGTACAACTGAAGTTTTAGGTATCTATTATTGACTTTTAGCTGGCTTTGATGCCTTGGACATGAGCTAGGACCTTAAGATTCTGAATGATAGGAGGACTGGCAGCCGCGTTGCACGGGAGAATGTGAAATGTGTTCATATGTAGTAGAAACCTGAGAAATCCGTCCGTTTTCGTCATTTGTTATCGAATCGACTTAAAGCCCGATCGTCACATTGGCCGCTCTTCTCTCTGAAACGGTTGTACTTATCGTCTGCAAAGCTATGTCGCGTGCTGCGGTATGCGGAGACACTAAAAGCACCATAGTAGAAGACAGATGAAGCTTCTAAGTTGATGTAATAGCCAGTAAGAAGAAGTACAATTCAAGTTTTAGGTATCGATTATTGACTTTTTAGCTGGATTTGGTGCCTTGGACATGAGTTGGACCTTAAGATTCTGCATGAAAGGAGGACTAGCAGCCGCGTTGCACGGGAGAATGTGAAATGTGTTCATATGTAGTAGAAACCTGAGAAATCCGTCCGTTTTCGTCATTTGTTATAGAATCGACTTAAAGCCCGATCGTCACATTGGCCGCTCTTCTCTCTGAAACGGTTGTACTTATCGTCTGCAAAGCTAAGTCGCGTGCTGCGGTATGCGGAGACAATAAAATCACCATAGTAGAACACAGATGAAGCTTCTAAGTCGATGTAATAGCCAGTAAAAAGTAGTACAATTCAGGTTTTAGGTATCGGTTATTGACTTCTTAGATGGATTTGGTGCCTTTGACATGAGCTAGGACCTTAAGATTCTGCATAAAAGGAGGACTAGCAGCCGAGTTGCACGGGACAATATGAAAAGTGTTCATATGTAGTAAAAACCTGAGAAATCCGTCCGTTTTCGTCATTTGTTATCGAATCGCCTTAAAGCCAGATCGTCACTTGGCCGCTCTTCTCTCTGAAACGGCTGTACTTATCGTCTGCAAAGCTATGTGGCGTGCTGCGGTATGCGGAGACACTAAAACCACCATAGTAGAACACAGATTAAGCTTCTAAGTTGATGTAATAGATAGTAAGAAGTAGTACAATTCAAGTTTTAGGTACTGATTATTGACTTTTTAGCTGGCTTTGGTGCCTTGGACATGAGCTAGGACCTTAAGATTCTGCATGAAAGGAGGACTAGCAGCCGAGTTGCACGGGAGAATGTGAAAAGTGTTCATATGTAGTAAAAACCTGAGAAATCCGTCCGTTTTCGTCATTTGTTATCGAATCGACTTAAAGCCAGATCGTCACATTGGCCGCTCTTCTCTCTGAAACGGTTGTACTTATCGTCTGTAAAGCTATGTCGCGTGCTGCGGTATGCGGAGACACTAAAAGCACCATAGTAGAACACAGATGAAGCTTTTATGGTGATGTAATAGCCAGTAAGTAGTAGTACAATTAAAGTTTTAGGTATCGATTATTGACTTTTTAGCTGGCTTTGGTGCCTTGGACATGAGCTAGGACCTTAAGATTCTGCAAGAAAGGAGGACTAGCAGCCGAGTTGCACGGGAGAATGTGAAAAGTGTTCATATGTAGTAAAAACCTGAGAAATCCGTCCGTTTTCGTCATTTGTTATCGAATCGACTTAAAGCCAGATCGTCACATTGGCCGCTCTTCTCTCTGAAACGGTTGTACTTATCGTCTGCAAAGCTATGTCGTATGCTGCGGTAGGCGGAGACACTGAAACCACCACAGTAGAACACAGATGAAGCTTCTAATTTGATGTAATAGCCAGTAAGAAATAGTACAATTCAAGTTTTAGGTATCGATTATTGACTTTTTAGCTGGCTTTGGTGACTTGGACATGAGCTAGGACCTTAAGAATCTGCATGAAAGGATGACTAATAGCCGAGTTGCAGGGAAGAATGTGAAAAGTGTTCATATGTAGTAAAAACCTGAGAAATCCGTCCGTTTTCGTCATTTGTTATCGAATCGACTTAAAGCCAGATCGTCACATTGGCCGCTCTTCTCTCTGAAACGGTTGTACTTATCGTCTGCAAAGCTATGTCGCGTGCTGCGGTATGCGGATACTCTAAAAGCACCATAGTAGAACACAGATGAAGCTTCTAAGTTGATGTAATAGCCAGTAAGAAGTAGGACAATTCAAGTTTTAGGTGCTGATTATTTACTTTTTAGCTGGCTTTGGTGCCTTGGACATGAGCTAGGACATTAAGATTCTGCATGAAAGGAGGACTAGCAGCCGCGTTGCACGGGAGAATGTGAAATGTGTTCATATGTAGTAAAAACCTGAGAAATCCGTCCGTTTTCGTCATTTGTTATCGAATCGACTTAAAGCCAGATCGTCACATTGGCCGCTCTTGTCTCTGAAACGGTTGTACTTATCGTCTGCAAAGCTATGTCGCGTGCTGCGGTATGCGGAGACTCTAAAAGCACCATAGTAGAACACAGATGAAGCTTCTAAGTTGCTGTAATAGCCAGTAAGAAGTAGTACAATTCAAGTTTTAGGTATCGATTATTGACTTTTTAGCTGGCTTTGGTGCCTTGGACATGAGCTAGGACCTTAAGATTCTGCTTTAAAGGAGGACTAGCAGCTGTGTTGCACGGGAGAATGTGAAAAGTATTCATATGTAGTAAAAACCTGAGAAATCCGTCCGTTGTCGTCTTTTGTTATCGAATCGACTTAAAGCCAGATCGTCACATTGGCCGCTCTTCTCTCCGTAACGGTTGTACTTATCGTCTTCAAAGCTATGTCGCGTGCTGCGGTATGCGGAGACACTAAAAGCACCATAGTAGAACACAGATGAAGCTTCTAAGCTGATGTAAGAGCCAGTAAGAAGTAGTACAATTCAAGCTTTAGGTATCGATTATTGACTTTTTAGCTGGCTTTGGTGCCTTGGACATGAGCTAGGACCTTAAGATTCTGCATGAAAGGAGGACTAGTAGCCGCGTTGCACGGGAGGATGTGAAATGTGTTCATATGTAGTAGAAACCTGAGAACTCCCTCCGTTTTCCCCATTTGTTATCGAATCGACTTAAAGCCAGATCGTCACATTGGCCGCTCTTCTCTCTGAAACGGTTGTACTTATCGTCTGCAAAGCTATGTCGTATGCTGCGGTAGGCGGAGACACTGAAACCACCACAGTAGAACACAGATGAAGCTTCTATTTTGATGTAATAGCCAGTAAGAAATAGTACAATTCAAGTTTTAGGTATCGATTATTGACTTTTTAGCTGGCTTTGATGACTTGGACATGAGCTAGGACCTTAAGAATCTGCATGAAAGGAGGACTAGCAGCCGAGTTGCAGGGAAGAATGTGAAAAGTGTTCATATGTAGTAAAAACCTGAGAAATCCGTCCGTTTTCGTCATTTGATATCGAATCGACTTAAAGCCAGATCGTCACATTGGCCTCTCTTCTCTCTGAAACGGTTGTACTTATCGTCTGCAAAGCTATGTCGCGTGCTGCGGTATGCGGATACTCTAAAAGCACCATAGTAGAACACAGATGAAGCTTCTAAGTTGATGTAATAGCCAGTAAGAAGTAGTACAATTCAAGTTTTAGGTGCTGATTATTTACTTTTTAGCTGGCTTTGGTGCCTTGGACATGAGCTAGGACATTAAGATTCTGCATGAAAGGAGGACTAGCAGCCGCGTTGCACGGGAGAATGTGAAATGTGTTCATATGTAGTAAAAACCTGAGAAATCCGTCCGTTTTCGTCATTTGTTATCGAATCGACTTAAAGCCAGATCGTCACATTGGCCGCTCTTGTCTCTGAAACGGTTGTACTTATCGTCTGCAAAGCTATGTCGCGTGCTGCGGTATGCGGAGACTCTAAAAGCACCATAGTAGAACACAGATGAAGCTTCTAAGTTGCTGTAATAGCCAGTAAGAAGTAGTACAATTCAAGTTTTAGGTATCGATTATTGACTTTTTAGCTGGCTTTGGTGCCTTGGACATGAGCTAGAACCTTAAGATTCTGCTTTAAAGGAGGACTAGCAGCTGAGTTGTACGGGAGAATGTGAAAAGTATTCATATGTAGTAAAAACCTGAGAAATCCGTCCGTTGTCGTCTTTTGTTATCGAATCGACTTAAAGCCAGATCGTCACATTGGCCGCTCTTCTCTCCGTAACGGTTGTACATATCGTCTTCAAAGCTATGTCGCGTGCTGCGGTATGCGGAGACACTAAAAGCACCATAGTAGAACACAGATGAAGCTTCTAAGTTGATGTAAGAGCCAGTAAGAAGTAGTACAATTCAAGCTTTAGGTATCGATTATTGACTTTTTAGCTGGCTTTGGTGCCTTGGACATGAGCTAGGACCTTAAGATTCTGCATGAAAGGAGGACTAGTAGCCGCGTTGCACGGGAGAATGTGAAATGTGTTCATATGTAGTAGAAACCTGAGAAATCCGTCCGTTTTCGTCATTTGTTATCGAATCGACTTAAAGCCCGATCGTCACATTGGCCGCTCTTCTCTCTGAAACGGTTGTACTTATCGTCTGCAAAGCTATGTCGCGTGCTGCGGTATGTGGAGACAATAAAATCACCATAGTAGAACACAGATGAAGTTTTAAGTCGATGTAATAGCCAGTAAGAAGTAGTACAATTCAAGTTTTAGGTATCGATTATTGAATTTTTGGCTGGCTTTGGTGCCTTGGACATGAGCTATGACCTTAAGATTCTGCATGAAAGGAGGACTAGCAGCCGAGTTGCACGGGAGAATGTGAAAAGTGTTCATATGTAGTAAAAACCTGAGAAATCCGTCCGTTTTCGTCATTTGTGATCGAATCGACTTAAAGCCAGATCGTCACATTGGCCGCTCTTCTCTCTGGAACGGTTGTACTTATCGTCTGCAAAGCTATGTCGCGTGCTGCGGTATTCGGAGACACTAAAAGCACCATAGTAGAACACGGATGAAGCTTCTAAGTTGATGTATTAGCCTGTAAGAAGTAGTACAATACAAGTTTTAGGTATCGATTATTGACTTTGTAGCTGGCTTTCGTGCCTTGGACATTAGCTAGGACCTTAAGATACTACATGAAAGGAGGACTAGCAGCCGAGTTGCACGGGAGAATGTGAAAAGTGTTCATATGTAGTAAAAACCTGAGAAATCCGTCCGTTTTCGTCATTTGTAATCGAATCGACTTAAAGCCCGATCGTCACATTGGCCGCTCTTCTCTCTGAAACGGTTGTACTTATCGTTTGCAAAGCTATGTCGTATGCTGCGGTATGCGGAGACACTAAAACCACCACAGTAGAACACAGATGAAGCTTCTGAGTTGATGTAATACCCAGTAAGAAGTAGTACAATTCAAGTTTTAGGTATTGATTATTGACTTTTTAGCTGGCTTTGGTGCCTTGGACATGAGCTAGGACCTTAAGAATCTGCATGAAAGGAGGACTAGCAGCCGAGTTACACGGGAGAATGTAAAAAGTGTTCATATGTAGTAAAAACCTGAGAAATCCGTCCGTTTTCGTCATTTGTTATCGAATCGACTTAAAGCCAGCTCGTAACATTGGCCGCTCTTCTCTCTGAAACGGTTGTACTTATCGTCTGCAAAGCTATTTCGCGTGCTGCGGTACGCGGAGACTCTAAAAGCACTATAGCAGAACACAGATGAAGCCACTAAGTTGATGTAATAGCCAGTAAGAACTAGTACAATTCAAGTTTTAGGTATCGATTATTGACTGTTTAGCTGGCTTTGGTGCCTTGGACATGATCTAGGACCTTAAGATTCCCCATGAAAGGAGGACTAGCTGCCGAGTTGCACGGGAGAATGTGAAACGTGTTCATATGTAGTAAAAACCTGAGAAATCCGTCAGTTTTCGTCATTTGTTATCGAATCGACTTAAAGCCAGATCGTCACTTGGCCGCTCTTATCCCTGAAACGGTTGTACTTATCGTCTGCATAGCTATGTCGCGTGCTGCGGTATGCGGAGACACTAAAAGCACCATAGTAGAACACAGATGAAGCTTCTAAGTTGATGTAATAGCCAGTAAGAAGCAGTACAATTCAAGTTTTAGGTACTGATTATTTACTTTTTAGCTGGCTTTGCTGCCTTGAACATGAGCTAGAACCTTAAGATTCTGCATGAATGGAGGACTAGCAGCAGCGTTTCACGGGAGAATGTGAAATGTGTTCATATGTAGTAAAAACCTAAGAATTCCGTCCGTTTTCGTCATTTGTTATCGAATCGACTTAAAGCCCGATCGTCACATCGGCCGCTCTTCTCTCTGAAACGGTTGTACTTATCGTCTGCAAAGCTATGTCGTATGCTGCGGTATGTGGAGACACTAAAACCACCACAGTAGAACACAGATGAAGCTTCTAAGTTGATGTGATGCCAGTATGAAGTAGTTCAATTCAATTTTTGGGTATTGATTATTGACTTTTTAGCTGGTTTTGGTGCCTTGGAAATGAGCTAGGACCTTAAGAATCTGCATGAAAGGAGGACTAGCAGTCGAGTTGCACGGGAATATGTGAAAAGTGTTCATATGTAGTAAAAACCTGAGAAATCCGTCCGTTTTCGTCATTTGTTATCGAATCGACTTAAAGCCAGATCGTAACATTGGCCGCTCTTCTCTCTGAAACGGTTGTACTTATCGTCTGCAAAGCTATTTCGCGTGCTGCGGTACGCGGAGACTCTAAAAGCACTATAGTAGAACACAGATGAAGCTTCTAAGTTGATGTAATAGCCAGTAAGAAGTAGTACAATTCAAGTTTTAGGTATCGATTATTGACTGTTTAGCTGGCTTTGGTGCCTTGGACATGATCTAGGACCTTAAGACTCCCCATGAAAGGAGGACTAGCTGCCGAGTTGCACGGGAGAATGTGAAACGTGTTCATATGTAGTAAAAACCGTAGAAATCCGTCAGTTTTCGTCATTTGTTATCGAATCGACTTAAAGCCAGATCGTCACATTGGCCGCTCTTATCCCTGAAACGGTTGTACTTATCGTCTGCAAAGCTATGTCGCGTGCTGCGGTATGCGGAGACACTAAAAGCACCATAGTAGAACACAGATGAAGCTTCTAAGTTGATGTAATAGCCAGTAAGAAGTAGTACAATTCAAGTTTAAATTAGTGATTATTGACTTTTTAGCTCTCTTTGGTGCCTTGGACATTAGCTAGGACATTAAGATTCTGCATGAAAGGAGGACTAGCAGCCGAGTTGCACGGGACAATGTGAAAAGTGTTCATATGTAGTAAAAACCTGAGAAATCCGTCCGTTTTCGTCGTTTGTTATCGAATAGACTTAAAGCCAGATCGTCACATTGGCCACTCTTCTCTCTGAAACGGTTGTACTTATCGTCTGCAAAGCTATGTCGCGTGCTGCGGTATGCGGAGACACGAAAAGGACTATAGTAGAACACAGATGAAGCTTTTAAGTAAATGTAATAGCAAGTAAGAGGTAGTAAAATTCAAGTTTTAGGTACTGATTATTGACTTTTTAGCTGGCTTTGGTGCCTTGGACATGAGCTAGGACCTTAAGATTCTGCATGAAAGGAGGACTAGCAGCCGAGTTGCACGGGACAATGTGAAAAGTGTTCATATGTAGTAAAAACCTGAGAAATCCGTCCGTTTTCGTCATTTGTTATCGAATCGACTTTATGCCGGATCGTCACAATGGCCGCTCTTCCCTCTGAAACGGTTGTACTTATCGCCTGCAAAGCTATGTCGCGTGCTGCGGTATGCGGAGACACTAAAAGCACCATAGTAGAACACAGATGAAGCTTCTAAGTTGATGTAAGAGCCAGTAAGAAGTAGTACAATTCAAGCTTTAGGTATCGATTATTGACTTTTTAGCTGGCTTTGGTGCCTTGGACATGAGCTAGGACCTTAAGATTCTGCATGAAAGGAGGACTAGTAGCCGTGTTGCACGGGAGAATGTGAAATGTGTTCATATGTAGTAGAAACCTGAGAAATCAGTCCGTTTTCGTCATTTGTTATCGAATCGACTTAAAGCCCGATCGTCACATTGGCCGCTCTTCTCTATGAAACGGTTGTACTTATCGTCTGCAAAGCTATGTCGCGTGCTGCGGTATGTGGAGACAATAAAATCACCATAGTAGAACACAGATGAAGTTTTAAGTCGATGTAATAGCCAGTAAGAAGTAGTACAATTCAAGTTTTAAGTATCGATTATTGACTTTTTAGCTGGCTTTGGTGCCTTGGACATGAGCTATGACCTTAAGATTCTGCATGAAAGGAGGACTAGCAGCCGAGTTGCACGGGAGAATGTGAAAAGTGTTCATATGTAGTAAAAACCTGAGAAATCCGTCCGTTTTCGTCATTTGTGATCGAATCGACTTAAAGCCAGATCGTCACATTGGCCGCTCTTCTCTCTGGAACGGTTGTACTTATCGTCTGCAAAGCTATGTCGCGTGCTGCGGTATTCGGAGACACTAAAAGCACCATAGTAGAACACGGATGAAGCTTCTAAGTTGATGTAATAGCCTGTAAGAAGTAGTACAATACAAGTTTTAGGTATCGATTATTGACTTTTTAGCTGGCTTTGGTGCCTTGGACATTAGCTAGGACCTTAAGATACTACATGAAAGGAGGACTAGCAGCCGAGTTGCACGGGAGAATGTGAAAAGTGTTCATATGTAGTAAAAACCTGAGAAATCCGTCCGTTTTCGTCATTTGTAATCGAATCGACTTAAAGCCCGATCGTCACATTGGCCGCTCTTCTCTCTGAAACGGTTGTACTTATCGTTTGCAAAGCTATGTCGTATGCTGCGGTATGCGGAGACACTAAAACCACCACAGTAGAACACAGATGAAGCTTCTGAGTTGATATAATACCCAGTAAGAAGTAGTACAATTCAAGTTTTAGGTATTGATTATTGACTTTTTAGCTGGCTTTGGTGCCTTGGACATGAGCTAGGACCTTAAGAATCTGCATGAGAGGAGGACTAGCAGCCGAGTTACACGGGAGAATGTAAAAAGTGTTCATATGTAGTAAAAACCTGAGAAATCCGTCCGTTTTCGTCATTTGTTATCGAATCGACTTAAAGCCAGATCGTAACATTGGCCGCTCTTCTCTCTGAAACGGTTGTACTTATCGTCTGCAAAGCTATTTCGCGTGCTGCGGTACGCGGAGACTCTAAAAGCACTATAGTAGAACACAGATGAAGCTTCTAAGTTGATGTAATAGCCAGTAAGAAGTAGTACAATTCAAGTTTTAGGTATCGATTATTGACTGTTTAGCTGGCTTTGGTGCCTTGGACATGATCTAGGACCTTAAGATTCCCCATGAAAGGAGGACTAGCTGCCGAGTTGCACGGGAGAATGTGAAACGTGTTCATATGTAGTAAAAACCTGAGAAATCCGTCAGTTTTCGTCATTTGTTATCGAATCGACTTAAAGCCAGATCGTCACTTGGCCGCTCTTATCCCTGAAACGGTTGTACTTATCGTCTGCAAAGCTATGTCGCGTGCTGCGGTATGCGGAGACACTAAAAGCACCATAGTAGAACACAGATGAAGCTTCTAAGTTGATGTAATAGCCAGTAAGAAGCAGCACAATTCAAGTTTTAGGTACTGATTATTTACTTTTTAGCTGGCTTTGCTGCCTTGAACATGAGCTAGAACCTTAAGATTCTGCATGAATGGAGGACTAGCAGCAGCGTTTCACGGGAGAATGTGAAATGTGTTCATATGTAGTAAAAACCTAAGAATTCCGTCCGTTTTCGTCATTTGTTATCGAATCGACTTAAAGCCCGATCGTCACATTGGCCGCTCTTCTCTCTGAAACGGTTGTACTTATCGTCTGCAAAGCTATGTCGTATGCTGCGGTATGTGGAGACACTAAAACCACCACAGTAGAACACAGATGAAGCTTCTAAGTTGATGTGATTCCAGTATGAAGTAGTTCAATTCAATTTTTGGGTATTGATTATTGACTTTTTAGCTGGTTTTGGTGCCTTGGAAATGAGCTAGGACCTTAAGAATCTGCATGAAAGGAGGACTAGCAGTCGAGTTGCACGGGAATATGTGAAAAGTGTTCATATGTAGTAAAAACCTGAGAAATCCGTCCGTTTTCGTCATTTGTTATCGAATCGACTTAAAGCCAGATCGTCACATAGGCCGGTCTTCTCTCTGAAACGGTTGTACTTATCGTCTGCAAAGCTATGTCGCGTGCTGCGGTATGCGGAGACACTAAAAGCACCATAGTAGAACACAGATGAAGCTTCTAAGTTGATGTAATAGCCAGTAAGAAGTAGTACAATTCAAGTTTAAATTAGTGATTATTGACTTTTTAGCTCTCTTTGGTGACTTGGACATGAGCTAGGACATTAAGATTCTGCATGAAAGGAGGACTAGCAGCCGAGTTGCACGGGACAATGTGAAAAGTGTTCCTATGTAGTAAAAACCTGAGAAATCCGTCCGTTTTCGTCGTTTGTTATCGAATAGACTTAAAGCCAGATCGTCACATTGGCCACTCTTCTCTCTGAAACGGTTGTACTTATCGTCTGCAAAGCTATGTCGCGTGCTGCGGTATGCGGAGACACGAAAAGGACCATAGTAGAACACAGATGAAGCTTTTAAGTAAATGTAATAGCAAGTAGGAGGTAGTAAAATTCAAGTTTTAGGTACTGATTATTGACTTTTTAGCTGGCTTTGGTGCCTTGGACATGAGCTACGACCTTAAGATTCTGCATGAAAGGAGGACTAGCAGCCGAGTTGCACGGGACAATGTGAAAAGTGTTCATATGTAGTAAAAACCTGAGAAATCCGTCCGTTTTCGTCATTTGTTATCGAATCGACTTTAAGCCGGATCGTCACAATGGCCGCTCTTCCCTCTGAAACGGTTGTACTTATCACCTGCAAAGCTATGTCGCGTGCTGCGGTATGCGGAGACACTCAAAGCACCATAGTAGAACACAGATGAAGCTTCTAAGTTGATGTAATAGCCAGTAAGAAGTAGTACTATTCAAGTTTTAGGTATCGATTATTGACTGTTTAGCTGGCTTTGGTGCCTTGGATATGATCTAGGACCTTAAGATTCTCCATGAAAGGAGGACTAGCAGCTGAGTTCCACGGGAGAATGTGAAACGTGTTCATATGTAGTAAAAACCTGAGAAATCCTTCAGTTTTCGTCATTTGTTACCGAATCGACTTAAAGCCAGATCGTCACTTGGCCGATCTTATCCCTGAAACGGTTGTACTTATCGTCTGCAAAGCTATGTCTCGTGCTGCGGTATTGCGGAGACACTAAAAGCACCATAGTAGAACACAGATGAAGCTTCTAAGTTGATGTAATAGCCAGTAAGAAATAGTACAATTCAAGTTTTAGGTACTGATTATTTACTTTTTAGGTTACTTTGGTGCCTTGGACATGAGCTAGGACCTTAAGATTCTGCATGAAAGGAGGTCTAGCAGCCGAGTTACACGGGAGAATGTGAAAAATGTTCATATGTAGTAAAAACCTAAGAAATCCGTCCGTTTTCTTCATTTGTTATCGAATCGACTTAAAGCCAGATCGTAACATTGGCCGCTCTTCTCTCTGAAACGGTTGTACATATCGTCTGCAAAGCTATGTCGCGTGCTGCGGTATGCGGAGACACTAAAAGCACCATAGTAGAACACAGATGAAGCTTCTAAGTTGATGTAATAGCCAGTAAGAAGTAGTACAATTCAAGTTTTAGGTACTGTTTATATACTTTTTAGCTGGCTTTGCTGCCTTGAACATGAGCTAGGACCTTAAGATTCTGCATGAATGGAGGACTAGCAGCAGCGTTTCACGGGAGAATGTGAAATGTGTTCATATGTAGTAAAAACCTAAGAAATCCGTCCGTTTTCGTCATTTGTTATCGAATCGACTTAAAGCCCGATCGTCACATTGGCCGCTCTTCTCTCTGAAACGGTTGTACTTATCGTCTGCAAAGCTATGTCGTATGCTGCGGTATGTGGAGACACTAAAACCACCACAGTAGAACACAGATGAAGCTTCTAAGTTGATGTGATGCCAGTATGAAGTAGTACAATTCAATTTTTAGGTATTGATTATTGACTTTTTAGCTGGTTTTGGTGCCTTGGAAATGAGCTAGGACCTTAAGAATCTGCATGAAAGGAGGACTAGCAGTCGAGTTGCACGGGAATATGTGAAAAATGTTCATATGTAGTAAAAACCTGAGAAATCCGTCCGTTTTCGTCATTTGTTATCGAATCGACTTAAAGCCCGATCGTCACAATGGCCGCTCTTCCCTCTGAAACGGTTGTACTTATCGCCTGCAAAGCTATGTCGCGTGCTGCGGTATGCGGAGACACTAAAAGCACCATAGAAGAACACAGAAGAAGCTTCTAAGTTGAAGTAATAGCCAGTAAGAAGTAGTACAATTCAAGTTTTAGTTATCGATTATTCCCTTTCGGCCGGCTTTGGTGGCTTGGACATGACCTAGGACCTTAAGATTCTGCATGAAAGGAGAACTAGCAGCCGAGTTGCACGGGACAATGTGAAAAGTGTTCATATGTAGTAAAAACCTGAGAAACCTGTCCGTTTTCGTCATTTGTTATCGAATCGACTTAAAGCCAGATCGTCACATTGGCCCCTCTTTTCTCTGAAACGGTTGTACTTATCGTCTGCAAAGCTATGTCGCGTGCTGCGGTGTGCGGAGACACTCAAAGCACCATAGTAGAACACAGATGAAGCTTCTAAGTTGATGTAATAGCCAGTAAGAAGTAGTACAATTCAAGTTTTAGGTATCAGTTATTGACATTTTAGCTGGCTTTGGTGCCTTGGACATGAGCTAGGACCTTATGATTCTGCATAGAAGGAGGACTAGCAGCCGCGTTGCACGGGAGAATGTGAAACGTGTTCATATGTAGTAGAAACCTGAGAAATCCGTCCGTTTTCGTCATTTGTTATCGAATCGACTTAAAGCCCGATCGTCACATTGGCCGCTCTTTTCTCTGAAACGGTTGTACCTATCGTTTGCAAAGCTATGTCGTATGCTGCGGTATGCGGAGACACTAAAACCACCACAGTAGAACACAGATGAAACTTCTAATATGATGTAATAGCCAGTAAGAAGTAGTACAATTCAAGTTTTAGGTATCGATTATTGACTTTTAGCTGGCTTTGGTGATCTGGACATGGGCTAGGACCTTAAGATTCTGCATGAAAGGAGGACTAGCAGCCGAGTTGCACGGGAGAATGTGAAAAGTGTTCATATGTAGTAAAAACCTGAGAAATCCGTCCGTTTTCGTCATTTGTTATCGAATCGACTTATAGCCAGATCGTCACATTGGCCGCTCTTCTCTCTGAAACGGTTGTACTTATCGTCTTCAAAGCTATGTCGCGTGCTGCGGTATGCGGAGACACTAAAAGCACCATAGTAGAACACAGATGAAGCTTCTAAGTTGATGTAATAGCCAGTGAGAAGTAGTACAATTCAAGTTTTAGGTATCGATTATTGACTTTTTAGCTGGCTTTGGTGCCTTGGACATGAGCTAGGACCTTAAGATTCTGCATGAAAGGAGGACTAGCAGCCGCGTTGCACGGGAGAATGTGAAATGTGTTCATATGTAGTAAAAACCTGAGAAATCCGTCCGTTTTCGTCATTTGTTATCGAATCGTCTTAAAGCCAGATCGTAACATTGGCCGCTCTTCTCTCTGAAACGGTTGTACTTATCGTCTGCAAAGCTATTTCGCGTGCTGCGGTACGCGGAGACTCTAAAAGCACCATAGTAGAACACAGATGAAGCTTCTAAGTTGATGTAATAGCCAGTAAGAAGTAGTACAATTCAAGTTTTAGGTATCGATTATTGACTGTTTAGCTGGCTTTGGTGCCTTGGACATGATCTAGGACCTTAAGATTCTCCATGAAAGGAGGACTAGCAGCCGAGTTGCACGGGAGAATGTGAAACGTGTTCATATGTAGTAAAAACCTGAGAAATCCGTCAGTTTTCGTCATTTGTTACCGAATCGACTTAAAGCCAGATCGTCACTTGGCCGATCTTATCCCTGAAACGGTTGTACTTATCGTCTGCAAAGCTATGTCTCGTGCTGCGGTATGCGGAGACACTAAAAGCACCATAGTAGAACACAGATGAAGCTTCTAAGTTGATGTAATAGCCAGTAAGAAATAGTACAATTCAAGTTTTAGGTACTGATTATTTACTTTTTAGCTTACTTTGGTGCCTTGGACATGAGCTAGGACCTTAAGTTTCTGCATGAAAGGAGGGCTAGCAGCCGAGTTACACGGGAGAATGTGAAAAATGTTCATATGTAGTAAAAACCTGAGAAATCCGTCCGTTTTCTTCATTTGTTATCGAATCGACTTAAAGCCAGATCGTCACATTGGTCGTTCTTCTCTCTGAAACGGTTGTACTTATCGTCTGCAAAGCTATGTCGCGTGCTGCGGTGTGCGGAGACACTAAATGCACCATAGTAGAACACAGATGAAGCTTCTAAGTTGATGTAATAGCCAGTAAGAAATAGTACAATTCAAGTTTTAGGTATCGATTATTGACTTTTTAGCTGGCTTTGGTGCCTTGGACATGAGCTAGGACCTTAAGATTCTGCATCAAAAGGAGGACTAGCAGCCGAGTTGCACGGGAGAATGTGAAAAGTGTTCATATGTAGTAAAAACCTGAGAAATCCGTCCGTTTTCGTCATTTGTTATCGAATCGACTTAAAGCCAGATCGTCACATTGGCCGCTCTTCTCTCTGAAACGGTTGTACTTATCGTCTGGAAAGCTATGTCGCGTGATGCGGTATGCGGAGACACTAAAAGCACCATAGTAGAACACAGATGAAGCTTCTAAGATGAAGTAATAGCCAGTAAGAAGTAGTATAATTCAAGTTTTAGGTATCGATTATTGACTTTTTAGCTGGCTTTGGTGAACTGGACATGAGCTAGGACCTTAAGATTCTGCATGAAAGGAGGACTAGCAGCCGAGTTGCACGGGAGAATGTGAAAAGTGTTCATATGTAGTAAAAACCTGAGAAATCCGTCCGTTTTCGTCATATGTTATCGAATCGACTTAATGCCAGAACGTCACATTGGCCGCTCCTCTCTCTGAAACGGTTGTACTTATCGTCCTCAAAGCTATGTCGCGTGCTGCGGTATGCGGAGACACTAAAAGCACCATAGTAGAACACAGATGAAGCTTCTAAGTTGATGTAATAGCCAGTAAGAAGTAGTACAATTCAAGTTTTAGGTATCGATTATTGACTTTTTAGCTGGCTTTGGTGCCTTGGACATGAGCTAGGACCTTAAGATTCTGCATCAAAAGGAGGACTAGCAGCCGAGTTGCAAGGGAGAATGTGAAAAGTGTTCATATGTAGTAAAAACCTGAGAAATCCGTCCGTTTTCGTCATTTGTTATCGAATCGACTTAAAGCCAGATCGTCAAATTGGCCCCTCTTTTCTCTGAAACGGTTGTACTTATCGTCTGCAAAGCTATGTCGCGTGCTGCGGTATGCGGAGACAATAAAATCACCATAGTAGAACACAGATGAAGCTTCTAAGTTGATATAATAGCCAGTAAGAAGTAGTACACTTCAAGTTTTAGGTATTGATTATTGACTTCTTAGCTGGCTTTGGTGCCTTGCACATGAGCTAGGACCTTAAGATTCTGCATCAAAAGGAGGACTAGCAGCCGAGTTGCACGGGAGAATGTGAAAAGTGTTCATATGTAGTAAAAACCTGAGAAATCCGTCCGTTTTCGTCATTTGTTATCGAATCGACTTAAAGCCAGATCGTCACATTGGCCGCTCTTCTCTCTGAAACGGTTGTACTTATCGTCTGGAAAGCTATGTCGCGTGCTGCGGTATGCGGAGACACTAAAAGCACCATAGTAGAACACAGATGAAGCTTCTAAGATGATGTAATAGCCAGTAAGAAGTAGTACAATTCAAGTTTTAGGTATCGATTATTGACTTTTTAGCTGGCTTTGGTTATCTGGACATAAGCTAGGACCTTAAGATTCTGCATGAAAGGAGGACTAGCAGCCGAGTTGCACGGGAGAATGTGAAAAGTCTTCATATGTAGTAAAAACCTGAGAAATCCGTCCGTTTTCGTCATTTGTTATCGAATCGACTTAAAGCCCGATCGTCACATTGGCCGCTCTTCTCTCAGAAACGGTTGTACTTATCGTCTGCAAAGCTATGTCGCGTGCTGCGGTATGCGGAGACAATAAAATCACCATAGTAGAACAGAGATGAAGCTTATAAGTTGATATAATAGCCAGTAAGAAGTAGTACAATTCAAGTTTTAGGTATCGATTATCGACTTTTTAGCTGGCTTTGGTGCCTTGGACATGAGCTAGGACCTTAAGATTCTGCATGAAAGGAGGACTAGCAGCCGAGTTGCACGGGAGAATGAGAAAAGTCTTCATATGTAGTAAAAACCTGAGAAATCCGTCCGTTTTCGTTATTTGTTATCGAATCGACTTAAAGCCAGATCGTCACATTGGCCGCTCTTCTCTCTGAAACGGTTGTACTTATCATCTGCAAAGCTATGTCGCGTGCTGCGGTATGCGGAGACAATAAAATCACCGTAGTAGAACACATATGAAGCTTCTAAGTTGATATAATAGCCAGTAAGAAGTAGTACAATACAAGTTTTAGGTATCGATTATTGACTTTTTAGCTGGCTTTGGAGCCTTGGACATGAGCTAGGACCTTAAGATTCTGCATCAAAAGGAGGACTAGCAGCCGAGTTGCACGGGAGAATGTGAAAAGTGTTCATATGTAGTAAAAACCTTAGAAATCTGTCCGTTTTCGTCATTTGTTATCGAATCGACTTAAAGCCAGATCGTCAAATAGGCCCCTCTTTTCTCTGAAACGGTTGTACTTATCGTCTGCAAAGCTATGTCGCGTGCTGCGGTATGCGGAGACAATAAAATCACCATAGTAGAACACAGATGAAGCTTGTAAGTTGATATAATAGCAGGTAAGAAGTAGTACACTTAAAGTTTTAGGTATCGATTATTGACTTTTTAGCTGGCTTTGGTGCCTTGGACATGAGCTAGGACCTTAAGATTCTGCATCAAAAGGAGGACTAGCAGCCGAGTTGCACGGGAGAATGTGAAAAGTGTTCATATGTAGTAAAAACCTGAGAAATCCGTCCGTTTTCGTCATTTGTTATCGAATCGACTTAAAGCCAGATCGTCACATTGGCCGCTCTTCTCTCTGAAACGGTTGTACTTATCGCCTGCAAAGCTATGTCGCGTGCTGCGGTATGCGGAGACACTAAAAGCACCATAGTAGAACACAGATGAAGCTTCTAATATGATGTAATAGCCAGTAAGAAGTAGTACAATTCAAGTTTTAGGTATCGATTATTGAATTTTTAGCTGGCTTTGGTGATCTGGACATGAGCTAGGACCTTAAGATTCTGCATGAAAGGAGGACTAGCAGCCGAGTTGCACGGGAGAATGTGAAAAGTGTTCATATGTAGTAAAAACCTGAGAAATCCGTCCGTTTTCGTCATTTGTTATCGAATCGACTTAATGCCAGAACGTCACATTGGCCGCTCCTCTCTCTGAAACGGTTGTACTTATCGTCCTCAAAGCTATGTCGCGTGCTGCGGTATGCGGAGACACTAAAAGCACCATAGTAGAACACAGATGAAGCTTCTAAGTTGATGTAATAGCCAGTAAGAAGTAGTACAATTCAAGTTTTAGGTATCGATTATTGACTTTTTAGCTGGCTTTGGTGCCTTGGACATGAGCTAGGACCTTAAGATTCTGCATTAAAGGAGGACTAGCAGCCGCGTTGCACGGGAGAATGTGAAATGTGTTCATATGTAGTAGAAACCTGAGAAATCCGTCCGTTTTCGTCATTTGTTATCGTATCGACTTAAAGCCAGATCGTCACATTGGCCGCTCTTCTCTCTGAAACGGTTGTACTTATCGTCTGCAAAGCTATGTCGCGTGCTGCGGTATGCGGAGACAATAAAATCACCGTAGAAGAACACAGATGAAGCCTCTAAGTTGATATAATAGCCAGTAAGAAGTAGTACAATACAAGTTTTAGGTATCGATTATTGACTTTTTAGCTGGCTTTGGAGCCTTGGACATGAGCTAGGACCTTAAGATTCTGCATGAAAGGAGGACTAGCAGCCGAGTTGCACGGGAGAATGTGAAAAGTGTTCATATGTAGTAAAAACCTGAGAAATCCGTCCGTTTTCGTCATTTGTTATCGAATCGACTTAAAGCCAGATCGTCGCATTGGCAGCTCTTCTCTCTGAAACGGTTGTACTTATCGTCTGGAAAGCTATGTCGCGTGCTGCGGTATGCGGAGACACTAAAAGCACCATAGTAGAACACAGATGAAGCTTCTAATATGATATAATAGCCAGTAAGAACTAGTACACTTCAATTTTTAGGTATCGATTATTGACTTTTTAGCTGGCTTTGGTGCCTTGGACATGAGCTAGGACCTTAAGATTCTGCATCAAAAGGAGGACTAGCAGCCGAGTTGCACGGGAGAATGTGAAAAGTGTTCATATGTAGTAAAAACCTGAGAAATCCGTCCGTTTTCGTCGTTTGTTATCGAATCGACTTAAAGCCAAATCGTCACATTGGCCGCTCTGCTCTCTGAAACGGTTGTACTTATCGTCTGCAAAGCTATGTCGCGTACTGCGGTATTCGGAGACACTAAAAGCACCATAGTAGAACACAGATGAAGCTTCTAAGATGATGTAATAGCCAGTAAGAAGTAGTACAATTCAAGTTTTAGGTATCGATTATTGACTTTTTAGCTGGCTTTGGTTATCTGGACATGAGCTAGGACCTTAAGATTCAGCATCAAAAGGAGGCCTAGCAGCCGAGATGCACGGGAGAATGTGAAAAGTGTTCATATGTAGTAAAAACCTGAGAAATCCGTCCGTTTTGGTCATTTGATATCGAATCGACTTAAAGCCAGATCGTCACATTGGCCGCTCTTCTGTCTGAAACGGTTGTACTTATCGTCTGCGAAGTTATGTCGCGTGCTGCGGTATGCGGAGACAATAAAATCACCATAGTAGAACACAGATGAAGCTTCTAAGTTGATATAATAGCCAGTAAGAAGTAGTACACTTCAAGTTTTAGGTATCGATTATTGACTTTTTAGCTGGCTTGTTGCCTTGGACATGATCTAGGACCTTAAGATTCTGCATTAAAGGAGAACTAGCAGCCGCGTTGCACGGGAGAATGTGAAATGTGATCATATGTAGTAGAAACCTGAGAAATCCTTTCGTTTTCGTCATTTGTTATCGAATCGACTTAAAGCCAGATCGTCACATTGGCCGCTCTTCTCTCTGAAACGGTTGTACTTATCGTCTGCAAAGCTATGTCGCGTGCTGCGGTATGCGGAGACAATAAAATCACCGTAGTAGAACACAGATGAAGCTTCTAAGTTGATATAATAGCCAGTAAGAAGTAGTACAATACAAGTTTTAGGTATCGATTATTGACTTTTTAGCTGGCTTTGGAGACTTGGACATGAGCTAGGACCTTAAGATTCTGCATCAAAAGGAGGACTAGCAGCCGAGTTGCACGGGAGAATGTGAAAAGTGTTCATATGTAGTAAAAACCTTAGAAATCTGTCCGTTTTCGTCATTTGTTATCGAATCGACTTAAAGCCAGATCGTCAAATAGGCCCCTCTTTTCTCTGAAACGGTTGTACTTATCGTCTGCAAAGTTATGTCGCGTGCAGCGGTATGCGGAGACAATAAAATCACCATAGTAGAACACAGATGAAGCTTCTAAGTTGATATAATAGCAGGTAAGAAGTAGTACACTTAAAGTTTTAGGTATCGATTATTGACTTTTTAGCTGGCTTTGGTGCCTTGGACATGAGCTAGGACCTTAAGATTCTGCATCAAAAGGAGGACTAGCAGCCGAGTTGCACGGGAGAATGTGAAAAGTGTTCATATGTAGTAAAAACCTGAGAAATCCGTCCGTTTTCGTCATTTGTTATCGAATCGACTTAAAGCCAGATCGTCACATTGGCCGCTCTTCTCTCTGCAACGGTTGTACTTATCGCCTGCAAAGCTATGTCGCGTGCTGCGGTATGCGGAGACACTAAAAGCACCATAGTAGAACACAGATGAAGCTTCTAATATGATTTAATAGCCAGTAAGAAGTAGTACAATTCAAGTTTTAGGTATCGATTATTGACTTTTTAGCTGGCTTTGGTGATCTGGACATGAGCTAGGACCTTAAGATTCTGCATGAAAGGAGGACTAGCAGCCGAGTTGCACGGGAGAATGTGAAAAGTGTTCATATGTAGTAAAAACCTGAGAAATCCGTCCGTTTTCGTCATTTGTTATCGAATCGACTTAAAGCCAGATCGTCACATTGGCAGCTCTTCTCTCTGAAACGGTTGTACTTATCGTCTGGAAAGCTATGTCGCGTGCTGCGGTATGCGGAGACACTAAAAGCACCATAGTAGAACACAGATGAAGCTTCTAATATGATATAATAGCCAGTAAGAAGTAGTACACTTCAATTTTTAGGTATCGATTATTGACTTTTTAGCTGGCTTAGGTGCCTTGGACATGAGCTAGGACCTTAAGATTCTGCATCAAAAGGAGGACTAGCAGCCGAGTTGCACGGGAGAATGTGAAAAGTGTTCATATGTAGTAAAAACCTGACAAATCCGTCCGTTTTCGTCGTTTGTTATCGAATCGACTTAAAGCCAAATCGTCACATTGGCCGCTCTGCTCTCTGAAACGGTTGTACTTATCGTCTGCAAAGCTATGTCGCGTACTGCGGTATTCGGAGACACTAAAAGCACCATAGTAGAACACAGATGAAACTTCTAATATGATGTAATAGCCAGTAAGAAGTAGTACAATTCAAGTTTTAGGTATCGATTATTGACTTTTAGCTGGCTTTGGTGATCTGGACATGGGCTAGGACCTTAAGATTCTGCATGAAAGGAGGACTAGCAGCCGAGTTGCACGGGAGAATGTGAAAAGTGTTCATATGTAGTAAAAACCTGAGAAATCCGTCCGTTTTCGTCATTTGTTATCGAATCGACTTATAGCCAGATCGTCACATTGGCCGCTCTTCTCTCTGAAACGGTTGTACTTATCGTCTTCAAAGCTATGTCGCGTGCTGCGGTATGCGGAGACACTAAAAGCACCATAGTAGAACACAGATGAAGCTTCTAAGTTGATGTAATAGCCAGTGAGAAGTAGTACAATTCAAGTTTTAGGTATCGATTATTGACTTTTTGCTGGCTTTGGTGACCTGGACATGAGCTAGGACCTTAAGATTCTGCATGAAAGGAGGACTAGCAGCCGAGTTGCACGGGAGAATGTGAAAAGTGTTCATATGTAGTAAAAACCTGAGAAATCCGTCCGTTTTCGTCATTTGTCATCGAATCGACTTAATGCCAGAACGTCACATTGGCCGCTCCTCTCTCTGAAACGGTTGTACTTATCGTCCTCAAAGCTATGTCGGGTGCTGCGGTATGCAGAGACTCTAAAAGCACCATAGCAGAACACAGATGAAGCCTCTAAGATGATGTAATTGCCAGTAAGAAGTAGTGCAATTCAAGTTTTATTTATCGATTATTAAATTTTAGCTGGCTTTGGTGCCTTGGACATGAGCTAGAACCTTAAGATTCTGCATGAAAGGAGGACTAGCAGCCGAGTTGCACGGGACAATGTGAAAAGTGTTCATATGTAGTAAAAACCTGAGAAATCCGTCCGTTTTCGTCATTTGTTATCGAATCGACTTAAAGCCAGATCGTCACATTGGCCGCTCTTCTCTCTGAAACGGTTGTGCTTATCGTCCTCTAAGCTATGTAGCGTGCTGCGTTATGCGGAGACACTAAAAGCACCATAGTAGAACACAGGTGAAGCTTCTAAATTAATGTAATAGAAATTGGAAGTAGTGCAATTCAAGTTTTAGGTATCGATTATTGATTTCTTAGCTGGCTTTGGTGCCTTGGAAATGAGATAGGACCTTAAGATTCTGCATGAAAGGAGGACTAGCAGCCGAGTTGCACGGGACAATGTGAAAAGTGTTCATATGTAGTAAAAACCTGAGAAATCCGTCCGTTTTCGTCATTTGTTATCGAATCGACTTAAAGCCAGTTCGTACTTGGCCGCTCTTCTCTCTGAAACGGTTGTACCTATCGTCTGCAAAGCTGTGTCGTGTGCTGCGGTATGCGGAGACACTAAAAGCACCATAGCAGAACACAGATGAAGCTTCTAAGTTGATGTAATAGCCAGTAAGATGTAGTACAATTCAAGTTTTATGTAGCGATTATTGACTTCTTAGATGGATTTGGTGCCTTGGACATGAGCTAGGACCTTAAGATTCTGCAAGAAAGGAGGACTAGCAGCCGAGTTGCACGGGAGAAAGTGAAAAGTGTTCATATGTAGTAAAAACCTGAGAAATCCGTCCGTCTTCGTCATTTGTTATCGACTCAACTTAAAGCCAGATCATCACATTGGCCGCTCTTCTCTCTGAAACGGTTGTACTTATCGTCTGCAAAGCTATGTCGTGTACTGCGGTATTCGGAGACACTAAAAGCACCATAGTAGAACACAGATGAATCTTCTAAGATGATGTAATAGCCAGTAAGAAGTAGTACAATTCAAGTTTTAGGTATCGATTATTGACTTTTTAGCTGGCTTTGGTTATCTGGACATGAGCTAGGACCTTAAGATTCAGCATCAAAAGGAGGACTAGCAGCCGAGATGCACGGGAGATTGTGAAAAGTGTTCATATGTAGTAAAAACCTGAGAAATCCGTCCGTTTTGGTCATTTGATATCGAATCGACTTAAAGCCAGATCGTCACATTGGCCGCTCTTCTGTCTGAAACGGTTGTACTTATCGTCTGCGAAGTTATGTCGCGTGCTGCGGTATGCGGAGACAACAAAATCACCATAGTAGAACACAGATGAAGCTTCTAAGTTGATATAATAGCCAGTAAGAAGTAGTACACTTCAAGTTTTAGGTATCGATTATTGACTTTTTAGCTGGCTTGTTGCCTTGGACATGATCTAGGACCTTAAGATTCTGCATTAAAGGAGGACTAGCAGCCGCGTTGCACGGGAGAATGTGAAATGTGTTCATATGTAGTAGAAACCTGAGAAATCCGTCCCTTTTCGTCATTTGTTATCGAATCGACTTAAAGCCCGATCGTCACATTGGCCGCTCTTCTCTCAGAAACGGTTGTACTTATCGTCTGCAAAGCTATGTCGCGTGCTGCGGTATGCGGAGACACTAAAAGCACCATAGTAGAACACAGATGAAGCTTATAAGTTGATGTAATAGCCAGTAAGAAGTAGTACAATTCAAGTTTTAGGTATCGATTATTGACTTTTTAGCTGGCTTTGGTGCCTTGGACATGAGCTAGGACCTTAAGATTCTGCATTAAAGGAGGACTAGCAGCCGCGTTGCACGGGAGAACGTGAAATGTGTTCATATGTAGTAGAAACCTGAGAAATCCTTTCGTTTTCGTCATTTGTTATCGAATCGACTTAAAGCCAGATCGTCACATTGGCCGCTCTTCTCTCTGAAACGGTTGTACTTATCGTCTGCAAAGCTATGTCGCGTGCTGCGGTATGCGGAGACAATAAAATCACCGTAGTAGAACACAGATGAAGCTTCTAAGTTGATATAATAGCCAGTAAGAAGTAGTACAATACAAGTTTTAGGTATCGATTATTGACTTTTTAGCTGGCTTTGGAGCCTTGGACATGAGCTAGGACCTTAAGATTCTGCATCAAAAGGAGGACTAGCAGCCGAGTTGCACGGGAGAATGTGAAAAGTGTTCATATGTAGTAAAAACCTTAGAAATCTGTCCGTTTTCGTCATTTGTTATCGAATCGACTTAAAGCCAGATCGTCAAATAGGCCCCTCTTTTCTCTGAAACGGTTGTACTTATCGTCTGCAAAGTTATGTCGCGTGCAGCGGTATGCGGAGACAATAAAATCACCATAGTAGAACACAGATGAAGCTTCTAAGTTGATATAATAGCAGGTAAGAAGTAGTACACTTAAAGTTTTAGGTATCGATTATTGACTTTTTAGCTGGCTTTGGTGCCTTGGACATGAGCTAGGACCTTAAGATTCTGCATCAAAAGGAGGACTAGCAGCCGAGTTGCACGGGAGAATGTGAAAAGTGTTCATATGTAGTAAAAACCTGAGAAATCCGTCCGTTTTCGTCATTTGTTATCGAATCGACTTAAAGCCAGATCGTCACATTGGCAGCTCTTCTCTCTGAAACGGTTGTACTTATCGTCTGGAAAGCTATGTCGCGTGCTGCGGTATGCGGAGACACTAAAAGCACCATAGTAGAACACAGATGAAGCTTCTAATATGATATAATAGCCAGTAAGAAGTAGTACACTTCAATTTTTAGGTATCGATTATTGACTTTTTAGCTGGCTTTGGTGCCTTGGACATGAGCTAGGACCTTAAGATTCTGCATCAAAAGGAGGACTAGCAGCCGAGTTGCACGGGAGAATGTGAAAAGTGTTCATATGTAGTAAAAACTTGAGAAATCCGTCCGTTTTCGTCGTTTGTTATCGAATCGACTTAAAGCCAAATCGTCACATTGGCCGCTCTGCTCTCTGAAACGGTTGTACTTATCGTCTGCAAAGCTATGTCGCGTACTGCGGTATTCGGAGACACTAAAAGCACCATAGTAGAACACAGATGAAACTTCTAATATGATGTAATAGCCAGTAAGAAGTAGTACAATTCAAGTTTTAGGTATCGATTATTGACTTTTAGCTGGCTTTGGTGATCTGGACATGGGCTAGGACCTTAAGATTCTGCATGAAAGGAGGACTAGCAGCCGAGTTGCACGGGAGAATGTGAAAAGTGTTCATATGTAGTAAAAACCTGAGAAATCCGTCCGTTTTCGTCATTTGTTATCGAATCGACTTATAGCCAGATCGTCACATTGGCCGCTCTTCTCTCTGAAACGGTTGTACTTATCGTCTGGAAAGCTATGTCGCGTGCTGCGGTATGCGGAGACACTAAAAGCACCATAGTAGAACACAGATGAAGCTTCTAAGTTGATGTAATAGCCAGTGAGAAGTAGTACAATTCAAGTTTTAGGTATCGATTATTGACTTTTTGCTGGCTTTGGTGACCTGGACATGAGCTAGGACCTTAAGATTCTGCATGAAAGGAGGACTAGCAGCCGAGTTGCACGGGAGAATGTGAAAAGTGTTCATATGTAGTAAAAACCTGAGAAATCCGTCCGTTTTCGTCATTTGTCATCGAATCGACTTAATGCCAGAACGTCACATTGGCCGCTCCTCTCTCTGAAACGGTTGTACTTATCGTCCTCAAAGCTATGTCGGGTGCTGCGGTATGCAGAGACTCTAAAAGCACCATAGCAGAACACAGATGAAGCCTCTAAGATGATGTAATTGCCAGTAAGAAGTAGTGCAATTCAAGTTTTATTTATCGATTATTAAATTTTAGCTGGCTTTGGTGCCTTGGACATGAGCTAGAACCTTAAGATTCTGCATGAAAGGAGGACTAGCAGCCGAGTTGCACGGGACAATGTGAAAAGTGTTCATATGTAGTAAAAACCTGAGAAATCCGTCCGTTTTCGTCATTTGTTATCGAATCGACTTAAAGCCAGATCGTCACATTGGCCGCTCTTCTCTCTGAAACGGTTGTACTTATCGTCCTCTAAGCTATGTAGCGTGCTGCGTTATGCGGAGACACTAAAAGCACCATAGTAGAACACAGGTGAAGCTTCTAAATTAATGTAATAGCCAGTAGGAAGTAGTGCAATTCAAGTTTTAGGTATCGATTATTGATTTCTTAGCTGGCTTTGGTGCCTTGGAAATGAGATAGGACCTTAAGATTCTGCATGAAAGGAGGACTAGCAGCCGAGTTGCACGGGAGAATGTGAAAAGTGTTCATATGTAGTAAAAACCTGAGAAATCCGTCCGTTTTCGTCATTTGTTATCGAATCGACTTAAAGCCAGTTCGTACTTGGCCGCTCTTCTCTCTGAAACGGTTGTACCTATCGTCTGCAAAGCTGTGTCGTGTGCTGCGGTATGCGGAGACACTAAAAGCACCATAGCAGAACACAGATGAAGCTTCTAAGTTGATGTAATAGCCAGTAAGATGTAGTACAATTCAAGTTTTATGTAGCGATTATTGAATTCTTAGATGGATTTGGTGCCTTGGACATGAGCTATGACCTTAAGATTCTGCAAGAAAGGAGGACTAGCAGCCGAGTTGCACGGGAGAAAGTGAAAAGTGTTCATATGTAGTAAAAATCTGAGAAATCCGTCCGTTTTCGTCATTTGTTATCGAATCGATTTAAAGCCAGATCGTCACTTGGCCGCTCTTCTCTCTGAAACGGTTGTACTTATCGTCTGCAAAGCTATGTCGCGTGCTGCGGTAGGCGGAGACACTAAAAGCACCGTAGTACAAAACAGATGAAGCTTCTAAGTTGATGTAATAGCCAGTAAGAAGTAGTACAATTCAAGTTTTAGGTACTGATTATTTTTTTTTTAGCTGGCTTTGGTGCCTTGGACATAAGCTAGGACCTTAAGATTTGCATGAAAGGAGGACTAGCAGCCGAGTTGCACGGGAGAATGTGAAAAGGGTTCATATGTAGTAAAAACCTGAGAAATCCGTCCGTTTTCGTCATTTGTTATCGAATCGACTTAAAGCCAGATCGTCACATTGGCCGCTCTTCACTCTGAAACGGCTGTACTTATCGTCTGCAAAGCTATGTCGCGTGCTGCGGTATGCGGAGACACTAAAAGCTCCATAGTAGAACACAGATGAAGCTTCTAAGATGATGTAATAGCGAGTAAGAAGTAGTACAATTCAAGTTTTAGGTATCGATTATTGACTTTATAGCTGGCTTTGGTGCCTTGGACATGAGCTAGGACCTTACGATTCTGCATGAAAGGAGGACTAGCAGCCGAGTTGCACGGGCGAATGTGGAATGTATTCATATGTAGTAAAAACCTAGATATTCGCCCGTTATCGTCATTTGTTATCGAATCGACTTAAAGCCAGATCTTCACATTGGCCGCTCTTCTCTCTGAAACGGTTGTTCTTATCGTCTGCAAAGCTATGACGTGTGCTGCGGTATGCGGAGACACTAAAACCACCATAGTAAAACACAGATGAAGCTTCTAAGTTGATGTAATAGCCAGTAAGAAGTAGTACAACTCAAGTTTTAGGTATCGTTTATTGACTTTTTAGCTGGCTTTGGTGCCTTGGACATGAGCTAGGACCTTGAGATTCTGCATGAAAGGAGGACTAGCAACCGATTTCAACGGGACAGTGTGAAAAGTGTTCATATGTAGTAAAAACCTGAGAAATCCGTCCGTTTCCGTAATTTGTTATCGAATCGACTTAAAGCCAGATCGTCACATTGGTCGCTAATCTCTCTGAAACGGTTGTACTTATCGTCTGCAAAGCTATGTCGCGTGCTGCGGTATGCGGAGACACTAAAAGGACCATAGTAGAACACAGATGAAGCTTCTAAGATGATGTAATGGCCAGTAAGAAGTAGTACAATTCAAGTTTTAGTTACTGATTATTGACTTTTTAGCTGGCTTTGGTGCCTTGGACATGGGCTAGGACCTTAAGATTCTGCATGAAAGGAGGACTAGCAGCCGAGTTGCACGGGAGAGTGTGAAAAGTGTTTATATGTAGTAAAAACCTGAGAAATCCGTCCGTTTTCGTCATTTGTTATCGAATCGACTTAAAGCCAGATCGTCACATTGGCGTCTCTTCTCTCTGAAACGGTTGTACTTATCGTCTGCAAAGCTATGTCGCGTGCTGCGGTATGTGGAGAATCTAAAAGCACCATAGTAGAACACAGATGAAGCTTCTAAGTTGATGTAATAGGCAGTAAGAAGTAGTACAATTCAAGTTTTAGGTATTGATTATTGACTTTTTAGCTGGCTTTGGTGCCTTGGACATGAGCTAGGACCTTAAGATTCTGCATGAAAGGAGGACTAGCAGCCGAGTTGCACGGGAGAATGTGAAAAGTGTTCATATGTAGTAAAAACCTGAGAAATCCGTCCGTTTTCGTCATTTGTTATCGAATCGACTAAAAGCCAGATCGTCAAATTGGTCGCTCTTCTCTCTGCAACCGTTGTACTTATCTTCTGCAAAGCTATGTCGCGTGCTGCGGTATGCGGAGACACTAACAGGACCATAGTAGAACACAGATGAAGTTTCTAAGATGATGTAACAGCCAGTAAGAAGTAGTACAATTCTAGTTTTAGGTATTGATTATTGACTTTTTAGCTGGCTTTGGTGCCTTGGACATGAGCTAGGACATTAAGAATCTGCATGAAAGGAGGACTAGCAGCCGAGTTGCACGGGAGAATGTGAAAAGTGTTCATATGTAGTAAACACCTGAGAAATCCGTCCGATTTCGTCATTTGTTATCAAATCGACCTAAAGCCAGATCGTCACATTGGCCGCTCTTCTCTCTGAAACGGTTGTACTTATCGTCTGCAGAGCTATGTCGCGTCCTGCGGTATGCGGAGACACTAAAAGCACCACAGTAGAACACAGATGAAGATTCTAAGTTGACGTAATAGCCACTAAGAAGTAGTACAATTCAAGTTTTAGGTATCGATTATTGACTTTTTAGCTGGCTTTGGTGGCTTGGACATGAGCTAGGACCTTAAGAATCTGCATGAAAGGAGGACTAGCAGCCGAGTTGCACGGGAGAATGTCAAAAGTGTTCATATGTAGTAAAAACCTGAGAAATTCGTCCGTTTTCGTCATTTGTTATCGAATCGACTTAAAGCCAGATCGTCACATTTGCCGCTCTTCTCTCTGAATCGGTTGTACTTATCGTCTACAAAGCTATGTCGCATGCTGCGGTATGCGGAGACCCTAAAAGCACCATAGTAGAACACAGATGAAGCTTCTAAGTTGATGTAATAGCCAGTAAGAAGTAGTACAATTCAAATTTAGGTATCGAAAATTGACTTTTTAGCTGGCTTTGGTGCCTTGGACATTAGGTAGGACCTTATGATTGTGCATGAAAGGAGAACTAGCAGCCGAGTTGCACGGGAGAATGTGAAAAGTGTTCATATGTAGTAAAAACCTGAGAAATCCGTCCGTTTTCGTCATTTGTTATCGAATCGACTAAAAGCCAGATCGTACTTGGCCGCTATTCTCTCTGAAACGGTTGTACTTATCGTCTGCAAAGCTATGTCGCGTGCTGCGGTATGCGGAGACCCTAAAAGCACCATAGTAGAACACAGATGAAGCTTCTAAGTTGATGTAATAGCCAGTAAGAAGTAGTATAATCAAATTTTAGGTACTGATTATTTACTTTATAGCTGGCTTAGGTGCCTTGGACATGAGCTAGGACCTTAAGATTCTGCATGAAAGGAGGACTAGCAGCCGAGTTGCACGGCAGAATGTGAAAAGTGTTCATATGTAGTAAAAACCTGAGAAATCCGTCCGTTTTCGTCATTTGTTATCGAATCGACTTAAAGCCAGATCGTCATATTGGCCGCTCTTCTCTCTGGAACAATTGAACTTATCGTCTGCAAAGCTATGTCGCGTGCTGCGGTATGCGGAGACACTAAAAGCACCATAGTAGAACACAGATGAAGCTTCTAAGTTGATGTAATAGCCAGTAAGAAGTAGTACAATTCAAGTTTTAGGTATTGATTATTGACTTTTTAGCTGGCTTTGGTGCCTTGGACATGAGCTAGGACCTTAAGAATCTGCATGAAAGGAGGACTAGCAGCCGAGTTGCACGGGAGAATGTGAAAAGTGTTCATATGTAGTAAACACCTGAGAAATCCGTCCGATTTCGTCATTTGTTATCGAATCGACTTAAAGCCAGATCGTCACATTGGCCGCTCTTCTCTCTGAAACGGTTGTACTTATCGTCTGCAGAGCTATGTCGCGTGCTGCGGTATGCGGAGACACTAAAAGCACCACAGTAGAACACAGATGAAGATTCTAAGTTGACGTAATAGCCACTAAGAAGTAGTACAATTCAAGTTTTAGGTATCGATTATTGACTTTTTAGCTTGCTTTGGTGCCTTGGACATGAGCTCGGACCTTAAGAATCTGCATGAAAGGAGGACTAGCAGCCGAGTTGCACGGGAGAATGTGAAAAGTGTTCATATGTAGTAAAAACCTGAGAAATCCGTCGTTTTCGTCATTTGTTATCGAATCGACTTAAAGCCAGATCGTCACATTTGCCGCTCTTCTCTCTGAAACGGTTGTTCTTATCGTTTGCAAAGCGATGTCACGTGCTGCGGTATGCGGAGACCCTAAAAGCACCATAGTAGAACACAGATGAAGCTTCTAAGTTGATGTAATAGCCAGTAAGAAGTAGTACAATTCAAGTTTTAGGTATTGATTATTGACTTTTTAGCTGGCTTTGGTGCCTTGGACATGAGCTGGGACCTTAAGATTCTGCATGAAAGGAGAACTAGCAGCCGAGTTGCATGGGAGAATTTGAAAAGGGTTCATATGTAGTAAAAACCTGAGAAATCCGTCCGTTTTCGTCATTTGTTATCGAATCGACTTAAAGCCTGATCGTCACATTTGCCGCTCTTCACTCAGAAACGGTTGTATTTATCGTCTGCAAAGCTATGTCGCGTGCTGCGGTATGCGGAGACACTAAAAGCACCATAGTAGAACACAGATGAAGCTTCTAAGTTGAAGTAATAGCCAGTAAGAAGTAGTACAATTCAAGTTTGTGGTATCGATTTTTGACTTTTTAGCTGGCTTTGGTGCCTTGGACATGAGCTAGGACCTTAAGATTCTGCATGAAAGGAGGACTAGCAGCCGAGTTACACGGGAGAATGTGAAAATTGTTCATATGCAGTAAAAACCCGAAAACTCCGTCCGTTTTCGTCATTTGTTATCGAATCGACTTAAAGCCAGATCGTCACATTGGCTGCACTTCTCTCTGAAATGGCTGTACTTATAGTCTGCAAAGCTATGACGTGTGCTGCGGTATGCGGAGACACTAAAGCCACCATAGTAAAACACAGATGAAGCATCTAATTTAATGTAATAGAAAGTAAGAAGTAGTACAATTCAAGTTTTAGGTATCGAGTATGGACTTTTTAGCTGGCTTTGGTGCCTTGGACATGAGCTACGACCATAAGAATCTGCATGAAAGGAGGACTAGCAGCCGAGTTGCATGGGAGAAAGTGAAAAGTGATCATATGTAGTAAAAACCTGAGAAATTCGTCCGTTTTATTCATTTGTTATCGAATCGACTTAAAACCAGATCGTCACATTGGTCGCTCTTTTCTCTGAAACGATTGTACTTATCGTCTGCAAAGCTATGTCGCGTGCTGCGGTATGCAGAGACACTAAAAGCACCATAGTAGAACATAGATGAAGGTTCTAAGTTGATGTAATAGCCAGTAAGAAGTAGTCCAATTCAAGTTTTAGGTATCCATTATTGACTTTTTAGCTGGCTTTGGTGCCTTGGACATGAGCTAGGACCTTAAGATTCTGCATGAAAGGAGAACTAGCAGCCGAGTTGCACGGGAGAATGTGAAAAGTGTTCATATGTAGTAAAAACCTGAGAAATCCGTCCGTCTTCGTCATTTGTTATCGACTCAACTTAAAGCCAGATCATCACATTGGCCGCTCTTCTCTCTGAAACGGTTGTACTTATCGTCTGCAAAGCTATGTCGCGTGCTGCGGTATGCGGAGACACTAAAAGCACCATAGTAGAACACAGATGAAGCTTCTAAGTTGATGTAATAGCCAGTAAGAAGTAGTACAATTCAAGTTTTAGGTAGTGATTATTGCCTTTTTAGCTGGCTTTGGTGCCTTGGACATGAGCTAGGACCTTAAGATTCTGCATGAAACGAGGACTAGCAGCAGAGTTGCACGGGACAATGTGAAAAGTGTTCATATGTAGTAAAAACCTGAGATATCCGTCCGTTTTCGTCATTTGTTATCGAATCGACTTAAAGCCAGATCGTCACATTGGCCGCTCTTCTCTCTGAAACGGTTGTAATTACCGTCTGCAAAGCTATGTCGCGTGCTGCGGTATGTGGAGACACTAAAAGCACCATAGTAGAACGCAGATGAAGCTTCTAAGATGATGTAATTGCCAGTAAGAAGTAGTACAATTCAAGTTTTAGTTACTGATTATTGACTTTTTAGCTGGCTTTGGTGCCTTGGACATGAGCTAGGACCTTAAGATTCGGCATGAAAGGAGAACAAGCAGCCGAGTTGCATGGGAGAATTTGAAATGGGTTCATATGTAGTAAAAACCTGAGAAATCCGTCCGTTTTCGTCATTTGTTATCGAATCGACTTAAAGCCAGATCGTCACATTGGCCGCTCTTCTCTCTGAAACGGTTGTACTTATCGTCTGCAAAGCTATGTCGCGTGCTGCGGTATGTGGAGACACTAAGAGCACCATAGTAGAACACAGATGAAGCTTCTAAGTTGATGTAATAGCCAGTAAGAAGTAGTACAATTCAAGTTTTAGGTATTGATTATTGACATTTTAGCTGGCTTTGGTTCCTTGGACATGAGCTAGGACCTTAAGATTCTGCATGAAAGGAGAACTAGCAGCCGAGTTGCACGGGAGAGTGTGAAAAGTGTTCATATGTAGTAAAAACCTGAGAAATCCGTCCGTTTTCGTCATTTGTTATCGAATCGACTAAAAGCCAGATCGTACTTGGCCGCTATTCTCTCTGAAACGGTTGTACTTATCGTCTGCAAAGCTATGTCGCGTGCTGCGGTATGCGGAGACCCTAAAAGCACCATAGTAGAACACAGATGAAGCTTCTAAGTTGATGTAATAGCCAGTAAGAAGTAGTATAATCAAATTTTAGGTACTGATTATTTACTTTATAGCTGGCTTAGGTGCCTTGGACATGAGCTAGGACCTTAAGATTCTGCATGAAAGGAGGACTAGCAGCCGAGTTGCACGGCAGAATGTGAAAAGTGTTCATATGTAGTAAAAACCTGAGAAATCCGTCCGTTTTCGTCATTTGTTATCGAATCGACTTAAAGCCAGATCGTCATATTGGCCGCTCTTCTCTCTGGAACAATTGAACTTATCGTCTGCAAAGCTATGTCGCGTGCTGCGGTATGCGGAGACACTAAAAGCACCATAGTAGAACACAGATGAAGCTTCTAAGTTGATGTAATAGCCAGTAAGAAGTAGTACAATTCAAGTTTTAGGTATTGATTATTGACTTTTTAGCTGGCTTTGGTGCCTTGGACATGAGCTAGGACCTTAAGAATCTGCATGAAAGGAGGACTAGCAGCCGAGTTGCACGGGAGAATGTGAAAAGTGTTCATATGTAGTAAACACCTGAGAAATCCGTCCGATTTCGTCATTTGTTATCGAATCGACTTAAAGCCAGATCGTCACATTGGCCGCTCTTCTCTCTGAAACGGTTGTACTTATCGTCTGCAGAGCTATGTCGCGTGCTGCGGTATGCGGAGACACTAAAAGCACCACAGTAGAACACAGATGAAGATTCTAAGTTGACGTAATAGCCACTAAGAAGTAGTACAATTCAAGTTTTAGGTATCGATTATTGACTTTTTAGCTTGCTTTGGTGCCTTGGACATGAGCTCGGACCTTAAGAATCTGCATGAAAGGAGGACTAGCAGCCGAGTTGCACGGGAGAATGTGAAAAGTGTTCATATGTAGTAAAAACCTGAGAAACCCGTCGTTTTCGTCATTTGTTATCGAATCGACTTAAAGCCAGATCGTCACATTTGCCGCTCTTCTCTCTGAAACGGTTGTTCTTATCGTTTGCAAAGCGATGTCACGTGCTGCGGTATGCGGAGACCCTAAAAGCACCATAGTAGAACACAGATGAAGCTTCTAAGTTGATGTAATAGCCAGTAAGAAGTAGTACAATTCAAGTTTTAGGTATTGATTATTGACTTTTTAGCTGGCTTTGGTGCCTTGGACATGAGCTGGGACCTTAAGATTCTGCATGAAAGGAGAACTAGCAGCCGAGTTGCATGGGAGAATTTGAAAAGGGTTCATATGTAGTAAAAACCTGAGAAATCCGTCCGTTTTCGTCATTTGTTATCGAATCGACTTAAAGCCTGATCGTCACATTTGCCGCTCTTCACTCAGAAACGGTTGTATTTATCGTCTGCAAAGCTATGTCGCGTGCTGCGGTATGCGGAGACACTAAAAGCACCATAGTAGAACACAGATGATGCTTCTAAGTTGATGTAATAGCCAGTAAGAAGTAGTACAATTCAAGTTTGTGGTATCGATTTTTGACTTTTTAGCTGGCTTTGGTGCCTTGGACATGAGCTAGGACCTTAAGATTCTGCATGAAAGGAGGACTAGCAGCCGAGTTACACGGGAGAATGTGAAAATTGTTCATATGCAGTAAAAACCCGAAAACTCCGTCCGTTTTCGTCATTTGTTATCGAATCGACTTAAAGCCAGATCGTCACATTGGCTGCACTTCTCTCTGAAATGGCTGTACTTATAGTCTGCAAAGCTATGACGTGTGCTGCGGTATGCGGAGACACTAAAGCCACCATAGTAAAACACAGATGAATCATCTAATTTAATGTAATAGAAAGTAAAAAGTAGTACAATTCAAGTTTTAGGTATCGAGTATGGACTTTTTAGCTGGCTTTGGTGCCTTGGACATGAGCTACGACCATAAGAATCTGCATGAAAGGAGGACTAGCAGCCGAGTTGCATGGGAGAAAGTGAAAAGTGATCATATGTAGTAAAAACCTGAGAAATTCGTCCGTTTTAGTCATTTGTTATCGAATCGACTTAAAACCAGATCGTCACATTGGTCGCTCTTTTCTCTGAAACGATTGTACTTATCGTCTGCAAAGCTATGTCGCGTGCTGCGGTATGCAGAGACACTAAAAGCACCATAGTAGAACATAGATGAAGGTTCTAAGTTGATGTAATAGCCAGTAAGAAGTAGTCCAATTCAAGTTTTAGGTATCCATTATTGACTTTTTAGCTGGCTTTGGTGCCTTGGACATGAGCTAGGACCTTAAGATTCTGCATGAAAGGAGAACTAGCAGCCGAGTTGCACGGGAGAATGTGAAAAGCGTTCATATGTAGTAAAAACCTGAGAAATCCGTCCGTCTTCGTCATTTGTTATCGACTCAACTTAAAGCCAGATCATCACATTGGCCGCTCTTCTCTCTGAAACGGTTGTACTTATCGTCTGCAAAGCTATGTCGCGTGCTGCGGTATGCGGAGACACTAAAAGCACCATAGTAGAACACAGATGAAGCTTCTAAGTTGATGTAATAGCCAGTAAGAAGTAGTACAATTCAAGTTTTAGGTAGTGATTATTGCCTTTTTAGCTGGCTTTGGTGCCTTGGACATGAGCTAGGACCTTAAGATTCTGCATGAAACGAGGACTAGCAGCAGAGTTGCACGGGACAATGTGAAAAGTGTTCATATGTAGTAAAAACCTGAGATATCCGTCCGTTTTCGTCATTTGTTATCGAATCGACTTAAAGCCAGATCGTCACATTGGCCGCTCTTCTCTCTGAAACGGTTGTACTTATCGTCTGCAAAGCTATGTCGCGTGCTGCGGTATGCGGAGACACTAAAAGGACCATAGTAGAACACAGATGAAGCCTCTAAGATGAAGTAATTGCCAGTAAGAAGTAGTACAATTCAAGTTTTAGGTATCGATTATTGACTTTTTAGCTGGCTTTGGTGCCTTGGACATGAGCTAGGACCTTAAGATTCTGCATGAAAGGAGGACTAGCAGCCGAGTTGCACGGGAGAATGTGGAATGTGTTCATATGTAGTTAAAACCTAGGAATCCGTCCGTTTTCGTCATTTGTTACCGAATCGACTTATAGCCAGATCGTCACATTGGCCGCTCTTCTCTCTGAAACGGTTGTACTTATCGTCTGCAAAGCTATGTCGCGTGCTGCGGTATGCGGAGACACTAAAAGCACCATAGTAGAACACAGATGAAGCTTCTAAGTTGATGTAATAGCCAGTAAGAAGTAGTCCAATTCAAGTTTTAGGTATCGATTATTGACTTTTTAGCTGGCTTTGGTGCCTTGGACATGAGCTAGGACGTTAAGATTCTGCATGAAAAGAGGACTAGCAGCCGAGTTGCACGGGACAATGTGAAAAGTGTTCATATGTAGTAAAAACCTGAGAAATCCGTCCGTTTCCGTCATTTGTTATCGAATCGACTTAAAAGCCAGATCGTCACATTGGCCGCTCTTCTCTCTGAAACGGTTGTACTTATCGTCTGCAAAGCTATGTCGCGTGCTGCGGTATGCGGAGACTCTAAGAGCACCATAGTAGAACACAGATGAAGCTTCTAAGTTGATGTAATAGCCAGTAAGAAGTAGTAAAATTCAAGTTTTAGGTATCGATTATTGACTTTTTAGCTGGCTTTGGTGCCTTGGACATGAGCTAGGACCTTAAGATTCTGCATGAAAGGAGAACTAGCAGCCGAGTTGCACGGGAGAATGTGAAAAGTGTTCATATGTAGTAAAAACCTGAGAAATCCGTCCGTCTTCGTCATTTGTTATCGACTCAACTTAAAGCCAGATCATCACATTGGCCGCTCTTCTCTCTGAAACGGTCGTAATTATCGTCTGCAAAGCTATGTCTCGTGCTCCGGTATGCGGAGACACTAAAAGCACCATAGTAGAACACAGATGAAGCTTCTAAGTTGATGTAATAGCCAGTAAGATATAGTACAATTCAAGTTTTAGGTATCGATTATTGATTTTTTAGCTGGCTTTGGTGCCTTGGACATGAGCTAGGACCTTAAGATTCTGCATAAAAGGAGGACTAGCAGCAGAGTTGCACGGGAGAATGTGGAATGTGTTCATATGTAGTAAAAACCTAGAAATCCGTCCGTTTTCGTCATATGTTATCGAATCGACGTAAAGCCAGATCGTCACATTGGCCGCTCATCTCTCTGAAACGGTTGTACTTATCGTCTGCAAAGCTATGTCGCGTGCTGCGGTATGCGGAGACACAAAAAGCACCATAGTAGAACACAGATGAAGCTTCTAAGTTGATGTAATAGCAAGTAAGAAGTAGTACAATTCTATGTTTTGGTACTGATTATTGACTTTTTAGCTGGCTTTGGTGCCTTGGACATGAGCTAGGACCTTAAGATTCTGCATGAAAGGAGGACTAGCAACCGAGTTGCACGGGAGAATGTGAAAGTGTTCATATGTAGTAAAAACCTGAGAAATCCGTCCGTTTTCGTCATTTATTATCGAATCGACTTAAAGCCAGATCGTCACATTGGCCGCTCTTCTCTCTGAAACGGTTGTACTTATCGTCTGCAAAGCTATGTCGCCTGCTGCGGTATGTGGAGACACTAAAAGCACCATAGTAGAACACAGATGAAGCTTCTATGATGATGTAATAGCCAGTAAGAAGTAGTACAATTCAAGTTTTAGGTATCGATTATTGATTTTTTAGCTGGCTTTGGTGCCTTGGACATGAGCTAGGACCTTAAGATTCTGCATGAAAGTAGGACTAGCAGCCGAGTTGCACGGGAGAATGTGGAATGTGTTCATATGTAGTAAAAACCTGAGAAATCCGTCCGTTTTCGTCATTTGTTATCGAATCGACTTAAAGCCAGATCGTCACATTTGCCGCTCTTCACTCTGAAACGGTTATACTTATCGTCTGCAAAGCTATGTCGCGTGCTGCGGTATGCGGAGACACTAAAAGCACCATAGTAGAACACAGATGAAGCTTCTAAGTTGATGTAATAGCCAGTTAGAAGTAGTACAATTCTATGTTTTGGTACTGATTATTGACTTTTTAACTGGCTTTGGTGCCTTGGACATGAGCTAGGACCTTAAGATTCTGCATGAAAGGAGGACTAGCAGCAGAGTTGCACGGGACAATGTGAAAAGTGTTCATATGTAGTAAAAACCTGAGAAATCCGTCCGTTTTCGTCATTTGTTATCGAATCGACTTAAAGCCCGATCGTCACATTGGCCGCTCTTCTCTCTGAAACGGTTGTACTTATCGTCTGCAAAGCTATGTCGCGTGCTGCGGTATGCGGAGACACTAAAAGGACCATAGTAGAACACAGATGAAGCCTCTAAGATGATGTAATTGCCAGTAAGAAGTAGTACAATTCAAGTTTTAGGTATCTATTATTGAATTTTTAGCTATCTTTGGTGCCTTGGACATGAGCTAGGACCTTAAGATTCTGCATGAAAGGAGGACTAGCAGCCGAGTTGCACCGGAGAATGTGAAAGTGTTCATATGTAGTAAAAACCTGAGAAATCCGTCCGTTTTCGTCATTTGTTATCGAATCGACTTAAAGCCAGATCGTCATATTGGCCGCTCTTCTCTCTGGAACAATTGAACTTATCGTCTGCAAAGCTATGTCGCGTGCTGCGGTATGCGGAGACACTAAAAGCACCATAGTACAACACAGATGAAGCTTCTAAGTTGATGTAATAGCCAGTAAGAAGTAGTACAATTCAAGTTTTAGGTATTGATTATTGACTTTTTAGCTGGCTTTGGTGCCTTGGACATGAGCTAGGACGTTAAGAATCTGCATGAAAGGAGGACTAGCAGCCGAGTTGCACGGGAGAATGTGAAAAGTGTTCATATGTAGTAAACACCTGAGAAATCCGTCCGATTTCGTCATTTGTTATCGAATCGACTTAAAGCCAGATCGTCACATTGGCCGCTCTTCTCTCTGAAACGGTTGTACTTATCGTCTGCAGAGCTATGTCGCGTGCTGCGGTATGCGGAGACACTAAAAGCACCACAGTAGAACACAGATGAAGATTCTAAGTTGACGTAATAGCCACTAAGAAGTAGTACAATTCAAGTTTTAGGTATCGATTATTGACTTTTTAGCTTGCTTTGGTGCCTTGGACATGAGCTCGGACCTTAAGAATCTGCATGAAAGGAGGACTAGCAGCCGAGTTGCACGGGAGAATGTGAAAAGTGTTCATATGTAGTAAAAACCTGAGAAATCCGTCGTTTTCGTCATTTGTTATCGAATCGACTTAAAGCCAGATCGTCACATTTGCCGCTCTTCTCTCTGAAACGGTTGTTCTTATCGTTTGCAAAGCGATGTCACGTGCTGCGGTATGCGGAGACCCTAAAAGCACCATAGTAGAACACAGATGAAGCTTCTAAGTTGATGTAATAGCCAGTAAGAAGTAGTACAATTCAAGTTTTAGGTATTGATTATTGACTTTTTAGCTGGCTTTGGTGCCTTGGACATGAGCTGGGACGTTAAGATTCTGCATGAAAGGAGAACTAGCAGCCGAGTTGCATGGGAGAATTTGAAAAGGGTTCATATGTAGTAAAAACCTGAGAAATCCGTCCGTTTTCGTCATTTGTTATCGAATCGACTTAAAGCCTGATCGTCACATTTGCCGCTCTTCACTCAGAAACGGTTGTATTTATCGTCTGCAAAGCTATGTCGCGTGCTGCGGTATGCGGAGACACTAAAAGCACCATAGTAGAACACAGATGAAGCTTCTAAGTTGATGTAATAGCCAGTAAGAAGTAGTACAATTCAAGTTTGTGGTATCGATTTTTGACTTTTTAGCTGGCTTTGGTGCCTTGGACATGAGCTAGGACCTTAAGATTCTGCATGAAAGGAGGACTAGCAGCCGAGTTACACGGGACAATGTGAAAATTGTTCATATGCAGTAAAAACCCGAAAACTCCGTCCGTTTTCGTCATTTGTTATCGAATCGACTTAAAGCCAGTTCGTCACATTGGCTGCACTTCTCTCTGAAATGGCTGTACTTATAGTCTGCAAAGCTATGACGTGTGCTGCGGTATGCGGAGACACTAAAGCCACCATAGTAAAACACAGATGAAGCATCTAATTTAATGTAATAGAAAGTAAGAAGTAGTACAATTCAAGTTTTAGGTATCGAGTATGGACTTTTTAGCTGGCTTTGGTGCCTTGGACATGAGCTACGACCATAAGAATCTGCATGAAAGGAGGACTAGCAGCCGAGTTGCACGGGAGAAAGTGAAAAGTGATCATATGTAGTAAAAACCTGAGAAATTCGTCCGTTTTAGTCATTTGTTATCGAATCGACTTAAAACCAGATCGTCACATTGGTCGCTCTTTTCTCTGAAACGATTGTACTTATCGTCTGCAAAGCTATGTCGCGTGCTGCGGTATGCAGAGACACTAAAAGCACCATAGTAGAACATAGATGAAGGTTCTAAGTTGATGTAATAGCCAGTAAGAAGTAGTCCAATTCAAGTTTTAGGTATCCATTATTGACTTTTTAGCTGGCTTTGGTGCCTTGGACATGAGCTAGGACCTTAAGATTCTGCATGAAAGGAGAACTAGCAGCCGAGTTGCACGGGAGAATGTGAAAAGTGTTCATATGTAGTAAAAACCTGAGAAATCCGTCCGTCTTCGTCATTTGTTATCGACTCAACTTAAAGCCAGATCATCACATTGGCCGCTCTTCTCTCTGAAACGGTTGTACTTATCGTCTGCAAAGCTATGTCGCGTGCTGCGGTATGCGGAGACACTAAAAGCACCATAGTAGAACACAGATGAAGCTTCTAAGTTGATGTAATAGCCAGTAAGAAGTAGTACAATTCAAGTTTTAGGTAGTGATTATTGCCTTTTTAGCTGGCTTTGGTGCCTTGGACATGAGCTAGGACCTTGAGATTCTGCATGAAAGGAGGACTAGCAGCCGAGTTGCACGGGAGAATGTGGAATGTGTTCATATGTAGTTAAAACCTAGGAATCCGTCCGTTTTCGTCATTTGTTACCGAATCGACTTATAGCCAGATCGTCACATTGGCCGCTCTTCTCTCTGAAACGGTTGTACTTATCGTCTGCAAAGCTATGTCGCGTGCTGCGGTATGCGGAGACACTAAAAGCACCATAGTAGAACACAGATGAAGCTTCTAAGTTGATGTAATAGCCAGTAAGAAGTAGTCCAATTCAAGTTTTAGGTATCGATTATTGACTTTTTAGCTGGCTTTGGTGCCTTTTACATGAGCTAGGACGTTAAGATTCTGCATGAAAAGAGGACTAGCAGCCGAGTTGCACGGGACAATGTGAAAAGTGTTCATATGTAGTAAAAACCTGAGAAATCCGTCCGTTTCCGTCATTTGTTATCGAATCGACTTAAAAGCCAGATCGTCACATTGGCCGCTCTTCTCTCTGAAACGGTTGTACTTATCGTCTGCAAAGCTATGTCGCGTGCTGCGGTATGCGGAGACTCTAAGAGCACCATAGTAGAACACAGATGAAGCTTCTAAGTTGATGTAATAGCCAGTAAGAAGTAGTAAAATTCAAGTTTTAGGTATCGATTATTGACTTTTTAGCTGGCTTTGGTGCCTTGGACATGAGCTAGGACCTTAAGATTCTGCATGAAAGGAGAACTAGCAGCCGAGTTGCACGGGAGAATGTGAAAAGTGTTCATATGTAGTAAAAACCTGAGAAATCCGTAAGTCTTCGTCATTTGTTATCGACTCAACTTAAAGCCAGATCATCACATTGGCCGCTCTTCTCTCTGAAACGGTCGTAATTATCGTCTGCAAAGCTATGTCTCGTGCTCCGGTATGCGGAGACACTAAAAGCACCATAGTAGAACACAGATGAAGCTTCTAAGTTGATGTAATAGCCAGTAAGATATAGTACAATTCAAGTTTTAGGTATCGATTATTGATTTTTTAGCTGGCTTTGGTGCCTTGGACATGAGCTAGGACTTTAAGATTCTGCATAAAAGGAGGACTAGCAGCAGAGTTGCACGGGAGAATGTGGAATGTGTTCATATGTAGTAAAAACCTAGAAATCCGTCCGTTTTCGTCATATGTTATCGAATCGACGTAAAGCCAGATCGTCACATTGGCCGCTCTTCTCTCTGAAACGGTTGTACTTATCGTCTGCAAAGCTATGTCGCGTGCTGCGGTATGCGGAGACACAAAAAGCACCATAGTAGAACACAGATGAAGCTTCTAAGTTGATGTAATAGCAAGTAAGAAGTAATACAATTCTATGTTTTGGTACTGATTATTGACTTTTTAGCTGGCTTTGGTGCCTTGGACATGAGCTAGGACCTTAAGATTCTGCATGAAAGGAGGACTAGCAACCGAGTTGCACGGGAGAATGTGAAAGTGTTCATATGTAGTAAAAACCTGAGAAATCCGACCGTTTTCGTCATTTATTATCGAATCGACTTAAAGCCAGATCGTCACATTGGCCGCTCTTCTCTCTGAAACGGTTGTACTTATCGTCTGCAAAGCTATGTCGCCTGCTGCGGTATGTGGAGACACTAAAAGCACCATAGTAGAACACAGATGAAGCTTCTATGATGATGTAATAGCCAGTAAGAAGTAGTACAATTCAAGTTTTAGGTATCGATTATTGATTTTTTAGCTGGCTTTGGTGCCTTGGACATGAGCTAGGACCTTAAGATTCTGCATGAAAGGAGGACTAGCAGCCGAGTTGCACGGGAGAATGTGGAATGTGTTCATATGTAGTAAAAACCTGAGAAATCCGTCCGTTTTCGTCATTTGTTATCGAATCGACTTAAAGCCAGATCGTCACATTTGCCGCTCTTCACTCTGAAACGGTTATACTTATCGTCTGCAAAGCTATGTCGCGTGCTGCGGTATGCGGAGACACTAAAAGCACCATAGTAGAACACAGATGAAGCTTCTAAGTTGATGTAATAGCCAGTTAGAAGTAGTACAATTCTATGTTTTGGTACTGATTATTGACTTTTTAACTGGCTTTGGTGCCTTGGACATGAGCTAGGACTTTAAGATTCTGCATGAAAGGAGGACTAGCAGCAGAGTTGCACGGGACAATGTGAAAAGTGTTCATATGTAGTAAAAACCTGAGAAATCCGTCCGTTTTCGTTATTTGTTATCGAATCGACTTAAAGCCCGATCGTCACATTGGCCGCTCTTCTCTCTGAAACGGTTGTACTTATCGTCTGCAAAGCTATGTCGCGTGCTGCGGTATGCGGAGACACTAAAAGGACCATAGTAGAACACAGATGAAGCCTCTAAGATGATGTAATTGCCAGTAAGAAGTAGTACAATTCAAGTTTTAGGTATCGATTATTGAATTTTTAGCTATCTTTGGTGCCTTGGACATGAGCTAGGACCTTAAGATTCTGCATGAAAGGAGGACTAGCAGCCGAGTTGCACCGGAGAATGTGAAAGTGTTCATATGTAGTAAAAACCTGAGAAATCCGTCCGTTTTCGTCATTTGTTATCGAATCGACTTAAAGCCAGATCGTCACATTGGCCGCTCTTCTCTCTGAAACGGTTGTACTTATCGTCTGCAAAGCTATGTCGCGTGCTGCGGTATGCGGAGACACAAAAAGCACCATAGTAGAACACAGATGAAGCTTCTAAGTTGATGTAATAGCAAGTAAGAAGTAGTACAATTCTATGTTTTGGTACTGATTATTGACTTTTTAGCTGGCTTTGGTGCCTTGGACATGAACTAGGACCTTAAGATTCTGCATGAAAGGAGGACTAGCAGCAGAGTTGCACGGGAGAATGTGAAAAGCGTTCATATGTAGTAAAAACCTGAGAAATCCGTCCATTTTCGTCATTTGTTATCGAATCGACTTAAAGCCAGATCGTCACATTGGCCGCTCTTCTCTCTGAAACGGTTGTACTTATCGTCTGCAAAGCTATGTCACGTGCTGCGGTATGCGGAGACACTAAAAGGACCATAGTAGAACACAGATGAAGCCTCTAAGATGATGTAATTGCCAGTAAGAAGTAGTACAATTCAAGTTTTAGGTATCGATTATTGAATTTTTAGTTGGCTTTGGTGCCTTGGACATGAGCTAGGACCTTAAGATTCTGCATGAAAGGAGGACTAGCAGCCGAGTTTCACGGGAGAGTGTGAAAAGTGTTCACATGGAGTAAAAACCTGAGAAATCCGTCCGTTTTCGTCATTTGTTATCGAATCGACTTAAAGCCAGATCGTCACATTTGCCGCTCTTCTCTCTGAAACGGTTGTACTTATCGTCTGCAAAGCTATGTGGCGTGCTGCGGTATGCGGAGACACTAAAAGCACCATAGTAGAACACAGATGAAGCTTCTAAGTTGATTTAATAGCCAGTAAAAAGTAGTACAATTCAAGTTTTAGGTATCGATTATTGACTTTTTAGCTGGCTTTGGTGCCTTGGACATGAGCTAGGATCTTAAGATTCTGCATGAAAGGAGGACTAGCAGCCGAGTTGCACGGGAGAATGTGAAAAGTGTTCATATGCAGTAAAAACCCGAAAAATCCGTCCGTTTTCGTCATTTGTTATCGAATCGACTTAAAGCCAGATCGTCACATTGGCCGCACTTCTCTCTGAAATGGCTGTACTTATAGTCTGCAAAGCTATGACGTGTGCTGCGGTATGCGGAGACACTAAAGCCACCATAGTAAAACACAGATGAAGCATCTAATTTAATGTAATAGAAAGTAAGAAGTAGTACAATTCAAGTTTTAGGTATCGAGTATGGACTTTTTAGCTGGCTTTGGTGCCTTGGACATGGGCTACGACCATAAGAATCTGCATGAAAGGAGGACTAGCAGACGAGTTGCACGGGAGAAAGTGAAAAGTGATCATATGTAGTAAAAACCTGAGAAATTCGTCCGTTTTAGTCATTTGTTATCGAATCGACTTAAAACCAGATCGTCACATTGGTCGCTCTTTTCTCTGAAACGATTGTACTTATCGTCTGCAAAGCTATGTCGCGTGCTGCGGTATGCAGAGACACTAAAAGCACCATAGTAGAACATAGATGAAGGTTCTAAGTTGATGTAATAGCCAGTAAGAAGTAGTCCAATTCAAGTTTTAGGTATCCATTATTGACTTTTTAGCTGGCTTTGGTGCCTTGGACATGAGCTAGGACCTTAAGATTCTGCATGAAAGGAGAACTAGCAGCCGAGTTGCACGGGAGAATGTGAAAAGTGTTCATATGTAGTAAAATCCTGAGAAATCCGTCCGTTTTCGTCATTTGTTATCGAATCGACTTAAAACCAGATCGTCACATTGGCCGCTCTTCTCTCTGGAACGGTTGTACTTATCGTCTGCAAAGCTATGTCGCGTGCTGCGGTATGCGGAGACACTAAATGCATCATAGTAGAACACAGATGAAGCTTCTAAGTTGATGTAATAGCCAGTAAGAAGTAGTACAATTCAAGTTTTAGGTAGTGATTATTGCCTTTTTAGCTGGCTTTGGTGCCTTGGACATGAGCTAGGACCTTAAGATTCTGCATGAAACGAGGACTAGCAGCAGAGTTGCACGGGACAATGTGAAAAGTGTTCATATGTAGTAAAAACCTGAGATATCCGTCCGTTTTCGTCATTTGTTATCGAATCGACTTAAAGCCAGATCGTCACATTGGCCGCTCTTCTCTCTGAAACGGTTGTACTTATCGTCTGCAAAGCTATGTCGCGTGCTGCGGTATGCGGAGACACTAAAAGGACCATAGTAGAACACAGATGAAGCCTCTAAGATGAAGTAATTGCCAGAAAGAAGTAGTACAATTCAAGTTTTAGGTATCGATTATTGACTTTTTAGCTGGCTTTGGTGCCTTGGACATGAGCTAGGACCTTAAGATTCTGCATGAAAGGAGGACTAGCAGCCGAGTTGCACGGGAGAATGTGGAATGTGTTCATATGTAGTTAAAACCTAGGAATCCGTCCGTTTTCGTCATTTGTTACCGAATCGACTTATAGCCAGATCGTCACATTGGCCGCTCTTCTCTCTGAAACGGTTGTACTTATCGTCTGCAAAGCTATGTCGCGTGCTGCGGTATGCGGAGACACTAAAAGCACCATAGTAGAACACAGATGAAGCTTCTAAGTTGATGTAATAGCCAGTAAGAAGTAGTCCAATTCAAGTTTTAGGTATCGATTATTGACTTTTTAGCTGGCTTTGGTGCCTTTTACATGAGCTAGGACGTTAAGATTCTGCATGAAAAGAGGACTAGCAGCCGAGTTGCACGGGACAATGTGAAAAGTGTTCATATGTAGTAAAAATCTGAGAAATCCGTCCGTTTCCGTCATTTGTTATCGAATCGACTTAAAAGCCAGATCGTCACATTGGCCGCTCTTCTCTCTGAAACGGTTGTACTTATCGTCTGCAAAGCTATGTCGCGTGCTGCGGTATGCGGAGACTCTAAGAGCACCATAGTAGAACACAGATGAAGCTTCTAAGTTGATGTAATAGCCAGTAAGAAGTAGTAAAATTCAAGTTTTAGGTATCGATTATTGACTTTTTAGCTGGCTTTGGTGCCTTGGACATGAGCTAGGACCTTAAGATTCTGCATGAAAGGAGAACTAGCACCCGAGTTGCACGGGAGAATGTGAAAAGTGTTCATATGTAGTAAAAACCTGAGAAATCCGTCCGTCTTCGTCATTTGTTATCGACTCAACTTAAAGCCAGATCATCACATTGGCCGCTCTTCTCTCTGAAACGGTCGTAATTATCGTCTGGAAAGCTATGTCTCGTGCTCCGGTATGCGGAGACACTAAAAGCACCATAGTAGAACACAGATGAAGCTTCTAAGTTGATGTAATAGCCAGTAAGATATAGTACAATTCAAGTTTTAGGTATCGATTATTGATTTTTTAGCTGGCTTTGGTGCCTTGGACATGAGCTAGGACCTTAAGATTCTGCATAAAAGGAGGACTAGCAGCAGAGTTGCACGGGAGAATGTGGAATGTGTTCATATGTAGTAAAAACCTAGAAATCCGTCCGTTTTCGTCATATGTTATCGAATCGACGTAAAGCCAGATCGTCACATTGGCCGCTCTTCTCTCTGAAACGGTTGTACTTATCGTCTGCAAAGCTATGTCGCGTGCTGCGGTATGCGGAGACACAAAAAGCACCATAGTAGAACACAGATGAAGCTTCTAAGTTGATGTAATAGCAAGTAAGAAGTAGTACAATTCTATGTTTTGGTACTGATTATTGACTTTTTAGCTGGCTTTGGTGCCTTGGACATGAGCTAGGACCTTAAGATTCTGCATGAAAGGAGGACTAGCAACCGTGTTGCACGGGAGAATGTGAAAGTGTTCATATGTAGTAAAAACCTGAGAAATCCGTCCGTTTTCGTCATTTATTATCGAATCGACTTAAAGCCAGATCGTCACATTGGCCGCTCTTCTCTCTGAAACGGTTGTACTTATCGTCTGCAAAGCTATGTCGCCTGCTGCGGTATGTGGAGACACTAAAAGCACCATGGTAGAACACAGATGAAGCTTCTATGATGATGTAATAGCCAGTAAGAAGTAGTACAATTCAAGTTTTAGGTATCGATTATTGATTTTTTAGCTGGCTTTGGTGCCTTGGACATGAGCTAGGACCTTAAGATTCTGCATGAAAGGAGGACTAGCAGCCGAGTTGCACGGGAGAATGTGGAATGTGTTCATATGTAGTAAAAACCTGAGAAATCCGTCCGTTTTCGTCATTTGTTATCGAATCGACTTAAAGCCAGATCGTCACATTTGCCGCTCTTCACTCTGAAACGGTTATACTTATCGTCTGCAAAGCTATGTCGCGTGCTGCGGTATGCGGAGACACTAAAAGCACCATAGTAGAACACAGATGAAGCTTCTAAGTTGATGTAATAGCCAGTTAGAAGTAGTACAATTCTATGTTTTGGTACTGATTATTGACTTTTTAACTGGCTTTGGTGCCTTGGACATGAGCTAGGACCTTAAGATTCTGCATGAAAGGAGGACTAGCAGCAGAGTTGCACGGGACAATGTGAAAAGTGTTAATATGTAGTAAAAACCTGAGAAATCCGTCCGTTTTCGTCATTTGTTATCGAATCGACTTAAAGCCCGATCGTCACATTGGCCGCTCTTCTCTCTGAAACGGTTGTACTTATCGTCTGCAAAGCTATGTCGCGTGCTGCGGTATGCGGAGACACTAAAAGGACCATAGTAGAACACAGATGAAGCCTCTAAGATGATGTAAATGCCAGTAAGAAGTAGTACAATTCAAGTTTTAGGTATCGATTATTGAATTTTTAGCTATCTTTGGTGCCTTGGACATGAGCTAGGATCTTAAGATTCTGCATGAAAGGAGGACTAGCAGCCGAGTTGCACGGGAGAATGTGAAAGTGTTCATATGTAGTAAAAACCTGAGAAATCCGTCCGTTTTCGTCATTTGTTATCGAATCGACTTAAAGCCAGATCGTCACATTGGCCGCTCTTCTCTCTGAAACGGTTGTACTTATCGTCTGCAAAGCTATGTCGCGTGCTGCGGTATGCGGAGACACAAAAAGCACCATAGTAGAACACAGATGAAGCTTCTAAGTTGATGTAATAGCAAGTAAGAAGTAGTACAATTCTATGTTTTGGTACTGATTATTGACTTTTTAGCTGGCTTTGGTGCCTTGGACATGAACTAGGACCTTAAGATTCTGCATGAAAGGAGGACTAGCAGCAGAGTTGCACGGGAGAATGTGAAAAGTGTTCATATGTAGTAAAAACCTGAGAAATCCGTCCATTTTCGTCATTTGTTATCGAATCGACTTAAAGCCAGATCGTCACATTGGCCGCTCTTCTCTCTGAAACGGTTGTACTTATCGTCTGCAAAGCTATGTCACGTGCTGCGGTGTGCGGAGACACTAAAAGGACCATAGTAGAACACAGATGAAGCCTCTAAGATGATGTAATTGCCAGTAAGAAGTAGTACAATTCAAGTTTTAGGTATCGATTATTGAATTTTTAGTTGGCTTTGGTGCCTTGGACATGAGCTAGGACCTTAAGATTCTGCATGAAAGGAGGACTAGCAGCCGAGTTTCACGGGAGAGTGTGAAAAGTGTTCACATGGAGTAAAAACCTGAGAAATCCGTCCGTTTTCGTCATTTGTTATCGAATCGACTTAAAGCCAGATCGTCACATTTGCCGCTCTTCTCTCTGAAACGGTTGTACTTATCGTCTGCAAAGCTATGTGGCGTGCTGCGGTATGCGGAGACACTAAGAGCACCATAGTAGAACACAGATGAAGCTTCTAAGTTGGTTTAATAGCCAGTAAAAAGTAGTACAATTCAAGTTTTAGGTATCGATTATTGACTTTTTAGCTGGCTTTGGTGCCTTGGACATGAGCTAGGATCTTAAGATTCTGCATGAAAGGAGGACTAGCAGCCGAGTTGCACGGGAGAATGTGAAAAGTGTTCATATGCAGTAAAAACCCGAAAAATCCGTCCGTTTTCGTCATTTGTTATCGAATCGACTTAAAGCCAGATCGTCACATTGGCCGCTCTTCTCTCTGAAACGGTTGTACTTATCGTCTGCAAAGCTATGTCGCGTGCTGCGGTATGCGGAGACACTAAAAGCACCATAGTAGAACACAGATGAAGCTTCTAAGTTGATGTAATAGCCAGTAAGAAGTAGTACAATTCAAGTTTTAGGTATCGATTATTGGCTTTTTAACTCGCTTTGGCGACTTGGACATGAGCTAGGACCTTAAGATTCTACATGAAAGGAGGACTAGCAGCCGCGTTGCACGGGAGAATGTGAAAAGTGTTCATATGTAGTAAAAACCTTAGAAATCCGTCCGTTTTCGTCATTTGTTATCGAATCGACTTAAAGCCAGATCGCCACATTGGCCGCTATTCTCTCTGGAACCGTTGTACTTATCGTCTGCAAAGCTATGACGTGTGCTGCGGTATGCGGAGACACTAAAACCACCATAGTAAAACACAGATGATGCATCTAATTTAATGTAATAGAAAGTAAGAAGTAGTACAATTCAAGTTTTAGGTATCGATTATGGACTTTTTAGCTGGCTTTGGTGCCTTGGGCATGAGCTAGGACCTTAAGAATCTGCATGAAAGGAGGACTAGCAGCCGAGTTGCACGGGAGAATGTGAAAAGTGTTCATATGTAGTAAACACCTGAGAAATCCGTCGGTTTTCGTCATCTGTTATTGAATCGACTTAAAGCCAGATCGTCACATTGGTCGCTCTACTCTCTGAAACGATTGTACTTATCGTCTGCAAAGCTATGTCGCGTGCTGCGGTATGCGGGGACACTAAAAGCACCACAGTAGAACACAGATGAAGGTTCTAAGTTGATGTAATAGCCAGTAAGAAGTAGTCCAATTCAAGTTTTAGGTACCGATAATTGACTTTTTAGCTGGCTTTGGTGCCTTGGAAATGAGCTAGGACCTTAAGATTCTGCATGAAAGGAGGACTAGCAGCCGAGTTGCACGGGAGAATGTGAAAAGTGTTCATATGTAGTAAAAACCTAGAAATCCGACCGTTTTCGTCATTTGTTATCGAATCGACTTAAAGCCAGATCGTCACATTGGTCGCTCTTCTCTCTGAAACGATTGTACTTATCGTCTGCAAAGCTATGACGTGTGCTGCGGTATGCGGAGACACTAAAACCACCATAGTAAAACACAGATGAAGCTTCTAAGTTGATGTAATAGCCAATAAGATATAGTACAATTCTTGTTTTAGGTATCGATTATTGACTTATTAGCTGGCTTTGGTGCCTTGGACATGAGCTAGGACCTTAAGATTCTGCATGAAAGGAGGACTAGCAACCGCGTTGCACGGGAGAATGTGAGAAGTGTTCATATGTAGTAAATACCTGAGAAATCCGTCCGTTTTCGTCATTTGTTATCGAATCGACTTAAAGCCAGAATGTCACACTGGCCGCTCTTCTATCTGAAACGGTTGTACTTATCGTCTGCAAAGCTATGTCGCTTGCTGCGGTATGCGGAGACACTAAAAGCACCATAGTAGAACACAGATGAAGGTTCTAAGTTGATGTAATAGCCAGTAAGAAGTAGTCCAATTCAAGTTTTAGGTATCGATTATTGACTTTTTAGCTGGCTTTGGTTCCTTGGACATGAGCTAGGACCTTAAGATTCTGCATGAAAGGAGGCCTAGCTGCAGAGTTGCACGGGAGAATGTGAAAAGTGTTCATATGTAGTAAAAACCTGAGAAATCGGTCCGTTTTCGTCATTTGTTATCGACTCGACTTAAAGCCAGATCATCACATTGGCCGCTCTTCTCTCTGAAACGGTCCTAATTATCGTCTGCAAAGCTATGTCTCGTGCTCCGGTATGCTGAGACACTAAACGCACCGTAGTAGAAAACAGATGAAGCTTCTAAGTTGATGTAATAGCCAGTAAGATATAGTACAATTCAAGTTTTAGGTTTCGATTATTGACTTTTTAGCTGGCTTTGGTGCCTTGGACATGAGCTAGGACCTTAAGAATCTGCATGAAAGGAGGACTAGCAGCCGAGTTGCAGGGGAGAATGTGAAAAGTGTTCATATGTAGTAAACACCTGAGATATCCTTTCGTTTTCGTCATCTGTTATTGAATCGACTTATAGCCAGATCGTCACATTGGCCGCTCTTCTCTCTAAAACGGTTACATTTATCGTGTGCAAAGCTATGTCGCGTGCTGCGGTATGCGGAGACACTAAGAGCACCATAATAGAACACAGAAGAAGCTTCTAAGTTGATGTCATAGCCAGTAAGAAGCAGTACAATTCAAGTTTTAGTTATCGATTATTGACTTTTTAGATGGCTTTGGTGCCTTGGACATGAGCTGGGACCATAAGATTTTGCATGAAGGAGTTATAGCAGCCGCGTTGCACGGGGGAATGTGAGATGTGTTCATATGTAGTGAATACCTGAGAAATCCGCCCGTTTTCCTCATTTGCTATCGAATCGACTTAATGCCAGATCGTCATATTGCACGCTCTTCGCTTTGAAACGGTTACATTTATCGTCTGCAAAGCAATGTCGCGTGCTGCGGTATGCGGAGACACTAAAAGCACCATAATAGAACACAGAAGAAGCATCTAAGTTGATGTGATAGCTAGTATGAAGCAGTACAAATTAAGTTTTAGATATCGATTATTGAATTTTTAGACGGTTTTGGTGCCTTGGACATGAGCTAGGACATTACGATTTTGCATGAATGGAGGTCTAGCATCCGCGTTCCACGGGAGAATGTGAAATGTGTTCATATGTAGTGAAATTCTGAGAAATCCGCCCGTTTTCGTCATTTGCTATCGAATCGACTTAGTGCCAGATCGACATATTACCCGCAATTATCTCTGAATCCGTTACATTTATGGTGTGCAAAGCTATGTTGCGTTCTGCGGTATGCGTAGATACTAAAAGCACCATAATAGAACACAGGGGAAGCTTCTATGTTGATGTGATAGCCAGTACGAAGCGGTACAATTCAGGTTTTAGTTATCGATTATTTACTTCTTAGACAGCTTTGGTGCCTTGGACATGAGCTAGGACCTTAAGATTTTGCATGAGGGTGTTCTAGCAGCCACGTTGCACGGGGGAATGTGAAAAGTGTTCATATGTAGTGAAAACCTGAGAAAACCGCCGATATCGGCATTTGCTATCGAATCGACTTAACGCCAAATCGTCATATTGGCCGCTCTTCTCTCTGAAACGGTTACATTTATCGTGTTCAAAGCTATGTCACGTGCTGCGGTATGCGTAGACACTAAAAGCAACATAATGGAACACAGAAGAAGTTTCTAAGTTGATGTAATAGCCAGTACGAAGCAGTACAATTCAAGTTTTAGTTATCGATTATTGACTTTTGAGACGGCTTTGGTTCCTTTGAGATGAGCTAGGACCTTAAGATATTGCATAAAGGGATGACTAAGAGAAGCGATGCACGGGTGAATGTGAAAATTGTTCATATGTAGAGAAAACCTGAGATATCCGAGCGTTTTCGTAATTTGCTATCGAATCCACTTAATTTCAGATCGTCATATTGCCCGCTATTCTCTCTGAAACCGTCACATTTATCGTGTACAAAGCTATGTCGCGTGCTGCGGTATGGAGAGACACTAAAAGCACCATAATAGAACACAGAAGATGCTTCTAAGTTGATGTGATAGCCAGTAAGAATCAGTGCAAGTCAGGTTTTAGTTATCGATTATTGACTTCTTAGACGGCTTTTGTGCCTTGGACATGAGATAGGACCTTAAGATTTTGCATGAAGGGAGGTCTAGCAGCCGCATTGCACGGGGGAATGTGAAAAGTGTTCATATGTTGTGAAACCCTAGAAATCCGCCCGTTTTCGTCATTTGCTATGGAATCGACTTTTGCCAGATCGTCATATTGGCCGCTCTTTTCTCTGAAACGGTTACATTTATCGTGTGCAAAGCTAAGTAGCGTCTTGCGGTATGCGGAGACACTAAAAGCACCATAATAGAACACAGAAAAAGCTTCTAAGTTGATGTGATAGCCAGTACGTAGCAGTACAATTCAAGTTTTAGTTATCGATTATTGACTGTTTATACGGCTTTGGTGCCTTGGACATGAGCTAGGACCTTAAGATTTTGCATGAAGGGAGGTGTAGCAACCGCATTGCACGGGGAATGTGAAAAGAGTTCATATGTAGTGAAAACCTGAGAAATCCTTCCGTTTTCGTAATCTGCTATCGAATCGACTTAATGCCAGATCGTCATATTGGCCAGTAATCTCTCTGAAACGGTTACATTTATCGTGTGCAAAGCTATGTAACGTGCTGCGAAATGCAGAGATACTAAAAGCACCATAATGGAACACAGAAGATTATTCTAAGTTGATGTGATAGCCAGTTCGAAGCAGTCCAATTCAAGTTTTAACTATCGATTATTGACTTTTTAGACGGCTTTCGTGGCTTGGACATGAGGTAGGTCATTAAGATTTTGCATTAGGGAGGTCTAGCAGCCGCGTTTGACGGGGGAATGTGAGAAGTGTTCATATGTAGTGAAAACCTGGGAAATCCGCCCGTTCTCCTCATTTGCTATCGAATCGACGTTTGAAAGATCGTCGTATTGGCGGCTCTTCTCACTGAAACGGTTACATTTATCGTGTGCAAAGCTATGTCGCGTGCTGCGGTATGCGGAGACACTAAAACCTCCATAATAGAACACAGAAGAAGCTTCTAAGTTGATGTGATAGCCAGTTAGATGCAGTACAATTCCAGTTTTAGCTATCGATTATTGACTTTTTAGACGGCTTAGGTGCCTTGGACATGAGCTAGGACCTTAAAATTTTGCATGAAGGGAGATCCAGCAGCCGCGTTACACGGGGTAATGTGAAAAGTGTTCATATGTAGTGAAAACCTGATAAACCCGCCCGTTTTCTTCATTTGCTATCAAATCGACTTAATGCCAGATCATCATATTGGACGTACTTCTCTCTGAAACGGTTACATTTATAGTGTGCGAAGCTATGTCACGTGGTGCGGTATGCAGAGTCACTAAAAGCACCATAATAGATCAAAGAAGAAGCTTCTAAGTTGATGTGATAGCCACTACGACGCAGTACAATTCAAGCTTAAATTTTTGAGTATTGACTTTTTAGACGGCTTTGTTGCCTCTGACGCGAGGTAGGACCATAAGATTTTGCGTGAAGGGAGGTCTAGCAGCCGTCATGCACTGGGGAATGTGAAAAGTGTTCATATGTAGTGAAAACCTGAGGAATCCGCCCGTTTTCGTCATTTGCCATCGAATCGACCTAATGCCAGATCGTCATATTTCGCGCTCCTCTCTCTGAAACGGTTACATTATTCGTGTGCAAAACCATGTCGCGTGCTGCGTTATGCGGAGACACTAAAAGCACCATAATGGATCACAGAAGAAGCTTCTAAGTTGAAGTGATAGCCAGTAAGAAGCAGTACAAATCAAGTTTTAGTTATCGATATTGACTTCTTAGACGGCTTTGGTGCCTTGGACATGAGCTAGGACCATAAGATTTTCCATGAAGGGACGTCTAGCAGCCGCGTTGCACGGGGTAATGTGAAAAGTGTTCATATGTAGTGAAAACCTTAGAAATCCGCCATTTCGTCATTTGCTATCGAATCGACTTTTGCCAGTTCGTCTTATAACTGGTCTTCTCTCTGAAACGGTTACATTTATCGTGTGCAAAGCTATGTAGCGTGCTGCGGTACGCGGGGACCCTCAAAGCACCATCATAGAACACAGAAGAAGCTTCTAAGTTGATGTGACAGCCAGTACGTAGCAGGACTATTCAAGTTTTTGTTATCGATTATTGACTTTTTATACGGCTTTGGTGCCTTCGACATGAGCTCGGACCTTAGGATTTTTCATGAAGTGAGGTCTAGCAGCCGCGTTGCACGGCGGAATGTGAAAAGTGTTCATATGTAGTGAAAACCTGAGAAATAAGCCCGTTTTCGTCATTTGCTATCGAATCGACTTAATGCCAGATCGTCATACTGGCCGCACTTGTCTCTGAAACGGTTACATTTATCGTGTGCAAAGCTAAGTCGCGTGCTGCGGTATGCGGAGACACTAGAAGCACCATAATAGAAAACAGAAAAAGCTTCTAAGTTGATGTGATAGCCAGTACGAAGCAGTACTATTCAAGGTTTAGTTATGGATTATTGAATTTTTAGACGATATTGGTGCCTTGAACTTGAGCTAGGACTTTACGACTTTGCATGAAGTAAGGTCTAGCAGCCGCGTTGCACGGGGGAATGTGAAAATTGAACATATGTAGTGAAAACCTGAGAAATCCGCCCATTTTCGTCATTTGCTATCGTATCAGCTTAATGCCAGATCGTCATATTGCCCGCTTTTCTCTCTGAAACCGTTAGATTTTTCGTGTGCAAAGCTATATCGCTTGCTAAGATATGCGGAGACACTAAAATCACCATAATAGAACACAGAAGAAGCTTCTAAGTTGATGTGATAGCCGGTACGAAGCAGTACAATTCAAGTTTTATCTATCGATTATTTTCTTTTTAGACGGCTTTGGTTCCTTTGAGATGACCTAGGACCTGCAGATATTGCATAAAGGGATGTCTAAGAGACGCGTTGCACGGGGGAATGTGAAATGTGTTCATATGTAGAGAAATCCTGAGATATCCGAGCGTTTTCATCATTTGCTATCGAATCAACTTAATTTCAGATCGTCATATTGCACGCTATTCTCTCTGAAACCGCTACACTTATCGTGTACAAAGCTATGTCGCGTGCTGCGGTATGCGGAGACACTAAAAGCACCATAGTAGAACACAGAAAAAGCTTCTAAGTTGATGTGATAGATAGTACGTAGCAGTAAATTTCAAGTTTTAGTTTTAGATTATTGACTTTTTAGACGGCTTTTGTGCCTTGGACATGAGCTAGGACCTTAAGATTTTGCATGAAGGGAGGTCTAGCAGCCGCGTTGCACGGGGGAATGTGAAACCTGTTCATATACAGTGAAAACCTGAGATATCCGCCCGTTTTCGTCATTTGCTATCGAATCGACTTTTGCCAGATCGTCATATTGGCCGCTCTTTTCTCTGAAACGGTGACATGCATCGTGTGCAAAGCTTTGTCGCGTGCTGCGGTATGCGGAGACACTAAAAGCACCATAAAGGATCACAGAAGAAGCTTCTAAGTTGATGTGATAGACAGTACGGAGCAGTCCAAATCAAGTTTTAACTATCGATTATTGACTTTTTAGACGGCTTTCGTGGCTTGGACATGAGGTAGTTCCGAACGATTTTGTATGAGGGAGGTCTAGCAGCCGCGTTTGACGGGGGAATGTGAGAAGTGTTCATATGTAGTGAAAAACTGAGAAATCCGCCCGTTTTCGTCCTTTGCTATCGAATCGAATTAATGCCAGATCGTCATATTGGCTGCTCTTCTCTCTGAAACGGTTACATTTATCGTGTGCAAAGCTATATCGCGTGCTGCGGTACGCGGAGACCCTCAAAGCACCATAATAGAACACAGAAGAAGCTTCTAAATTGATGCGATAGCCAGTACGTAGCAGAACAATTCAAGTTTTTGTTATTGAGTATTGACTTTTTATATGGCTTTGGTGCCTTCGACATGAGCTCGGACCTTAAGATTTTTCATGAAGTGAGGTCTAGCAGCCGCGTTGCACGGGGGAATGTGAAAAGTGTTCATATGTATTGAAAACCTGAGAAATCCGCCCGTTTTCGTCATATGCTATCGAATCGACTTGATGCCAGATCATCATATTGCCCGCTGTTCTCTCTGGAACCGTTATATTTATCGTGTGCAAAGCTATGTTGCGTGCTGCGGTATTCGTAGACACTAAAAGCACCATAATAGAACACCGAAGAAGTTTCTAAGTTGATGTGATAGCCAGTAAGGAGCAGTAAAATTCAAGTTTTAGTTATCGATTACTGACTTTTTAGACGTCTTTGGTGCCCTGGACATGAGCTAGGACCTTAAGATTTTGCATGAGGGAGTTCTAGCAGCCGCGTTGCACATGGGAATGTGCAAAGTGTTCATATGTAGTAAAAACCTGATAAATCCGCCGATTACGTCATTTGCTATCGAATCGATTTTTGCCAGATCGCCATATTGGCCGCTCTTCTCTTCGAAACGGTTACATTTATCGTGTGCAAAGCTATGTCGCGTGCTGCAGTATGCGGAGACACTAAAAGCACCGTAATAGGACACAGAAGAAGCTTCTAAGTTTGTGTGATACCCTAAAGGAAGCAGTACAATTCTAGTTTAAGTTATCGATTACTGATTTTTTAGACGGCTTTGGTGCCTTGGACATGAGCTAGGACCTTAAGATTTTGCATGAAGTGAGGTGTAGCAGCCGCGTTGGACGGGGGAATGTGAAAAGTGTTCATATGTAGTGAAAACCGGAGAAATCCGCCCGTTTTCGTCATTTGCTATCGATTCGACTTTTGCCAGAGTGTCATATTGGCCGCTCTTCTCAATGAAACGGTTACAATTATCGTGTGCAAAGCTATGTCGCGTGCTGAGGTATGCAGAGACAATAAAAGCACCATAATAGGTCAGAGAAGTAGCTTCAAAGATGATGTGATAGCCTGTACTAAGCATTACAATTTTTGTTTTAGTTATCGATTAATGACTTTTTACACGTCTTTGGTGCCTTTGACATGAGCTAGGACCTTAAGGTATTGCATGAAGGGAGGTCTAGGAGCTGTGTTGCACTGGGGAATGTGAAAAGTGTTCATATGTAGTGAAAACCTGAGAAATCCGCCCGTTTTCGTCATTTGCTATCGAATCAGCTTAATGCCAGATCGTCATATAGCCCGCTTTTCTCTCTGAAACCGTTACATTTATCGTGTGCAAAGTTATGTCGTATGCTGCGCTATGCGTAGACACTAAAATCACCATAATAGAACACAGAAGAAGCTTCTAAGTTGATGTGATAACCTGTACGAAGCAGTACAATTCAAGTTTTAGTTATCGATTATTGACTTTTTAAATGGCTTTGGTTGCTTTGAGATGAGCTAGGACCTTAAGATATTGCATAAAGGGATGTCTAAGAGAAGCGTTGCACGGGGGAATGTGAAAAGTGTTCATATGTAGAGAAAACCTGAGATATCCGAGCGTTTTCGTCATTTGCTATCGAATCGACTTAATATCAGATCGTCATATTGCCCGCTATTCTCTCAGAAACCGTTACATTTATCGTGTGCAAAGATATGTCGCGTGCTGCGGTATGTGGAGACACTAAAAGCACCATAATGGATCACAGAAGAAGCTTCTAAGTTGATGTGATAGCCAGTACGAAGCAGTCCAATTCAAGTTTTAACTATCGATCATTGACTTTTTACACGGCTTTCGTGGCTTGGACATTAGGTAGTTCCTTAAGATTTTGCATGAGGGAGGTCTAGCATCCGCGTTTGACAGGGGAATGTGGGAAGTGTTCATATGCAATGGAAACCTGGAAAATCCGCCCGTTCTCCTCATTGCTATCGAATCGATATTTGCCAGATCGTCATATTGGCGGCTCTTCTCTCTGAAACGGTTACATTTATTGGTTTGCAAAGCTATGTCGCGTGCTGCGGTATGCGGAGTCACTAAAAGCTCCATAATAGAACATAGATGAAGCTTCTAAGTTGCTGTGAAAGTCATTACGTAGCAGTACAATTCAAGTTTTAGTTATCGATTAATAACTTGTTAGATGGCTTCGGTGCCCTAGACATGATCAAGGACCTTAAGATTTTGCATGAAGCGAGGTCTAGCAACCGCGTTGCACTGGGAATGTGAAAAGTGTTCATTTGTAGTGAAAACCTGAGAAATCCGCCCGTTTTCGTCATATGCTATCGTATCGGCTTAATGCCAGATCGTCATACTGGCCGCACTTGTCTCTGAAACGGTTACATTCATCGTGTGCAAAGCTATGTCGCGTGCTGCGGTATGCAGAGACACTAGAAGCACAATAATATAAAACAGAAAAAGCTTCTAAGTTGATGTGATAGCCAGTACGAAGCAGTACTATTCAATATTTAGTTATCGATTATTTAACTTTTAGACGATTTTGGTGCCTTGAACATGAGCTAGGACTTTACGACCTTGCATGAAGTAAGGTCTAGCAGCCGCGTTGCACGGGGGAATGTGAAAAGTGTTCATATGTAGTGAAAACCTGAGGAATCCGCCCGTTTTCGTCATTTGCCATCGAATCAACCTAATGCCAGATCGTCATATTTCGCGCTCCTCTCTCTGAAACGGTTACATTATTCGTGTGCAAAACCATGTCGCGTGCTGCGTTATGCGGAGACACTAAAAGCACCATAATGGATCACAGAAGAAGCTTCTAAGTTGAAGTGATAGCCAGTAAGAAGCAGTACAAATCAAGTTTTAGTTATCGATATTGACTTCTTAGACGGCTTTGGTGCCTTGGACATGAGCTAGGACCTTAAGATTTTCCATGAAGGGACGTCTAGCAGCCGCGTTGCACGGGGTAATGTGAAAAGTGTTCATATGTAGTGAAAACCTTAGAAATCCGCCATTTCGTCATTTGCTATCGAATCGACTTTTGCCAGTTCGTCTTGTAACTGGTCTTCTCTCTGAAACGGTTACATTTATCGTGTGCAAAGCTATGTAGCGTGCTGCGGTACGCGGGGACCCTCAAAGCACCATCATAGAACACAGAAGAAGCTTCTAAGTTGATGTGACAGCCAGTACGTAGCAGGACTATTCAAGTTTTTGTTATCGATTATTGACTTTTTATACGGCTTTGGTGCCTTCGACATGAGCTCGGACCTTAAGATTTTTCATGAAGTGAGGTCTAGCAGCCGCGTTGCACGGCGGAATGTGAAAAGTGTTCATATGTAGTGAAAACCTGAGAAATAAGCCCGTTTTCGTCATTTGCTATCGAATCGACTTAATGCCAGATCGTCATACTGGCCGCACTTGTCTCTGAAACGGTTACATTTATCGTGTGCAAAGCTATGTCGCGTGCTGCGGTATGCGGAGACACTAGAAGCACCATAATAGAAAACAGAAAAAGCTTCTAAGTTGATGTGATAGCCAGTACGAAGCAGTACTATTCAAGGTTTAGTTATGGATTATTGAATTTTTAGACGATTTTGGTGCCTTGAACTTGAGCTAGGACTTTACGACTTTGCATGAAGTAAGGTCTAGCAGCCGCGTTGCACGGGGGAATGTGAAAATTGAACATATGTAGTGAAAACCTGAGAAATCCGCCCATTTTCGTCATTTGCTATCGTATCAGCTTAATGCCAGATCGTCATATTGCCCGCTTTTCTCTCTGAAACCGTTAGATTTATCGTGTGCAAAGCTATATCGCTTGCTAAGATATGCGGAGACACTAAAATCACCATAATAGAACACAGAAGAAGCTTCTAAGTTGATGTGATAGCCAGTACGAAGCAGTACAATTCAAGTTTTATCTATCGATTATTTTCTTTTTAGACGGCTTTGGTTCCTTTGAGATGACCTAGGACCTGCAGATATTGCATAAAGGGATGTCTAAGAGACGCGTTGCACGGGGGAATGTGAAATGTGTTCATATGTAGAGAAATCCTGAGATATCCGAGCGTTTTCATCATTTGCTATCGAATCAACTTAATTTCAGATCGTCATATTGCACGCTATTCTCTCTGAAACCGCTACACTTATCGTGTACAAAGCTATGTCGCGTGCTGCGGTATGCGGAGACACTAAAAGCACCATAGTAGAACACAGAAAAAGCTTCTAAGTTGATGTGATAGATAGTACGTAGCAGTAAATTTCAAGTTTTAGTTTTAGATTATTGACTTTTTAGACGGCTTTTGTGCCTTGGACATGAGCTAGGACCTTAAGATTTTGCATGAAGGGAGGTCTAGCAGCCGCGTTGCACGGGGGAATGTGAAACCTGTTCATATACAGTGAAAACCTGAGATATCCGCCCGTTTTCGTCATTTGCTATCGAATCGACTTTTGCCAGATCGTCATATTGGCCGCTCTTTTCTCTGAAACGGTGACATGCATCGTGTGCAAAGCTTTGTCGCGTGCTGCGGTATGCGGAGACACTAAAAGCACCATAAAGGATCACAGAAGAAGCTTCTAAGTTGATGTGATAGACAGTACGGAGTAGTCCAAATCAAGTTTTAACTATCGATTATTGACTTTTTAGACGGCTTTCGTGGCTTGGACATGAGGTAGTTCCGAACGATTTTGTATGAGGGAGGTCTAGCAGCCGCGTTTGACGGGGGAATGTGAGAAGTGTTCATATGTAGTGAAAAACTGAAAAAACCGCCCGTTTTCGTCCTTTGCTATCGAATCGAATTAATGCCAGATCGTCATATTGGCCGCTCTTCTCTCTGAAACGGTTACATTTATCGTGTGCAAAGCTATATCGCGTGCTGCGGTACGCGGAGACCCTCAAAGCACCATAATAGAACACAGAAGAAGCTTCTAAATTGATGCGATAGCCAGTACGTAGCAGTACAATTCAAGTTTTTGTTATTGATTATTGACTTTTTATATGGCTTTGGTGCCTTCGACATGAGCTCGGACCTTAAGATTTTTCATGAAGTGAGGTCTAGCAGCCGCGTTGCACGGGGGAATGTGAAAAGTGTTCATATGTATTGAAAACCTGAGAAATCCGCCCGTTTTCGTCATATGCTATCGAATCGACTTGATGCCAGATCATCATATTGCCCGCTGTTCTCTCTGGAACCGTTATATTTATCGTGTGCAAAGCTATGTTGCGTGCTGCGGTATTCGTAGACACTAAAAGCACCATAATAGAACACCGAAGAAGTTTCTAAGTTGATGTGATAGCCAGTAAGGAGCAGTAAAATTCAAGTTTTAGTTATCGATTACTGACTTTTTAGACGTCTTTGGTGCCCTGGACATGAGCTAGGACCTTAAGATTTTGCATGAGGGAGTTCTAGCAGCCGCGTTGCACATGGGAATGTGCAAAGTGTTCATATGTAGTAAAAACCTGATAAATCCGCCGATTACGTCATTTGCTATCGAATCGATTTTTGCCAGATCGCCATATTGGCCGCTCTTCTCTTCGAAACGGTTACATTTATCGTGTGCAAAGCTATGTCGCGTGCTGCAGTATGCGGAGACACTAAAAGCACCGTAATAGGACACAGAAGAAGCTTCTAAGTTGGTGTGATACCCTAAAGGAAGCAGTACAATTCTAGTTTAAGTTATCGATTACTGATTTTTTAGACGGCTTTGGTGACTTGGACATGAGCTAGGACCTTAAGATTTTGCATGAAGTGAGGTGTAGCAGCCGCGTTGGACGGGGGAATGTGAAATGTGTTCATATGTAGTGAAAACCGGAGAAATCCGCCCGTTTTCGTCATTTGCTATCGATTCGACTTTTGCCAGAGTGTCATATTGGCCGCTCTTCTCAATGAAACGGTTACAATTATCGTGTGCAAAGCTATGTCGCGTGCTGAGGTATGCAGAGACAATAAAAGCACCATAAAAGGTCAGAGAAGTAGCTTCAAAGATGATGTGATAGCCTGTACTAAGCATTACAATTTTTGTTTTAGTTATCGATTAATGACTTTTTACACGTCTTTGGTGCCTTTGACATGAGCTAGGACCTTAAGGTATTGCATGAAGGGAGGTCTAGGAGCTGTGTTGCACTGGGGAATGTGAAAAGTGTTCATATGTAGTGAAAACCTGAGAAATCCGCCCGTTTTCGTCATTTGCTATCGAATCGACTTAATGCCAGATCGTCATACTGGCCGCACTTGTCTCTGAAACGGTTACATTTATCGTGTGCAAAGCTATGTCGCGTGCTGCGGTATGCGGAGACACTAAAAGCTCCATAATAGAACATAGATGAAGCTTCTAAGTTGCTGTGAAAGTCATTACGTAGCAGTACAATTCAAGTTTTAGTTATCGATTAATAACTTGTTAGATGGCTTCGGTGACCTAGACATGATCAAGGACCTTAAGATTTTGCATGAAGCGAGGTCTAGCAACCGCGTTGCACTGGGAATGTGAAAAGTGTTCATTTGTAGTGAAAACCTGAGAAATCCGCCCGTTTTCGTCATATGCTATCGTATCGGCTTAATGCCAGATCGTCATACTGGCCGCACTTGTCTCTGAAACGGTTACATTCATCGTGTGCAAAGCTATGTCGCGTGCTGCGGTATGCAGAGACACTAGAAGCACAATAATATAAAACAGAAAAAGCTTCTAAGTTGATGTGATAGCCAGTACGAAGCAGTACTATTCAAGATTTAGTTATCGATTATTTAACTTTTAGACGATTTTGGTGCCTTGAACATGAGCTAGGACTTTACGACCTTGCTTGAAGTAAGGTCTAGCAGCCGCGTTGCACGGGGGAATGTGAAAAGTGTTCATATGTAGTGAAAACATGAGAATTCCGCCCGTTTTCGTCATTTGCTATCGAATCGACTTAATGCCAAATCGTCATATTGGCCGGTTATCTCTCTGAAACAGTTACATTTATCGTGTGCAAAGCTATGTAGCGTGCTGCGGTATGCGGAGACACTAAAAGCCCCATTATAGATCACAGAAGAAGCTTCTAAGTTGATGTGATAGCCAGTAAGAAGCAGTAAAATTCAAGTTTTAGTTATCGATTACTGACTTTTTAGACGTCTTTGGTGCCCTGGACATGAGCTAGGACCTTACGATTTTGCATGAAGGGAGGTGTAGCAGCCGCGTTGCACGGGGGAATGTGAAAAGTGTTCATATGTAGTGAAAAGCTGAGAAATCCGCCCGTTTTCGTCATTTGCTGTCGAATCGACTTAATGCCAGATCGTCATATTACCCGCATTTCTGTCTGAAACCGTTACATCTATCGTGTGCAAAGCTAAGTTGCGTGCTCCGGTATGCGTAGACACTAAAAGCACCATAATAGAACACAGAATAAGCTTCTAAGTTAATGTGATAACCAGTACGAAGCAGTACAATTCAAGTTTTTGTTATCGATTATTGACTTTTTAGACGGCTTTGGTGCCTAGGACACGAGCTAGGACCTTAAGATTTTGCATGAGGGAGTTCTAGCAGCCGCGTTCCACGGGGGAATGTGAAAAGTGTTCATATGTAGTGAAAACCGGAGAAATCCGCTCGTTTTCGTCATTTGCTATCGATTCGACTTTTGCCAGATCGTCATATTGGCCGCTCTTCTCAATGAAACGGTTACAATTATCGTGTGCAAAGCTATGTCGCGTGCTGAGGTATGCGGAGACAATAAAAGCGCCATAATAGAATACAGAAGAAGCTTCTAAGTTCATGTGATAGCTAGTACGAAGCAGTACAATTCAAATTTAGTTATCGATTATTGATTTTATAGACGGCTTTGTTGCGTTGGGCATGAACTAGGACCTTCAGATTTTGCATGAAGGGAGCTCTAGTAGCCGCGTTGCTCGGGGGAATGTGCAAAAGTGTTCATATGTAGTGAAAACCTGAGAAACCCGCCCGTTTTCGTCATTTGCTATCGAATCGACTTATGCCAGATCGTCAGATTAGACGCTCTTCTCTCTGATACGGTTAAATTTATCGTCTGCAAAGCTATGGCGCGTGCTGCGTATGCGGAGATACTAAAAGCACCATAGTAGAACACAGATGAAGCTTCTAAAATGATGTAATAGCCAGTAAGAACCAGTACAACTCAAGTTTTAGCTATCGATTATTGACTTTTTACCCATCTTTGGTGCCTTAGACATGAGCTAGGACCTCAAGATTTTGCATGAAAGGAGGCCTAGCAGCCGCATTGCACGGGAGAATGTGAAAAGTGTTCATATGTAGTAAAAACCTGAGCAATCCGTCCGTTATCATCATTTGTTATCGATTCGAGTTAAAGTCTAATCGTCACATTGGCCGCTCTTCTCTCTAAAACGGTTACATTTATCGTCTGTAAAGCTATGTCGCGTGCTGCGGTACGCGGAGACACTAAATGCACCATAGTAGAACACTGAAGAAGCTTCTAAGTTGATGTAATAGCCAGTAAGAAGTAATACAATACAAGTTTTAGATATCGATTATTGTGGTTTCAGCCTTTGGTGCCTTTGACATGAGCTAGGACCTTACGATTTTGCATGATGGGAGGTCTAGCAGCCGCGTTGCACGAGAGAATGTGAAAAGTGTTAATTTGTAGTAAAAAACAGAGAAATCAGTCCGTTTTCGTCATTTGTTATCGAATCGGCTTTTAGCTAGATCGTCACATTGGCCGGTCTTCTCTCTGAAACGGTTACATTTATGGACTGCAAATCTATGTCGCGTGTTGCGGTATGCCGTGACACTAGATGCAGCATAGCAGAACACATAAGAGGCTTCTAAGTTGATGTAATAGGCAGTAAGAAGTAGTACAATTCAAGTTTTAGTTATCGATTATTGACTTTTTACCCTTCTTTGGTGCGTAGGACTTGAGCTAGGACCTTACAATTTTGCACCACAGAAGAACTAGCAGCCGCGGTACAAGGGAGACTGTGTTCACAAGTAGTAAAAACCTGGAAATCCGTCCGTTTTCGTCATTTGTTATCAAATCGACTTAAAGTGAGATCGTCATTTGCTATCGAATCGACTTTTGCCAGATCGTCATATTGGCCGCTCTTTTCTCTGAAACGGTTACATTTATCGTCTGCAAAGCTAAGTCGCGTGCTGCGGTATGCGGGGACAATAAAAGCACCATAATAGAACACAGAAGAAGGTTCTATGTTGATGTAATAGCCAGTAAGAAGTAGTACAATTCAAGTTTTAGTTATCGATTATTGACTTTTTAGCCGGCTTTGGTGCCTTGGACATGAGCTAGGACCTTAAGATTTGGCATGAAGGGAGGTCGAGCAGCCGTGTTGCACGGGGGAATGTGAAATGTGTTCATATGTAGTGAAAACCTGACAAATTCGGCCGTTTTCGTCATTTGATATCGAATCGACTTAATGCCAGATCGTCATATTGGCCGCTTTTCTCTCTGCAATGGTTATATTTATCTTCTGCAAAACTATATCGTGTCCCTCGCTATGCTTAGACACTAAAAGAACCATAGTAGAACACAGAAGAAGACTCTCAGAAGATGTAATCGGCCAGTACGAAGCATTACAATTCACATTTTACTTATCTATTATTGACTTATTAACCGGCTTTGGTTATTTGTACATGAGCTATGACCTTGAGATTGTTCATGAAACGAGGTCTGTGTGCCACGTTGTGCGAGAGAATGTAAAAAGTGTTCATATGTAGTAAAAACGTGAGAAATCCTCCCGTTTTCGTCATTTTCTATTTAATCGACTAATTGCCAGATCTGCAAGCTTATGTCGCGTGCTGCGTTATGCGGAGACAGTCAAAGCATCACAGTAGAACACAGATGAAGCTTCTCTGTTGGTGTAATCAGCGAGAAAGAACCAGTAATAAGTTGTACAATTCAAATTTTAGTTATCATTTATTGACTTATTAGCCTGCTTTGGTACCTTGGACATGAGCTAGGGCCTTAAGATTTTGCATGAAACGCGGTCTGGACGCCACGTTGCACGGGATGATGTGAAAAGTGTCCATTTGTAGTAAAAACCTGACAAATCCGACCGTTTTCTTCATTTGCTGTCGAATCGACTTATTGGCAGATCGTCACATCGGCCGCTTTACGCTCTGAGACGGTTAAATTTATAGTCTGCAAACTTATGTCGCCTGCTGCGGTTTGCGGAGACACTAAAAGCACCACAGTAGAAGACAGAAGAAGGTGTTAAGAAGATGTATTCGGCCAGTAAGAAGCAGTACAATTCAAGTTTTAGTTATAGATTACTGACTTATTAGCCGGCTTTGGTGCCTTGGACATGATCGAGGACCTCAAGCTTTTGCATCAAACGAGGTCTGAACGTCACGTTGCACGGGGAAATGTGAAACGTGTTAATATATATTAAAAACCTAAGAAAACGTTTCGCATTTATTTAAGTTCCTTTAGTACAATAAGAATCTGTTAAAAAACTGACTACAATAATCATAATCTTGCTGTACAAGGGAAGTAGCTACTATTATTAACAGTATTTATCAACAGCAAATAAAACAAAAGGTAAAACAGAAAGATTATCAAACGTCTAATGGCACAGTAACGAAACTGAAAACAGTTCGCGACAATTTCTTCTGAAATTATTTCACCAGGAAACAACAAGAACACCGATTGAAGACTACTAAAGTTCCAAAATAAACCACTATACACAAACAACTAATTAGTACTTAGCTTTGGATGCGCCGCTACAGCTGCAACTGGTCAGCGCGGAATGTAAACACAGGTAAGAAGTTAAGTTGCTCGATACGAAACACTCGCAAATATCAGGTCACAACCCAAGAAAGGCGGAGGTGAATGAAGAAACCATTAATAAGTATCTTATATAGTAAATATTATCACAAAAACCGTTAAAATATGTATCTGAAACCTATAAATGTATGAAAACTTAGAGAGCGATTTCACAAGCACTCACGCGCCTAATCGTAATGCCAGATCGTCGCAGTGGCAGCTTTGCTCACGGAACTGTTTACATATACATCTGGAAACTTACGTCATGTGCTGAGGTATGCGGTCGCACCACAAACAACAAAATAGGAGCTTCTCATTTGATGCAATCGGCAGGTAAGAAGTAGTACTACTCAAGTTTTAGGTATCGAAAATTCAACTGTAGGCCGGTTCTGGTGTCTTGCAGTTGATAGAGGACCTTGGAACATGCCTGTCTTTTTACCCCCCTCCCCCCTCGTAAGATGACTGTCTACGTACACCCGCCACCCCCCCCCCCCTCGTAATATGTCTGCCTACCTACTCACGCCTTCTGAAAATGTGTGTTTACCCACTTCCCCCTCAGAAGATGACTCTCTACTTATCCCCCCAACCGGAAAACGTCAGTTTTCCCACCCCCTCCCCCCTCAGAAGATGACTGTCTACCTACACACCCTCGGAAGATACCTGTCTACTTAACCCCCAACCCCCTCGTTTGGAGCATGTCTGCCTACCTACCAGCCTCTCAAAATATGTCTTTCTATCTACATTCCCCACCCCCCTCAGAAGATCACTCTCTACCTACTCCGCACGTGGATGATGCCTGTCTCCCTAACCCACCCTTCAGAAGATGTTTGCCTACATACCCCTTCTTGGAAGATGTCTGTCTACCTACACACCTTTGGAAGAGGCCTGTCTACCTACCCCCTCCCCACCCCTTGGAAGATGTCTGCCCAGCTACCCTCCATCTAAGAAAATATTTGTCTACATACACCCCCTTCGGAAAATGTCTGTCTACCTACTACTGCTCTGATAATGTCTGTCTCCCTACCCCACCCTTCAGAAGATGTCTGCCTACCTTCTACTCCATGGAAGATGTCTCTATACATACCACCTATCGGGTGATGTTTGTCTACTCGCCCCCCCCCCCCACCCCATAACATGCCAATCTAACATCCCCCCCTGTGAAGATGCCTATCTATCGCCTAGCTCGGAAGCTACCCCAACTCAGAAGATTCCTATCTACCTGCACTTGGAAGATGACTATCTCTCCATCACCTTCAGAAGACTCTTATCTACCCCCTCAGAAGATGGCTGTCTACATACCCCACCCTCAGAATATGACTGTCTCTGATCTCCCACCCTATCTGTCTGTCTACCATTCTCACACATCGAGAGAGGTGGTACAGTGGTTAGCACACTGGACTCGCATTCGGGAGGACGACGGTTCAATCCCGTCTCCGGCCATCGTGATTTAGGTTTTTCGTGATTACCCTAAATCGTTTCAGGCAAATGCCGGGATCGTTCCTCTGAAAGGGCACGGCCAATTTCTTTCCCAATCCTTCCCTAACCTGAGCTTGCGCTCCGTCTCTAATGACCTCGTTGTTGACGAGACATTAAACACTAACCACCACCACCACCATTCTCACAATCAGAAACTGTCTGTCTACCTACCTCCCCCCCCCCCCCCGAAGATGTCTGCATATCTTCCTAGGTACCGCCATTTAGAAGGTGTCTGCCTACCTACACCCACTTCAAAAGATGTGTAACTGACTACCCCACCTCCGAAGATCTCTGTCAAACACTCCTCCCATCCCTGGAGGATGTATGTGTGCAGACCCCCCTCTTGGAAGACATTTGACTACCGAAAAAACCGCTTTGGAAGATGTATGACTTCCTACCACTACCCTCGGAAGGTGTATGTCTACCTAGCACCCCCTCGAAGATGCCTGTCTATCTACCGAACCACGGTATATGCCTGCCTCACCCTGTCAGAATATGTCTGTCTACATACCCCACATGGAAGATGTCTGTCTACTTACCCCCCCCCCCCCCCTTGGAAGATGTTTGTCTACCTAGCCCCTCTTGGAAGATGTCTGCCCACATAAACACACACTCGGAATATGTATGACTAGCCACCACTCCCCTCGGAACATGTATGTCTACCTACCCCACCTCCGGACATGTCTCTCTACCTACGCCCCCACTCATAAGTTGTGTGTCTACCAACCCGCCATTTGAAGATGTCTGTCAACCTGGCCCTCCCTCAGAAAATGTCTGTCTACCTGCCCACCTTGGAATATTTATGTCTACCAAAACCCGGAGGATGTCTGTCTACCCAACACCCCCTCAGAAGATGATTGTCTACCTACCCCCGGAAGATTTCAGTCTACTTGCACCCCCTCACTTCTGAAAGATGCCTGTCAATCAACCCCTCCAACAGAAAATGTCTGTCTACCTACCGCCCCTCGAAAGTTGTATGTCTACCACCCCTCCTCGGGAGATGTCTGTCTACCTACCCCCCTTCAGAAGATGTCTATCTACCTACCCCCCATCCCCTCGGTAAATGCCTGTCTACCCAACCCCCTCTCGGGAAAAGTATGTCTACCTATCCCCACTCGGAAGATGGCAGTCTACCTACCACCTCCTTCGGAATATGTCTGTATATCGAACCCGACCTCGGAATATGATTTTCCACCTAATGCATGGGAGATGTCAGTCCACCTGCACCCCACTTTGTAAAATGCCTGTCTACTTTCCACCCCTTTGGAAGATGTCTATCATCCCACCTCGGAAGATGTCTGTCTACCTACCCCCCTCTGAACATGATTGCCTACTGAACCACAACTCAGAAGATGATTGTCTACTGACCACCCAGAAGATGGAAGCCTACCTGCCCCCTCCCACTACAACAGAAGATGACCATCCATCTAACCCCCTTGGTGGATGTCTGTTCATCTCCCCCCCCCCCTTGGAGGACTTTGTCTTCCTACCCCCTCGGAAGATGTATGTATTCCATTCGCCCCTCAGAAGAGGTCTATCTTCCAACCCCCCTCAGAAGATTTTCGTCTACCTACCCTGCCTTGGTATATGTATGTCTTCCTACACCCCCTCATACGATGCCTGCATACCTACCCCCCTCGGAAGAAGTCTATCATCCCTCTGTTAGAGAATTTCTGTCTACCTTGCCCCCACCCCCCTCGGAAGATATATGTCTTCATATCCTCTACCCTTGGTGCCTACATACTCAACCTCAGAAGATGTCTACCAACCTACCCCACCTTATAAGAAATCTTTCTACCTACCCCCCCTCATAATATGTGTGTCTACCACCTCATGGAGGATGTATGTCTACTCCCCCCCCCTCGTAAAATGTCTATCTTTCCCAGTTGGAAAGATGTCTATCATCCCACTCTTAGAAGGTGTCTGTCTACCTGTCCTCCCACTCTGAAGATGTCTGTGTACCTACCCTCCCTCAGGAGATATCGGTCTAATTGCCCACCGGGACTATGTCTATCTACATACTCTCAGCCTTGGAAAATACGTGCCTACCTACCCCACCCCCTGTAAGATATCTGTCTACCTACAACCTGCCCTCGGATACTGTCTGTCTACATACACCCTCTAATAAGATGTCTGTCTACATACCCCACACTGTCTGTTTTCCTACCCCAACCATCCTCGGAAGATGTTTGTCTACCTACCCCTCCTTGGAAAATGCCTGTCTACCTAAATCTCGCTTGGAAAATATCTGTCTACCTACCCCCCATCCTTGGAAGGTGTCTGTCCACCAACTCTCCTGTCGGAAGATGTATGGCTACCTAACCCCCCTCAGAAGATGTCTGTCTATCTATCTGCCTGTGGAATGTGTATGTCTACCTAACTCCCTTAGACAATGTCAGTCTACATACCCCCCTCGGAAGATACCTGTCTACCAATACTCTTCCCTCTACATGCCAAAACTAATAAGATAGCTGCCAACCTAACCCACCTCAGAAGGTCTCTGTTTATGCACACAAACTGAACATGTATGTCTATCTACCCCCCAGAAGTTTTCTGTCTACCTGCCCCCTCAGAAAATATCAGTCGACCTACCCCCCCTTGGAAGATTTCTGTCTACCTATAACACCTCACGGAAAATATCTGTCTACCAGCCCCCTCTCAGAAGATGTCTGTCTACCTACCACCCCCCTCAGAAGTAGTATATCTATCTACCGTACCCTTGGAACATGTCTACCTACCCCCCCCCCCTCCCAGTCAGCAGTTGTCTGTCCACCACCTACATAAGTTATCTATCTACACCCCTCGGAAGATGTCTGTCCAATACACCACCCTCAGAAGATATCTGTCCTACCCCTCTCGAAAATGTTAGTCTACCTACACCCCAGATAATGAATGTCTACCAACCCCACCTCGGAAGATGTTTGTCTACCTACCCCATGGAAGATGTGTTTACCTACCACCACTCGTAGTATGTGTGTCTACCTACCCCCATTGGAAAATATCGGTCTACCAACTGCCCTTGAAGATGTATGCCTACATACCCAACACACTCGGAAGACGTCTGGCTACCTAGCTCCCCCCCACGAAGATATCTGCCTTCATACCCACTTCTCTTGGAAGATGTCTGTCAACGGACCCAAATTCAGAAAACGACTGCCTACCTACCCCACCTCAAAAGATGTCTGCCTACCAACCACCCCTCGGAATATGTATGTCTACCTACACTCATTCGGAATATTGCTTTCTACCACCCCTCCCTCTGAACATGTCTATCTACCTACCTCCCTCAGAACATGTCTATCTACCAACATCCCCCACCTCTTATGAAGTCTCTCTCACTACCCCCCCCCCCCTTCGAAAGTGACACCCTACCTACCATCCTCAGGAAATGTCAGTCTTCCTACTCCCCATACCTCAGAAGGTGTGTCTAACTATCCCCATGGACAATGTCTGTCTACATACCCCTAGCCTCAGAAAATACTTGTCTAACTACACCCCTCAGATTATTTCTGTCTACCTACAACCCAGCCTCGGATAATGTCTGTCTACCTACCCCCTCACTAATTGTCTCTCTACCTAAGCTACCTTAGAAGATATCTGTCTACATATCCATCATCCTCTGAAGCTGTATGTCTACTACCCCTGCTCAGAAGATGTCTGTCTACTTAAAAACCCCTCAGAACATGTCTGTCTAACAACCCCCCCCCCCCAGTTGTCTGTCTACCTACCCCCTTGAAGATGTCTGTCTACCTACCCCCAGTAAAATGTCTCTGTACCCATCTTCCCCTCAGAAGATGATTGTCTACCTACCCCCATACAGAAGATGCACCCCTTTCAGAAAATGTCTGTCTACCTACCCCATCCACACACGGAAGATTCCTATCTACCCACTTTGGACAATGCCTTTCTACCCCAACTCAGAAATGTCTATCTACTACCATCTCAGAAGATGTCTGTCTACCTACCCCCCATTGAATATATCTGCCTACCCAACCCATCTTTGGAAGATGATTGGCTACCTACCCCATGGAAGATGTCAGGCAACCTGCCCGCTCACTTAGGAAGATGCCTACCTCCCCCTTGGAAGTGGTCTATTTTCCACCACTCAGAAGATGTCTAACTACCCCCTCTGAATGTATATGTCTATCAACTATGTCTGTTTACCTACTCCCATAAGATGTCTATCATCCCCCTCAGAAGGTATCTTCCTATATACTCCCTCCCCTTGGAAGATGTCTGTCTACATACCCAAACTAAGATGATGTCTGGCAATCTACTCCCCCACAGAAGATGTCTGTCTACCTACCACCCTTGGAACATCTATGTCTTTCTACTCCCCGGAAGATGTCTGTCAGTCTGCCCAACTTGGAAAATGTCTGTCTACGTGCCCTCCTTCGGAAGATGTCTATCATCCCCAGCCTCAGAAGAATTATGTCTATTTGTCCCGCACCAACAGTAGATGTCTGTGTACCTACCCCCTTAAGAAGAAGTCTGTTTACCAACCCCCCTTCAGGAGATTCTCAAACCACCCACCAGGAAAGTCTCTGTCTACCTATCCCTCCCCCCCCCCCTTTGGGAGATATGTGTCTACCTACAACACAACTCGGTAAATGTCTGTCTACCTACCCCTCAGAAGATGTCTGTTTATCCACACCTCCACAGATGATGTCTATCTACCTACCCCCTGCCCCCATCCAACGAGGATGTCTGTCTTCCTACACCCTCAGAAGATGTCTGTCTACCTACCCCCCTTGGAAGATGTTGGTCTACTTACCCCTCTAGATGATGTCTGTCTACGTACGCCCCTCAGAAGATGGCTGTCTACCAATCCACCAATGGGAGATGTCTGTCTACCAACCCCCTCGAAAGGTGCCTTTGTGCCTACCCCCTCAGAAGATTGTCTACCTACGAACACTCAGTAAATGTATGTATACCTACCCCCCCCCCTCGGAAGAAGTCTGTCTAATTATTCCCCACCCCTTGGTAATTTCTGTCTACATACCACTCCCTTGCAAGATGTCTGTGTACCTACTCCCTCTTGAAAGATATCTGTTTACCTACATCTTCTGTGGGGAGGTAGGAAGACACACATCTTCCACGAGGGGTAGGTAGACAGACATATTCCAAAGCAGGGTACATGGTCAGACATCTTCTGAAGGGTGGTAGGTAGACAGACATCCTCCAAGAGGGGGGGGAGACATTTTCTGTGGTGATAATGGTAGACAAACAATTCCAAGGAGGGGTAGTTAGACAGTCATCTTCTGAGTGGTTGTTTCTTAGTCAGACGTCTTCAAGGGGGAGGATTGGTAGACCGACAGTTTCCAAGGGGGGAGACATTTTTCAATTGGGGCCAAATAGGTAAACAGATATCCTTTGAGAGGGAGGTAGACATTTTCCGGGGGGGGGGAGATATTTTCGAGGGGGAGAGTAGATTGACAACTTCTGGGAGGGGGGAGATAGTATTCTTCCAGTTGGGGGGGGGGGGGGGTCGGTAGAGAGACATCTTCCAAGAAATGTCGGTAAGTAGACAGACATCTTCTGTGGGAAGTGATGGTATGTACACTTACATCTTCTGATGGGTTCGGGTAGATAAACAGGCATCTTTCATGATGGGGGGATAGAGCTCCTCGAAGATGGGGTGTAGATGTCTTTGGCAAGGAGGGTAGATAGACATATTCCGAGAGGGGGTTAGATAGATTTCTTCCATAGCGGGGATAGATAGACTTGTCCCGAGTTTGTGAGGTAGACAGACATACAGACATCTTCCTAGAATTTGGAGGTAGACAAACATATTCAGAATGGGCAGTAGACACATTCCAAATGAAGGGAGGCTGTAGAAATCTTCTGAGTCTAGGATAAATGTTCTCTGAGAGGAGGGGCTAGATGGAAATCTTAACAGGGGTGGGGTAGGTAGTCAGACATATTCTGAGAGGAGGGGGTTGATACACAGGCATCTTTCATGAGGTGAGTTATAGACATCCGCCTGGGGGATAGACATCTTCTGAGGTGGGGATAGGTATCTTCCAGTGGGTGTAGATATCTGTGGGTGGGGTAGATAGACATCTTCTGAGGTGTTGGTTGATAGTCACCTTCCTAGTGGAGGGATACAGATATTTTCCGCCTGGGCTGGGTAGATAATCTTCTGAAGGGGGGTAGTCTTCCAAGGGGGGGTAGAGAGACAGCTTCTGAGGGGGGTAGATAGACATTTTCCAAGGATGGGGGCAGATACACATCTTCTGAGGGGGTAGATACACCTCTTCCGAGGAAGGTATGGATAGATAATCTTATGAGGTGGGTGTTGGTAGGCATCAGCTGAAGGGGGCTAGATTGGCATCTTCCGATGTGGAAGGGTTTAGGTAGGCATTTTTAGAGGGAGGGATTTCTTCCCAGGGGTTTAGATAGGCATCTTCCAAGTGGGTGTAGAATGACATCTCAGAGAGGGGGTAGACAAAATCTTCCGAGAGGGGGTAGGTAGAAAGACATCTTTCGATGGGAGAGTAGGTAAGCAGACATCTTTTGAGTGGGGTTGGTAAACTGACATCTTCCAAAGGGGCAAGGTAGACATATAGTTTCTGAGGGTGGGGCATAGGTAGACTGACACTTTCCGATGTGTGGTAAGTAGAATTACATCTTCTGAAGTGATGGGGTAGGTAGACAGACATTTTCCGAAGGGGTGTAGGTATACAGACATATACCTAGGGGGAAGGTAGACAGACATGTCCCAAGTGGTGGTAGGTAGACAGCCATCTTCCAGTTGGGTAGGTACACAGACATCATCCAAGGAGGTTAGAAGGACAGACATTTTCCATGTGGGGGTTGGTAGACATAAATCATCTGAGGGGGGAGAGACATCTTTTGAGGGGAGGGTACATAGACGGACATCTTCAGAGAGGAGGTAGTCATCCTCAGAGAGGGAGATAGTCATCCTCCGAGAGGGGGAGTAGATGTCTTCCGAGATGGGAGGCAGTTGTACATCTTCCACTGGTCTTAGCTAGGCAGACATCTTCTGAGGGAGGGTATGTAGACAGACATCTTCTGAGGGGGATAACGTCGACAGTCATCTTCTGATCGGGGTGGGTGGGTAGACAGACATCTTCCGAGTGGTGGTAGGTATGGAGACATCTTCTGAGGCTGGATTCGGTAGACAGGCAACTTCCAAGGGGGGGTGTTGGAAGACAGATATTTTTCAAGGAGTGGGAAACATCTTCTAAAGGATGCAGTTTGGTAAGCAGTATCCTCCGAGAGGGGTCTAGACATTCTGTGAGGGGGATAACGTCGACAGTCATCTTCTGATTGGGGGGGGGGGTAGGTAGAAAGACATCTTCCGAGGAGTGTTAGGTATGGAGACATCTTCTGAGCCTGGGTGCGGTAGAAAGACATCTTCCAAGGGGTGGAGGGGGGTGTTGGAAGACAGACATCTTCCAAGGGGTGGGAAGCACCTTCTAAAGGATGCAGTTTGGTAGACAGACATCCTACGAGAGAGGATGTAGACATTCTCAGATGGGGAGTGTATATCTTCTGAGAGGAGTGGTAGATTGACATCTTCCGAGAGGGAGGAGATACTTTTCTTCCATGGCGGCAATAGATAGATATCTTCCGAGAGGAGGTACATAGATAGACATGTTTAAATGTGTGGTGAATGTACACAGACAACTTTCGAGAAGGGGGGTAGGTATACAGACATCCTCAGAGGGGGTGTGTTGGGAGACAGACATCTTCCGAGATAGGGATAAGATAGAGACAAATCATTCAAGGTGTGGTAGATAAATATACATATTCTGAGGGGTTTAGGTAAACATTCATATTATGACGGGTTGTGGGTGTAGGTAGACAGAAACCATCCGAGGAGGGGTATTTAGGCAGATAATGTCTGAGAGGGTTTATGTAGACTGGCATCTTCTGAGGGGTTGTAGGAGGACAGATATCTTCCAAGTGGAGGGTTGGTAGACAGACATCTTCAGATGTGGGGTGGGGTAGGTAGCCAGACATCTTCCAATAGGGGGTTGGTAGGCAGACATATCATGTGAGGGGATGGTTTAGACAGCCTTCTTCTGATGGGTGGGTGGGTAGACTGACATCTTCCATGATGGGGCGTAGGCAGAGAGACATTGTCCGAGGCAGGGTGACTATAGACATTTTTCGAGAGGGGGGGTAGTTAGACAGACTTCTTCTGGGGGGTTGTAGGTAAATTGACCTCTTCAGAGGGGTGGCGTAGAATGACATTTGCCAAGAGGGGTAGGTAGAGAGAGATTTTCCGATGGTGGAAAGTAGACAACATCTTCTGATGAGTGTAGGTAGACAGACATCTTCCGAGGGGGATGTGTAGGTGGACATACATCTTCCGATGGTTGGTGGGTACATAGACAGACATATTCCAATGGGTGCGGTAGGTAGACAAACATCTTCCAAGTGCGGGCGTTGTAGACAGATATCATACAAAAGTTCATGTAGGTAGACACACATCTTCTGAGGGGGTGTAGGGAGACAGACATTTTCCGAGGGGTGTACATAGACATACATTTTCCACGTGGGGTCTAGGTAGACAGACATCTTCAGATGAGGGGGTAATTAGACAATCATCTTCTGGGGTAGGCTGACAGACATATTCAGAAGTATGGGTTGGTAGACAATACTTTATGACTGGAGGGATGTAGAGAGACATCTTCCAAGGGGTGTAAGTAGGTAGACAGACCTCTTCTGTTGTGGGATTTGTAGGTAGGCAGACATCTTCCCAGTGAAGTTTTGTAGACAGACATCTTCCAACGAGGGGTTAGGTAGACTGACACCTTCTGAGGCAGGGTAGGTAGATAGTCATCTTCGGAGGAGTGCTTGGTATACAGACATCTTCCGAACGGGTGTAGGTATACAGACATATACCTAAGGGGGAGGTAGACAGACATCATGGGAGTGGGGGTACGTAGACAGACAGGTGGGTAGGTATACAGACACCTTCCGAGGGGGATTAGGAGGACAGACATTTTCCATTTGAGGGTTGATAGACTTACATCATCTGAGGGAGGAGAAATATCTTTTGAGAGGAGGGTATGTAGACAGACATTTCAGAGAGAGGGTAGACATCATCCGAGAGGGAGGTAGTCATCCTCCAACACAGGGGTAGATATCTTCCAAGAGGGGTGTAAATAAATATCTTCCAAGATGCGAGGTAGATGGACCTCTTCCGAGGGTTTTAGGTAGGCAGACATGTTCCGAGGTGTGGCATGTAGACATACACCTTCTGAGGGGAATAAGGTAGACAGTCATCTTCTTATGGGAAATGGGTAGGTAGACAGACATATTCCAAGGGAGGGGGGGTAGGTAAGGAGGAGATATATTCTGAGGGTGAGTTCAGTACTCAGACATCTTCTGAGGGGTGTTCATGGTAGACAGACATCTTTCAAAGGGGGGGAGACATCTTCCAAAGTATGCGTTTTGGTATACAGAAATCCTCCAAGAGGGGTGTGGACATTCTCTGATGTGGGAGTAGATATCTTCCCAGAGGAGTGGTAGTTTAACAACTTCCGAAGGGGGGGGGTTGGGTAGGCAGACAGATATCCTCAGAGGTAGGGGTAGGGAGACAGATATCTCCCACAGGAGGGATAAAATCGAATCATTTGAAGGGGGTAGATAGGCATACATCTTCTGAGGGGTTTAGGTAGACATTCATCTTATGACAGGGGAAGGGGGTAGGTAGACAGATCATGCGGGGGGGGGGGGATATGTAGACAGATATCTTACGAGAGGGGGGTAGTTAGGCAGACATATTCTGAAGAGTTGTAGGAGGACGGACATATTCCAAGGGGGTAGGTAGACAGGCATCTACAGAGGGGGTTAGGTAGACAGTCTTATCAGAGGTGTATAGGTAGACAGACATCTTCTAAGGGGTTTGGTAGACCAACATTTCCTAAGGAGTGGCAGGTAGACAAACTTCTTCCGAGTGTGGGTGGGTATGTAGACAGACACCAGTAAGGAATTGTAGGCTGACAGACATCCTTTGTGATAGATGGTAGGTAGGCAGAAATATTCCGAAGGGAGGGTTGGAAAACATACATCTTCCAATGGAAGGGGTAGGTAGTCATACATCTTCTGAGGGCTGGGTTTAGGTATACAGAGATCTTTCCAAGGGGGGGCAGGTAAGTAGACAGACATATACTCAGGGTAGGGGGATGAGAGACAGACATTTTCCGAGGGGGAGGGGTAGGTAGACAGACATCTTCTGATGGTTGGGTAGGTAGACAGACATCTTCCGGGGTGGACAGCTAATCGGACATGGTTTGAGGGAGCTTAGGTAGACAGACATTTCCGATGGGGAGTGTAGGTAGACAGACATATTCTAAGGGTGGGGAGATGAGAGACATTTTCTGATGTGGAGATAGGTAGACAGACGTCTTCTGAGGGGTTGTAGGTAGACAGACATCTTCCAAGCGGGAGCTGTAGGTAGACAGACATCTTCAGAAGGAGATTGTAGGTTGATGGACATATTTTGTGCAGGTAATGATAGATAAACAAATTCCAAGGGGTGGTAGTTTAACAGACATCTTCCCAGGGGGGCTGAGTAGATAGACAGACATCATCCAACGTGGGTAGACAGACATATTCCAGGTGGAGTAGACATCCTCCAAGGGGTAGACATCTTCGAATGGTGGTGAGGGTAGGTAGACATCCTATGAGAGTGGGGTTAGAGATTCTCTGAGAGGGAGGTGTAGATAGCTACCAAGAGTGGAGGTAGATAGACATATTCCGAGTGGGGGGGGGTTGGATAGAAATCTTCTGGGGGTTGAAATTTGGCATTTGGTAGACTGGGCTTTTCTGAGACTGTGTTTGGAAGACATTTTCCGAGGTGGGAGGTAGACAGATATATTCCGAGGCAGTTGGTAGGTAGACAGACTAATTCCAGGGTGGTTGGTATGCTGACAGACATCTTCTGAGGGGGGGGGGGGGGTAGACAGACATCGCCTGAGGGGCTGGAAGACACGTTCCAAAGTTTGGGGGTCTCTAGACATCTTCCGAGACAGGGGTAAACAACTTCCGAGTGGGGGGGCTGAGTAGGGGTTGGGATAGGTAGACAGACAAATTCCGAGAGGGCAGGTAGGTAGATAGACTTCTCCTTAGTGTGTGGGGGGGGGGGGGGTGTTGAGAGACATCTTTCAGGGTGATAGACATCTTACGAGGTGGGGAGAGAGTTTTTGTGGGGGTATAGATAGACATCTTCACAGGGTGAGGTAGGTGGACAAACATCTTCCTTAGGGGGGTGAGGTAGGCAGACATCTGACGAGGGGGCAGGTAGACAGACATCTCCTGTGGAGAGTTACGTAGACTGACATTTTATAAGGAGCAAGTAGGTAGAATTACATATTAGGTGGTGGGGCGATGAGAGACAGACAGCTTTCGATGGGGTAGAGGTAGTATGAAATCTTCCGATGTGGGAGGTGTAGGTAGATATCATCTGAGAGGGGTAGGTACACAGACATCTCCCGAGGGGTGGGGTAGGTAGACATTCATATTCTGTGGGGAGGGGTAGGTAGTCATACATATTTTAAGGGGGAGGGGGATTTAGGTAGACAGACATATTCCAAGGGTGTGGGTAGGTACACAGACATCATCTGAGGGGGGAGGGGCGGTGCAGGTTGACAGAGATCTTCCATGGATGGGTAGCTCGGTAGATATCTTCTGAGGGGGATAGATAGGCATATTTCGAAGGTGGGGTAGATAGCCACCTTCCCAGGGGGGGGGGGGGGGCAGATCATCATGGGTGTGACGTCACGTGAGCTGCACTGCTGTTGAAATAGCTTGTTAATGTTTTATAAATTTTAGACTTCATTTACGTATTTTAAAGTTTTTTTGTGTTATTATTTTTGCCGTAAAAGCAAATTATTAGTGGATATTCATTTATCTCAGTGTTTCTTCCTGTGGTATTGACTCGAGTGGTCTATTATGTGTAAGTGTGCTTCCATGGTTCGTCTAAGCCTCGCGCCTCATCAGCGTGTTTACATTTTGCGGCGTGCACTGCATCTGCAGCGGTTATAAGCTAAGTACTGACGAACTTGTTTGTGCTCTGTAATACGTTATTAAACTGAATAGATTGCAGTGGTGTTGCTTGCCATTTTTGGCGAAATAATGACTTAATAAACTCTTGTAATCGTTCGCTCGCTGTGTTTTATAGAGTTTTCAGTGTGTTGAAGTCGTTTAGTAAATTTCGTGCTTTAGTTTTCAACTGGCGTTTAGTTTAAATTTTTTGGTTTTAGCCAATAATTTTGTGAAGTTTTGCTGGTATTGGTATCGGCTGTGTTGTAGTAGTATTAATACAAGTAGCTGCTTTCTTAGTAGGCAGAGAATTTCGAGACCATAGTTGTTAGTTCTTAAATAGTGCTGCTTTTGTAACTGAACTTTGGTAACGTAGACGTATAGTTTTTTTTAGTAACTGTAAAATTTTATCGTGAGTGAGAAGTGATTGCTATGTCGTAGGTTTGTGAGTAGTGGATTAAGCTGTGGGATTTGTTCAAAGTATTTTCATTGGGGGGAATGCGGTGGGGAAGCCAGTGGTCATTTGAGGGTGATCCTGTCCTGGGAATGTAGAATCTGTAATAGAAACAAGTTAATAGAGGAGCAGGAGCGTAAGATCTGTGCCCTTCAGGTGCAGTTACAATGCGCAAAGGAGGAACTACATAAGTTGAGGAGGGTGAAGGGTGCTGGGGAATGGGAACTGGTAGTTGACAAGAAGATAGATAGGAAAAGGAGGTAGTCAGACAGTTTTACTTTGCATACATGCAATAGATACGACAAACTGTCAAAGTTGAGCGGAGAGGAGCCTCGTGTAGCTGTATATGGAGGTAACTTGCAGCCGTCCTCAGCAATTAGGAGGCCTAGGTTCTGCTGCTAGGTAGTTACCGGGTAGAGGTGTGGGCCAGCATTTGCAAGAAGTTTTGTGGAGTGAGTACCAGGTCACAAGCATTGTGAAGCCTAATGCAGGGTTGGCTCAGGTGGCTGAAAGCATAGGGGAGTTATGTAAGAATTTTACAAAGGAGGATCAGGTAGTGATAGTGGGTGGTGCTGGGAGCAGTCGCAATAGGGACAGGGGGTATGATGTCAGTGGTGACTTGGTTAAGATAGCTACTCAAACTGGTGGCACTAATGTGCTTTTCGTGCAACTGTTTCAGCATAATGATCGGCCACACCTTAATGCGGCTGTTGGGGGCGTAATTGTGGGGCTGGGGAGTGCAGTGATGGGAGAGGGCATGGATCACATCTCAGTGGTGCCAGTTGGGTCTATCAGTAGATGGGGTTTCACTAGGCATGGCCTGCACCTCAATAGGTATGCGAAGGAGAGGCTACCTAAGCTTATAGGTGACAGTGTAGTGGGTGGTGGTGGCGGTAGTGGTGTCACTCATGGAAAAATTCCTGTAGTATTTGGTGTTAGAGCTGCACCTTTTTAATACTGAAGTCAGCTGATTGGTATACCAGCTTAAAGGAAGTGCCTCTAAGGTTCAAAAATGGTTCTAATGGCTCTGAGCACTATGCAAATTAACATATGGGGTCATCAGTCGCCTAGAACTTAGAACTAATTAAACCTAACTAACCTAAGGACGTCACACACATCCATGCCCGAGGCAGGATTCGAACCTGCGACCGTAGCAGTCGCGCGGTTCCGAACTGAGCGCTTAGAACCGCAAGACCACCGCGGCCGGCGTGCCTCTAAGGGCTCTCCTCCAGAGGATGTAATGTTTCCAAGTAGAGAAGGAATTGGCATATTTCATCAGAATATAAGAGTTATTAGAGATAAAGTTAGTGAACTGCTAACAGATGTTAACGCTGAAATTATTTGTATATCAGAGCACCACTTCAATAAATTGATAATTTATAGGCTTCCTTTACCAGGCTACATATTACCTGGCTGTTTCTCAAGGAGTTCCTTGCGGGGTGGGGAGGTGTCTCCGTACATAAAAAACAGTACGTTATTTGAGTCCATAGACTTATCACGACACTGCACTGAACAGATATTTGAAAGTTGTGCAGCATTTGTTGAATTTAGTGAAACTCAACTTGTAATTGCTGGTGTTTATAGGGCCTCTAACTCAAACTTCAGAGCATTTTTGCTTAAGCTAGAGAGGGTTCTTGATTCACTTTGTAGGAAGTACCAGAAAGTAGTTATATGTGGGGACTTCAATATTAATTTTGTATATGATTGTGCAAGAAAAAGGGGGGTTGGGTTGTTTGGGGAAGGAGACCAGACAGCGATGTCATTGGTCTCATCGGATTAGGGAAGGATGGGGAAGGAAGTCGGCCATGCCCTTTGAGAGGAACTAACCCAGAATTTGCCGGGAGTGATTTAGGGAAATCACGGAAAACCTGAATCAAGATGGCTGAACGCGGGACTGAACCGTCGTCCTCCCGAATGTGAGTCCAGTGCCTTAACCACTGCGCCACCTCGCTCGGTCCCAAGAAAAATGATGTTGGTAGATCTCCTAAATTCATATGATCTGATGCCAACTGTGTTTTTTTTTTCAAACTAGGGTGCAGGCGAATAGTAGCACAATTATAGACAATATTTTTATCCGTTCTTCAATACTAGATGGGCATCCTGTTAGTAAAAAAGGGAATGGCCTTTCAGACCATAATGCACAAATTTTAACACTAAAAGGTTTTTGTACTCAACCCAATGTCATATTTAGTTACAAAGAACGTAGGAAAGTCAATCCAACAGCAATAGAGTGTTTTTAAAACTTGTCAAGGAACAAGAGTGGCAAGATGTTTATAGTGCCAATAATACAGATGATAAATACAATGCTTTCCATGGCACATTTCTCATGCTCTTTGAGAGTTGTTTTCCATTAGAACATTCTGAATGGGGTACTAGCAGTAATAGACAGCACAGTTGGCTGACTAGTGGGATAATGATTTCATGTAGAACATGAACATCCAAAAACCAAGAACTAAGTGATGTAATTGTAAATGATGTTTTTCACAAAATTATTAAGTGGTTCTCAGCAAACGGACTCTCTTTAAATTTTGATAAAACACAGTATATACAGTTCCGTACAGTAAATGGCAAAACTCCAGTAATAAATATAGAATTTGAACAGAAGTCTGTAGCTAAGGTAGAATTTTCAAAATTTTTAGGTGTGTCCATTGATGAGAGGTTAAACTGGAAGCAACACATTGATGGTCTGCTGAAACGTCTGAGTTCAGCTACGTATGCTATTAGGGTTATTGCAAATTTTGGTGATAAGAATCTCAGTAAATTAGCTTACTATGCCTACTTTCATTCACTGCTTTCGTATGGCATCATATTCTGGGGTAATTCATCGTTGAGTAGAAAAGTATTCATTGCACAAAAACGTGTAATCAGAATAATTGCTGGAGCCCACCCACGGTCATCCTGCAGACATCTATTTAAGGATCTAGGGATCCTCACAGTAACCTCACAGTATATATATTCCCTTATGAAATTTGTTGATAATAATCCAACCCAATTCAAAAGTAATAGCAGTGTGCATACCTATAACACCAGGAGAAAGGATGATCTTCACTATGCAGGGTTAAATCTGACTTTGGCACAGAAAGGGGTAAATTATGCTGCCACAAAAGTCTTTGGGCACCTACCAAACAGCATCAAAAGCCTGACAGATAGCCAACTAACATTTAAAAATAAATTAAAAGAATTTCTAGATGACAACTCCTTCTACTCATTGGCTGAATTTTTAGATATAAAGTAAGTAAAAAAAAAAAAAATCTTAATCATTAGTGTCATGCAATATTTTGTGTAATGTAATTTCTTGTACAGACATCTTTTATTAACCTGACACGTTCCACATCATTACGAAGTGTCGTATTCATGATCTATGGAACAAGTATTAATCTAATCTAATCTAATCTAATCATAGGGCGAATTATATCAAAATGTTAGAAGTAGTCACAATCAAGCTAAATAAAAATTTAGTTTCAACAGGAAATCATACAAATTTCTTCGCAAATACCTTTCTGAGATTGACGTCTGAAATACTCCCCTGTGATACAAACAAGAGAGAGATTGAGTCAATAACTATATCACTGAAGACTAAGGACTCTCATGGATATGATGGAGTGCCTAGAAGCATATTAAAGTACTGTGCTGCACATGTTAGCCCTGTATTTAGCCATATTTGCAATTTTTCCTTTAGAGTTGGTCAGTTTCCTGACCGATTAAAGTACTCATCAGTAAAGCCGCTTTATGAAAAGGGAGAAAGGGATAATATAGATAATTTTAGACCTACTTCTATGCCATCAGTGTTTGCAAAAGTTACCGAAAAGGCTGTGCATGTAAGGTTAATTGATCACTTGATATCACACAATTTGCTGTCAAATGAACAGTTCGGATTTAGAAGCCGTCTGACAACTGAAAATGCTGTATTCTGGCGTACAGACGTACTTTTATGCAAAATCGTAAGGTCCTAGCTCTTGTCCAATGCACCAAAGCCGACAAACAAGGGAATAACCGATAACTAAAACTTGAATAGTACTGATTCTTACTGGCTACTACATCTTCTTAGAAGATATTTCTGTGTTATAATATGATGTTTTCAGTTTTCTCCGCATACCGCAACACGCGACATAATTTTGCAGACGATAAATGTAACCGTTTCAGAGAGAAAAGCGGCCAATGTGAAGATGTGGCAATAAAGTCGATTCGATAGCAAATGACGAAAGCGGGCGGATTTCTGAAGTTTTTACTACGTATGAAAAGTTTCCACATTCTCCCGTGCAACGTGGTTTCCAGACGTGGTTTCATGCTGAATCTTTAGGTCGTCGGTCATGTGCAATGTACCAAAGCCGGCAAATAAGTGAATAACCGATAACTAAAACTTGACTACTACTGCTTGTTACTGGCCGATAACATCTTCTTAGAAGCTTCTTCTGTGTTCTACTATGGTGCTTTTAGTGTCTCCGCATACAGCGGCAAGAGACATAACTTTGCAGACGATGTATGTGACCGATTCAGAGAGAAAATCGACCAATATGACGATCTGGCGTTAAGTCGATTCTTTTGGCAAATGACGAAAACGGGCGGATTTCTCATGGTGTTACTACATATGAAAGCTTTTCTCATTCTCCCGTGCAACGTGGCGTACAGACGTACTTTCATGCAAAATCTTAAGAACTTAGCTCATGTCCAATGTACCAAAGCCGGCAAATAAGTGAATAAACCGATATTTAAACTTGAATAGTACTGCTTCTTATTGGCTATTACATCTTCTTAGAAGCTTTTTCTGTGTTCTAATATGATGTTTTCAGTTTTTTCTGCATACCGCAACACGCGACATACTTTTGCAGCCGCTAAATGTAACCGTTTCAGAGAGAAAAGCGGCCAATATTACGATCTGACATTAAGTCGATTCGATGGAAAATGTCGAAAACGGGCGGATTTCTCATGTTGTTACTACATATGAACATTTTTTATATTCTCCCGTGCAACGTGGCGTACAGACGTACTCTCATGCATAATCTTAATGTCCTAGCTCATGTCCAATGCACCAAGGCGGCAAATAAGTGAATAACCGATAACTAAAGCATGTATATTACTGCTTCCTACTTTCGATTATATCTTCTTTGAAGCTTTTTCTGTGTTCTAATATAATGTTTTCAGTTTTTTCCGCATACCCCAACACGCGACATAACTTTACAGACGATAAATGTAACCGTTTCAGAGAGAAAAGTAGCCAATATGACGATCTGACAATAAGTCGATTCAATGGCAAATGTCGAAAACGAGCGGATTTCTTATGTTGTTAGTACATATGAACACTGTTCACATTCTCCCGTGCAACGTGGCGTACATACGTACTTTCATGCAAAATCTTAAGCTCCTAGCTCATGTCCAACCGTGCGACTGCTAAGGTCGCAGGTTCGAATCCTGCCTGGGGCATGGATGTGTGTGATCTCCTTGGGTGAGTTAGGTTTAAGTAGTTCTAAGTTCTAGGGGACTAACGACCTGAGCAGTTGAGTCCCATTGTGCTCAGAGCCATTTGAACTGATGTTTAATGCACCAAAGCCGGCAAATAAGTCAATAGTATAGTTCTGCTTGCTACTTTCGATTACATCTTCTTAGAAGCTTTTTTTGTGTTCTAATATGATGTTTTCAGTTTCTTCCGCATATTGCAATACGCGACATACATTTCCAGACGATAAATGTAACTGTTTCAGAGAGAAAAGCGGCCAATGTGACGATCTGGCATCAAGTCGATTCGATGGCAAATGACGAAAGCGAGCGGATCTCTCAAATTTTTACTACATATGAACAGTTTTCACATTCCCCCGCGCAATGTGATTTCCAGACGTCGTTTCATGCGAAATCTATAGGTCGTCGGTCATGTCCAATATACCAAACCCGGCAAATAAGTGAATTACCGATAACTAAATCTAGAATAGTACTGCTTCTTATCGGCGATTACATCTTCTTCGAAGCTTTTTCTGTGTTCTAATATAATGTTTTCAGTTTTTTTCCATACCGCAACACGCGACATAATTTTGCAGACGATGGATGTAACCTGTTCTGAGAGAAAAGCGGCCAATGGGACGATCTGGCAAACCATTCGACTCTATAGCAAATGACGAAAGCGATCGGGTTTCTCAGGTTTTTACTACATATGAACGCTTTCCACATTCTCCCGTGCAACGTGTCGTACAGACGTACTTTCTTGCAAAATCTTAAGGTCCTAGCTCATGTCCAATGCACAAAAGCCGGAAAATAAGTGAGTAACCGATAACTAGAACTTGACTAGTACTGCTTGTTACTGGCCAATTACATCTTCTTAGAAGCTTCTTCTGTGACTACTATAGTGATTTTAGTATCTGCGCATACCGCGGCAAGCGACATAACTTAGCATACGATGAATGTAACCGTTTCAGAGAGAAAAGCCACCAGTGTGACGATCTGTCATTAAGTCGATTCGACGGCAAATGACGAAAACGGGCGGATTTCTCATGGTGTTACTACTTATGAAAACTTTTCTCATTCTCCCGTGCAACGTGGCGTACAGACGTACTTTCATGCAAAATCTTAAGGTCGTAGCTCAAGTCCAATGCACCAAAGCCGGCAAATAAGTGAATAAACCGATAACTGAAACTTGAATAGTACTGCTTCTTACTGGCAATTACATCTTCTTTGAAGCTTTTTCTGTATTCTAATATAATGTTTTCAGTTTTTTCCGCATACCGCAAGACGCGACATAATTTTGCATACGATAAATGTAACCGTTTCAGAGAGAAAAGCGGCCAATGTTACGATCTGGCATTAAGTCGATTCGAACGCAAATGACGAAAACGGGCGGATGTCTCATGTTGTTACTATTATGTACAACTTTGTCATTCTCCCGTGCAACGTGGCGTACAGACGTAATTTCATGCAAAATCTTAAGGTTATAGCTCACGTCCAATGCACCAAAGCTTGCAAATAAGTGAATAACCGATAACTAAAGCATGTATATTACTGCTTCCTACTTTCGATTATATCTTCTTTGAAGGTTTTTCTTTGTTCTAATATAATGTTTTCAGTTTTTTCCGCATACCCCAACACGCGACATAACTTTACAGACGATAAATGTAACCGTTTCAGAGAGAAAAGTAGCCAATTTGACGATCTGACAATAAGTCGATTCAATGGCAAATGTCGAAAGCGGGCGGATTTCTCATGTTGTTAGTACATATGAACACTTTTCACATTCTCCCGTGCAACGTGGCGTACATACGTACTTTCATGCAAAATCTTAAGCTCCTAGCTCATGTCCAACCGTGCGACTGCTAAGGTCGCAGGTTCGAATCCTGCCTGGGGTATGGATGTGTGTGATCTCCTTGGGTGAGTTAGGTTTAAGTAGTTCTAAGTTCTAGGGGACTAACGACCTGAGCAGTTGAGTCCCATTGTGCTCAGAGCCATTTGAACTGATGTTTAATGCACCAAAGCCGGCAAATAAGTCAATAGTATAGTTCTGCTTGCTGCTTTCGATTACATCTTCTTAGAAGCTTTTTTTGTGTTCTAATATGATGTTTTCAGTTTCTTCCGCATATTGCAATACGCGACATACATTTCCAGACGATAAATGTAACTGTTTCAGAGAGAAAAGCGGCCAATGTGACGATCTGGCATTAAGTCGATTCGATGGCAAATGACGAAACCGAGCGGATCTCTCAAATTTTTACTACATATGAACAGTTTTCACATTCCCCCGCGCAATGTGATTTCCAGACGTCGTTTCATGCGAAATCTATAGGTCGTCGGTCATGTCCAATATACCAAACCCGGCAAATAAGTGAATTACCGATAACTAAATCTAGAATAGTACTGCTTCTTATCGGTGATTACATCTTCTTCGAAGCTTTTTCTGTGTTCTAATATAATGTTTTCAGTTTTTTTCCATACCGCAACACGCGACATAATTTTGCAGACGATGGATGTAACCTGTTCAGAGAGAAAAGCGGCCAATGGGACGATCTGGCAATACATTCGACTCTATAGCAAATGATGAAAGCGATCGGGTTTCTTAGGTTTTTACTACATATGAACGCTTTTCACATTCTCCCGTGCAACGTGTCGTACAGATACTTTCTTGCAAAATCTTAACGTCCTAGCTCATGTCCAAGGCACAAAAGCCGGAAAATAAGTGAGTAATCGATAACTAGAACTTGACTAGTACTGCTTGTTACTGGCCAATTACATCTTCTTAGAAGCTTCTTCTGTGACTACTATAGTGATTTTAGTATCTGCGCATACCGCGGCAAGCGACATAACTTAGCATACGATGAATGTAACCGTTTCAGAGAGAAAAGCCACCAGTGTGACGATCTGTCATTAAGTCGATTCGACGGCAAATGACGAAAACGGGCGGATTTCTCATGGTGTTACTACATATGAAAACTTTTCTCATTCTCCCGTGCAACGTGGCGTACAGACGTACTTTCATGCAAAATCTTAAGGTCGTAGCTCATGTCCAATGCACCAAAGCCGGCAAATAAGTGAATAAACCGATAACTGAAACTTGAATAGTACTGCTTCTTACTGGCAATTACATCTTCTTTGAAGCTTTTTCTGTATTCTAATATAATGTTTTCAGTTTTTTCCGCATACCGCAAGACGCGACATAATTTTGCATACGATAAATGTAACCGTTTCAGAGAGAAAAGCGGCCAATGTTACGATCTGGCATTAAGTCGATTCGAACGCAAATGACGAAAACGGGCGGATGTCTCATGTTGTTACTATTATGTACAACTTTGTCATTCTCCCGTGCAACGTGGCGTACAGACGTAATTTCATGCAAAATCTTAAGGTTATAGCTCACGTCCAATGCACCAAAGCTTGCAAATAAGTGAATAACCGATAGAAAAAACTTGAAAGTACTGCTTCCTACTTTCGATTACATCTTCTTAGAAGCTTTTTTGTGTTCTGATATGATGTTTTCAGTTTTTTCCACATATTGCAAACACGTGGCACAAATTTCCAGACGATAAATGTAACCGTTTCAGAGAGAAAAGCGGCCAATGGGACGATCTGGCAATACATTCGATTCGTTAGCAAATGACGAAAGCGATGGATTTCTCAGGTTTTTACTACATATGAACACTTTCTACATTCTCCCGTGCAACGTGGCGTACAGACGTACTTTCATGCAAAATCCTAAGGTCCTAGCTCATGTCCAATGCAATAAAGCCGCAAATAAGTGAATAACCGATCGCTTAAACTTGAATAGTACTGCTTCCTACTTTCGATTACATCTTCTTAGAAGCTTTTTTTGTGTTCTAATAAGATGTTTTCAGTTTTTTCCGCATATTGCAATACGCGACATACATTTCCAGACGATAAATGTAACTGTTTCAGAGAGAAAAGCAGCCAATGTGAAGATGTTGCAATAAAATAGATTCGGTAGCAAATGAAGAAAGCGGGCGGTTTTCTCCACTTTTTACTACATATGAACAGTTTCCACATTCCCCCGTGCAATGTGGTTTCCAGACGTCGTTTCATGCAAAATCTTTACGTCGTCGGTCATGTCCAATGTACCAAAGGCGGCAAATAAGTGAATAACCGATAACTAAAACTTGAATAGTACTACTGCTTCTTATTGGCGATTACATCTTCTTAGAAGCTTTTTCTGTGTTCTAATATGATGTTTTCAGTTCTTTTCCGCATATTGCAACACACGACATAAATTTCCAGACGGTAAATGTAACCTTTTCAGTGAGAAAAGCGGCCAATATGACGCTCTATCATTAATTCGATTCGATGGCAAATGTCGAAAACGGGCGGATTTTTCATGTGGTTACTACTTGTGAACACTTTTCACATCCTCCTGTGCATCGTGGTTTCCAGACGTCGTTTCATGCAAAATCATTAGGTCGGCGGTCATGTCCAATGTACCAAAGCCGGCAAATATGTGAATAACTGATAACTAACACTTGAATAACACTGCTTGTTACTGGCCGATTACATTTTCTTAGAAGCATCCTCTGTGTTCTACTATTTTGCCTTTAGTGTCTGCGCATACCGCGGCAATCGACGTAACTTTGCAGACTATGAATGTAACAGTTTCAAAGAGAAAAGCGGCCAATGTGACTATCTGGCATTAAGTCGATTCGAAGGATAATGTCGAAAACGTTCGGATTTCTCATGTTGTTACTACATATGAACATCTTTTACATTACCCGTGCAACGTGGCGTACAGACGTACTCTCATGCAAAATCTTAAGGTCCTTGCTCATGTCCAATGCACCAAGGCGGAAAATAAGTGAATAACCGATAACTAAAGCTTGTATATTACTGCTTCCTACTTTCGATTACATCTTCTTAGAAGCTTTTTCTGTGTTCTAATATAATGTTTTCAGTTTTTTCCGCATATTGCAATAAGCGACATAAATTTCCAGGCGATAAATGTTACTGTTTCAGAGAGAAAAGCGGCCAATGTGGAGATCTGGTAATACTTTCGATTCGATAGCAAACGACGAAAGCGATTGAATTCCTCAGGTTATTACTACGTATGAACACTTTCCACATTCTCCCGTGCAACGTGGCGTACAGACGTACTTTCATGCAAAATCTTAAGGTCCTAGTTCATGTCCAACCGTGCGACTGCTAAGGTCGCAGGTTCGAATCCTGCCTGGGGCATGGATGTGTGTGATCTCCTTAGGTGCGTTAGGTTTAAGTAGTTCTAAGTTGTAGGGGACTAATGATCTCAGCAGTTGAGTCCCATTGTGCTCAGAGCCATTTAAACTGATGTCCAATGCACCAAAGCCGGCAAATTAGTAAATAACCGATAGCTAAAACGTGAATAGTACTGCTTCCTACATTCGATTACATCTTCTTAGAAGCTTTTTTCGTGATCTAATATGATTTTTTCAGTTTTTTCCTCATATTGCAATACGCGACATACATTTCCAGACAATAAATGTAATTGTGTCAGAGAGAAAAGCTGCCAATGTGAAGATGTGGCAATATAATAGATTGGGTAGCAAATCGACGAAAGCTGGCGGTTTTCTGTAGTTTTTACTACATATGAACAGTTTCCACATTCCCCCGTGCAAAGTGGTTTCCAGACGTCGTTTCATGCAAAACTTTAGGTCGTCGGTCATGTCCAATGTACCAAAGGCGGAAAATAAGTGAATAACCGATAGCTAAAACTTGAATAGTACTGCTTCTTACTTGCGATTACATCTTCTTAGAAGCTTTTACTGTCTTCTAATATGATGTTTTCAGTTTTTTCCTCATACCGGAAAACACGTCAAAATTTTGCAGATGATAAATGTAACCGTTTCAGAAACAAAAGCGGCCAATGTGAAGATGTTGCAATAAAATAGATTCAGTTGCAAATGACGAACGCAGGCATTTTTCTCTAGTTTTTACTACATATGAACAGTTTCCACATTCCCCCGTGCAATGTGGTTTCCAGACGTCGTTTCATGCAAAATCTTTAGGTCTTCGGTCATGTCCAATGTACCAAAGGTGGCAAATATGTGAATAACCGACAACTAAATCTTGAATAGTGCTGCTTCTTATTGGCGATTACATCTTCGTAGAAGATACTGCGGCAAGCGACATATCTTTGCAGACGATGAATGTCTTTACTACATATGAACACTTTTCACATTTTCATATGCAACGCGTCTGCTAGACCTCCCCTCATGCAAAATCTTAAGGTACTAACTCATGTACAAGGCAGCAAAGTCGGCTAAATATTCAATTTTCGTTAATTAAAACTTGAATTGTATTGCTTCTTGCCGGCTACTACATCAACTAAGAAGCTTCTTCTGTGTTCTACTATGGTGCTTTTAGTGTCTCCGCATACCTCAGAACGCAACATAGCTTGGCACACGATAAATGTAACCGTTTCAGAGAGAAGAGCAGCCAATGTGACGATCTGGCATAAAGTAGATTCGATAGCAAATGACGAAAACGAACGAATTTCTCTGGTTTTTACTACATATGAACACTCTTCACATTCTCCCATGCAACGTGGCTGCTAGTCCTCCCTTCATGCAAAATCTTAAAGTTCTAGCTCATGTCTAAGGCACCAAAGCCGGCTAAAATATCACAAGTCGATAACTGATTTTGAGTCGTACTGCTTCTTACAGGTTATTAATTCAACTTAAAAGCTTCTTCTGTGTTCTACTATGGTACTTTTAGTGTCTCCGCATTCCGCAGCACGCGACATAGTTTTGCACACGGTAAATGTAACCGTTTCATACAAAAGAGCGGCAAATGTGACTATCTGACACTAAGTCGATTCGATAGCAAATGACGAAAACGGGCGGATCTCTTACGTTTTTACTACATATGAATTCTTTTCACATTCTCCCGTACAACGGGCTGATAGTCCTCCCTTCATGCAACATCTTAAGGTTCTTGCTCATGTCCAAGGCACCAAAACCGGCTAAAAAATCCAAAATCGATAACTAAAACTTAAATTGTACTGCTTCTTACTGTCTATTACATAAACTTAGAAGTTTCTTCTGTGTTCCACTACTGTGCTTTCAGTGTATCCGCATATCGCAGCACGCGACATAGCTTTGCACACGATACATGTAACCGTTTCAGAGAGAAGTGTGGCCAAAGTAAGGATCTGACATTAAGTCGATTCAATAGCAAATGACGAAAACGGGCGGATTTCTCAGGTTTTTACTACATATGAACACTCTTCACATTCTCCCGTGCAACGTGGCTGCTAGTCCTCCATTCATAAAAAATCTTAATGTCCAAGCTCATGTCCAAGGCACCAAAGCCGGCTAAAAAGTCAAAAATCGATAACTAAACTTGAGTTGTACTGCTTCTTACTTGCTATTACATCAACTTATAATCTTATTCTGTGTTCTACTATGGTGCTTTTAGTGTCTCCGCATATCGCAGCACGCATCATAGCTTTGCACACGATAAATGTAACCGTTTCAGAGAGAATAGCGGCCAATGTGACCATCTGACATTAACTCGATTCGATAGCAAATGACGAAACGGGCAGATTTATTAGGTTGTTTCTACATATGAAAACTTTTCACATTCCCACGCGCAACGTGGCTGCTAGTCCTCCCTTCATGCAACATCTTAAGGTACTAACTCATGTCCAAGTCACCAAACCAGGCTAGTGAGTCAATAATCGGTAACTAAAACTAGAATTGTAGTACTCCTTACTACCCTATTATATCAACTTAGAAACTTTTTCTGTGTACGACCATGATTCATTTAGTGTCTCCGCATACTTCAAAACGCTACATAGTTTGGAAGACGATAAATGAAACCGTTTCATAGATATGAGCCTCCAATGATTCGATCGTTCATTAAGTCGATTCGATAGCAAATGAAGAAAACGGGAGGATTTCTGAGGGTTTTACAACATATGAACACATTTCACATTCACCCGTGCAACGCGGATGCTAGTCCTCCCTTCATGCAAAATCTTAAGGTCCTAGCTCATTTCCAAGGCACCGAAGAAGGGAAAAACGTCAGTAATCGATAACTAAAACTTGTAATTTACTGTTTCTTACTGGCTATTACATCAACTTAGAAGTTTCTTCTGTGTTCTACTATGGTGCTTTCATTGTCTCCGCATTCCGCATTTCCGAGAGAAGAGCGGCCACTGTGACGATGTGACATTAAGTCGTTTGGAAAGCTAATGACGAAAACTGGCAAATTTTTCAGGTTTTTACTACATATGAACACCTTTCACATTCTCCCTTGCAACGTAGCTGCTATTCCTCCATTCATACAAAATTTTAAGGTCCTAGCTGATGTCCAAGGCACCAAAGCCGGCTAAAAAGTCAAAAATCAATAACTAAAACTTGAATTGTAAAGCTTCTTACTGGCTATTACATCACCTCAGAAGCTTCTTCTGTGTTCTACTATGGGGCTTTTAGTGTCTCCGCATTCCGCAGCACGCGACATAGCTTTGCACACGATAAATGTAACCGTTTCATGGAGAAGAGGAGCCAATGTGACGATCTGACATTAAGACGATTCGATAGCAAGTGAAGAAAACGGGCGGATTTCTTAGGTTTTTACTACATATGAACAATTTTTACATTCTCCCGTGCAACGTTGCTGCTGGTCCTCCCTTCATGCATAATATTAAGGCCCTAGCTCATGTCCAAGGCACCAAAGCCGCCTTAAAAGTAAAAAATCGTTAACTAAAACTTGAATTGTACTGCTTCATATTGGCTATTACATCAACGTAGAAGCTTCTTCTGCGGTCTACTATGGTGCTTTTAGTGTCTCCGCATTCCGCAGCACGCGACATATCTTCTCACACGTTAAATGTAACCGTTTTAGAGAGAATAGCGGCCAATGTGACCATCTGCCATTAAGTCGATTCGATAGCAAATGACGAAAACGGGCGGATTTCACAAGTTTTCACTACATATTAACACTTTTCACATTCTCCCATGCAACGCGGCTGCTAGACCTCCCTTCATGAAAAATCGTAAGGTCCTAGCTCATGTCCAAGGCACCAAAGTCGGCTAAAAAGTCAAAAATCGTTCACTAAAACTTGAATTGTACTGATTCTTATTGGCTATTACATCAACTTAGAAGCTTCTTCTGTGGTCTAGTATGGTGCTTTTAGCGTCTCCGCATTCCGTAGCACGCGACATAGCTTTGCACACGTTAAATGTAACCGTTTCAGAGATAAGAGCGGCCAACGTGGCCATCTGACATTAAGTCGATTCGATAGGAAATGACGAAAACAGGCAGATTTATTAGGTTGTTACTACATATGAACACTTTTCACATTTTCCCGTGCAACGTGGCAGCTAGGTGTCCCTTCATGCAAAATCTTAAGGTCCTAGCTCATGTCCAAGGCACCAAAGCCAGCTCAAAAGTCAAAAATCGATAACTAAACTTGAATTGTACTGCTTCTTACTGGCATTTACATCAAATTAGAAACTTCATCTGTGTTCTTTTATGGGGATTTTAGTGTCTCCGCAACCGCAGCAGGCGACATAGCTTTGCACATGATTAATGTCACTGTTTCACAGGGAAGAGCGGCCAATGTGACGACCTGACATTAAGTCAATTCAATAGCAAATGACGAAAACGGACGAATTTCTCAGGTTTTTACAACATATGAACACTCTCCACATTCTCCCGTGCAACGTGGCTGCTAGTCCTCCCTTCATGCAAAATCTTAAGGTCCTAGCTAATGTCCAAGGCACCAAAGCTGGCTAAAAAGTCAAAAATCGTTAACTAAAACTTGAAATGTACTGCTTCTTATTGGCTATTACATCAACATAGAAGCTTCTTCTGTGGTCTACTATGGTGCTTTTAGTGTCTCCGCTTTCCACAGCAAGCGACATAGCTTTGCACACGTTAAATGTAACCGTTTCAGAGAAAAGAGCGGCCAATGTGACCATCTGACATTAAGTCGATTCAATAGCAAATGACGAAAACGGGCGGATTTATTAGGTTGTTATTACATATGAAAACTTTTCACATTCACCCGTGCAACGTAGCTGCTAGTCCTCCGTTCGTAGAAATTCTAAAGGTCATAGCTCATGTCCAAGTAACCAAAGCCGGCTAAAAATTCAATAATCGATAGCTAAAACTATTATTTTACTGCTTCTTACTGCCTATTACATCAACTTAGAAGCTTCTTCTGTGTTCTACTATGGTGCTTTTAGATTCTCCGCATTCCGCAGCACGCGACATAGCTTTGCACACGATAAATGTAACCGTCTCAGAGAGAAGAGCGGTTAACGTGACGATATGACATTGAGTCGATTTGATAGCAGATGACGAAAACAGGCGGATTTCTTAGGTTTTTACTACATATGAACGCTTTTTACATTCTCCCGTGCAACGTGGCAGCTAGGCGTCCCTTCATGCAAAATCTTAGGGTCCTAGCTCATGTCCAAGGCACCAAAGCCGGCTAAAAAGTCAAAAATCGTTAACTAAAACTTATAATTGTACTGCTTCTTATTGGCTATTACATAAACTTAGAAGCTTCTTCTGTGTTCTACTATGGTTCTTGTAGTGTCTCCGCATTCCGCAGCACGCGACATAGCTTTGCAGTCGTTAAATTTAACCGTTTCAGAGAGAAGAGTGGCCAGTGTGACGATCTGACATTAAGTCGATTCGATAGCAAATGACGAAAACGAGCGGATTTCTTAGGTTTTTACTACATGCGATCTCTTTTCACATTCTCCAGTGCAACGTGGATGTTAGTCCTCCCTTCATGCGAAATATTAAGATCCTACCTCATGTCCAAGGCACCAAAGCCGGCTAAAAATTCAAAAATCGATAGCTAAATTTGAGTTCTTCTGCTTCTTACTGGCTATTACATCAACTTAGAAGCTTTTTCTGTGTTCTACTATGGTGCTTTTAGTGTCTCCGCATATCGCAGCACGCAACATAGCTTTGCACACGATAAATGTACCCGTTTCAGAGAGAAGAGCGGCCAATGTGACGATCTGATATAAAGTCGAATCGATGGCAAATGACGAAAACAAGCGGATTACTTAGTTTTTTACTACATTCGATCACTTTTCACATTCTCCCGTGCAACGTGGCTGCTAGTCCTCCCTTTATAGACATTCTTAAGGTCCTAGCTCATGTTCAAGGCACCAAAGCCGGCTAAAAAGTTAATAATCGATAACTAAAACGATTATTTTACGGCTTCTTACTGGCTATTACGTCAACTTGGAAGCTTCTTCTCTGTTCTACTATGGTGCTTGTAGTGTCTCCGCATATCGCAGCACGCGACATAGCTTTGCACACGATAAATGTAACCATTTCAGAGAGAAGAGCATCCAATGTGACGATCTGACATTACGTCGATACGATAGCAAAAGACGAAAACGAGCGGATTTCTTAGGTTTTTACTACATATGAACACTTTTCACATTCTCCCGTGCAACGTGGCTGCTAGTCCTCCCTTCATGCAAAATCGTAAGGTCCTAACTCATGGCCAAGACACCAAAGCCGGCTAAAAAGTCAAAAATCGATAACTAAACTTGAATTGTACTGCTTCTTACTCGCTGTTACATCAACTTAGAAGCTTCTTCTGTGTTCTGCTATGGTGCTTTTAGTGTCTCCGCATATCGCAGCACGCAACATAGCTTTGCACACGATAAATGTAACCGTTTCAGAGAAAAGAGCGGCCAATGTGACGATCTGACATTAAGACAAATCGACAGCATATGACGAAGACGGGGGGATTTCTTAAGTTTTTTCTACATATGAACACTTTTCACATTCTCACGTGCAACGTGGCTGCTAGTCCTCCTTTTATACAAATTCTTAAGGTCCTAGCTCATGCCCAAGGCACCAAAGCCGGCTAAAAAGTTAATAATCGATAGCTAAAACTACATTCCTGGAAATGGAAAAAAGAACACATTGACACCGGTGTGTCAGACCCACCATACGTGCTCCTGACATTGCGAGACGTCTGTACAAGCAATGATCACACGCACGGCACAGCGGACACACCAGGAATTGCGGTGTTGGCCGTCGAATGGCGCTAGCTGCGCAGCATTTGTGCACCGCCGCCGTCAGTGTCAGCCAGTTTGCCGTGGCATACGGAGCTCCATCGCAGTCTTTAACACTGGTAGCATGCCGCGACAGCGTGGACGTGAACCGTATGTGCAGTTGACGGACTTTGAGCGAGGGCGTATAGTGGGCATGAGGGAGGCCGGGTGGCCGTACCGCCGAATTGCTCAACACGTGGGGCGTGAGGTCTCCACAGTACATCGATGTTGTCGCCAGTGGTCGGCGGAAGGTGCACGTGCCCGTCGACCTGGGACCGGACCGCAGCGACGCACGGATGCACGCCAAGACCGTAGGATCCTACGCAGTGCCGTAGGTGACCGCACCGCCACTTCCCAGCAAATTAGGGACACTGTTGCTCCTGGGGTATCGGCGAGCACCATTCGCAACCGTCTCCATGAAGCTGGGCTACGGTCCCGCACACCGTTACGCCGTCTTCCGCTCACGCCCCAACATCGTGCAGCCCGCCTCCAGTGGTGTCGTGACAGGCGTGAATAGAGGGACGAATGGAGACGTGTCGTCTTCAGCGATGAGAGTCGCTTCTGCCTTGGTGCCAATGATGGTCGTATACGTGTTTGGCGCCGTGCAGGTGAGCGCCACAATCAGGACTGCATATGACCGAGGCACACAGGGCCAACACCCGGCAACATGGTGTGGGGAGCGATCTCCTACACTGGCCGTACACCTCTGTGATCGTCGAGGGGACACTGAATAGTGCACGCTACATCCAAACCGTCATCGAACCCATCGTTCTACCACTCCTAGACCGGCAAGGTAACTAGCTGTTCCAACAGGACAATGCACGTCCGCATGAATCCCGTACCACCCTACGTGCTCTAGAAGGTGTAAGTCAACTACTCTGGCCAGCAAGATCTCCGGATCTGTCCCCCATTGAGCATGTTTGAGACTGGATGAAGCGTCGTCTCACGCGGTCTGCACCTCCAGCACGAACGCTGGTCCAACTGAGGCGCCAGGTGGAAATGGCATGGCAAGCCGTTCCACAGGACTACATCCAGCATCTCTACGATCGTCTCCATGGGAGAATAGCAGCCTGCATTGCTGCGAAAGGTGGATATACAATGTACTAGTACCGACATTGTGCATGATCTGTTGCCTGTGTCTATGTGCCTGTGGTTCTGTCAGTGTGATCATGTGATGTACCTGACCCCCAGTAATGTGTCAATAAAGTTTCCCCTTCCTGGGACAATGAATTCACGGTGTTCTTATTTCAATTTCCAGGAGTGTATTATTTTACCGCTTCTTACTGGCTATTACTTCAACTTAGAAGCTTCTTCTTTGTTCTACTATGGTGCTTGTAGTGTTTCCGCATATCGCAGCACGCGACATAGCTTTGCACACGATAAATGTAACCGTTTCAGAGAGAAGAGAATCCAATGTGACGATCTGACATTAAGTCGATTCGATAGCAACTGACGAAAACGGGCGGATTTCTTATGTTTTTACTACATTTGAACACATTTCACCTTCTCCCGAGCAACGTGGCTGCTAGTCCTCCCTTCATAGAAATTCTTAATGTCCTACCTCATGTCGAAGGCACCAAAGCCGCCTAAAAATTCAAAAATCGATATCTAAATTTGAGTTCTACTGCGACTTACTGGCTATTACATCAACTTAGAAGCTTTACTGTGTTCTACTATGGTGCTTTTTGTGTCTCTGCATATTGCAGCACGCAACATAGCTTTGCACACGATAAATGCAACCGTTTCAGAGACAAGAGCGGTCAATTTGACGATCTGATATAAAGTCGAATCGATAGCAAATGACGAAAACGGGCGGATTTCTTAGGTTTTTACTACATATGAACACTTTTCACATTCTCCCGTGCAACGTGGCTGCTAGTCCTCCCTTCATGCAAAATCGTAAGGTCCTAGCTCATGTCCAAGGCACCAAAGCTGGCTAAAAATTAAAAAATCGATCACTAAAACTTAAATTGTACTGCTATTTACTGGCTATTACATCAACTTAGAAGCTTATTTTGTGTACTACTATGGGGCTTTTAGTGTCTCCGCATATCGCAGCACGCCACATAGTTTTGCACACGATAAATGTATCCGTTTCAGAGAGAAGAGCGGCCAATGTGACGATCTGACATTAAGTCGATTCGATAGCAAATGACGAAAACGGTTGGATATCTGTGGTTTGTATTACATATGAACACTTTTCACATTCTCCTGTGCAACGTGGCTGCTAGTCTTCCATTCTTGCAAAATCGTAAGGTCCTAGGTCATGTCCAAGGCACCAAAGACGGCTAAAAATTTAAAAATCGATCACTAAAACTTAAATAATACTGCTCCTTACTCGCTATTACATCAACTTAGAAGCTTCTTCTGTGTTCTACTACGGGGCTTTTGGTGTCTCCGCATTCCGCAGCACGCGACATAGCTTTGCACATGATAAATGTAACCGTTTCAGGGAGAAGTGCGGCTAATGTGACGATATGACATTAAGTAGAATCGATAGCAAATGACGAAAACGGGCGGATGTCTTAGGTTTTTACAACATATGAACATTTTTCACATTGTCCCGTGCAACGTGGCTGTAATTCTTAACTTCATGCAAAATCGTAACGTCCTAGCTCATGTCCAAGGCACCAAAGCCTGCTAAAAAGTCAATAATCGGTAGCTAAAACTAATATTTTACGGCGTCTTACTGGCTATTACGTCAACTTAGAAGCTTCATCTGTGTTCTACTATGGTGCTTTTAGTGTCTCCGCATTCCGCATCACGCGACATAGCTTTGCACACGATAAATGTAACCGTTACAGAGAGAAGAGCGGCCAGTGTGACGATCTGACATTAAGTCGATTCAAAGACAAATGACGAAAACTGGCGGATTTCTCAGGTTCTTACTACATATGAACACTTTTCACATTCTCCTGTGCAACGTGACTGCTAGTCCACCCTGCATGCAAAATCTGTAGGTCCTAGCTCATGTCCAAGGCGCCAAAGCCGGCTAAAAAGCCAAAAATCGATAACTAAACTTGAATTGTACTGCTTCTTACTGGCAATTACATCGACTTAGAAGCTTCTTCTGTGTTCTACTATGGTGCTTTTAGTGTCTCCGCAGGCCGCAGCACGCGACCGTTTCAGAGAGAAGAGGGGCCAATGTGACCATCTAACATGAAGCCGAATAGATAGCAAATGACGAAAACGGGCTGATTTCTTAAGTTATTACTACATATGCACACTTATGAAATACTCCCGTGCAACAGGGTTGCTAGTCCTCCCTTTATGCAAAATCTTAAGGTACTAGCTCATGTCCAAGGCACCGAACCCGGCTAAATATTCTATAACCTGTAACTAAAACTTGAATTGTACTGCTTCTTACTGTCTATTACATTAACTTAGAAGATTCTTCTGTGTTCTATTATGGTGCTTTTAGTGTCTCCGCATTTCGCAGCAAGAGACATAGCTTTGCACACGTTAAATGTAACCGTTTCAGAGAGAAGAGCGGCCAATGTGACGATCTGACATTAAGTCGACTCGATAGCAAATGAAGATAACGGGCTGATTTCTTAGGTTTTTACTACATATGAAATCTTTTCAGATTCTCCCATGCAACGTGGCTGCTAGTCCTCCCTTCATGCAAAATCTTAAGGCCCTTGCTCAAGTCCAACGCACCAAAGCCGGCTAAAAAGTCAAAAATCGGTAAGTAAACTTGAATGGTACTGCTTCTTACTGGCTATTACATCAACTTAGAAGCTTCTTCTGTGTTCTACTATGGTGCTTTTAGTGTCTCCGCATTCGGAAGCACGCGACATAGCTTTGCACACGGTAAATGTAACCGCTTCAGAGAGAAGAGCGGCCAATGTGACGATCAGACATTAAGTCGATTCGATAGCAAATGACGAAAACGGGCAGATTTCTCAGGTTTTTACTACATATGAACAATTTTCACATTCTTCTGTGCAACGTTTCTGCTAGTCCTCCATTCATGCAAAATCGTAAGGTCCTAGCTCATGTCCAAGGCACCGAAGCCGGCTAAAAAGTCAAAAATCGATAACTAAGTTTTATTTGTACTGCTTCTTACTGGCCATTACATCAACTTTGAAGCTTCTTCTGTGTTCTACTATGGTGCTTTTAGTGTCTCCGTATATCGCAGCACGCGACATAGCTTTGCACGCGATAAATGTAACCGTTTCACAGAGAAGAGCGTCCAATGTGACTATATGACATTAAGTTGATTCGATAGCAAATGACGAAAACGGGCGGATTTCTTAGGTTTTTACTACATATGAACACTTTTCACATTCTTTCGTGCAACGTTGGTGCTAGTCCTCCCTTCATGCAAAATCTTAAGGTCGTACCTCATTTGCAAGGCGCCAAAGCCGGCTAAAAAGCCAAAAATCGAAAGCTAAACTTTAATTGTACTGCTTTATACTGGCTATTACTTCAACTTAGAAGCTTCTTCTCTGTTCTACTATGGTTCTTTTAGTGTCTCCGCATTTCGCAGCTCGCGACATAGCTTTGCACAAGATAAATGTAACCGTTTCAGAGCGAAGAGCGGCCAATGTGACGATCTGACTTTAAGTCGATTCGATAGCAAATTTATTTATTTATTTATTTATTTTTTTATTTAACCAGGCAAGATTAGGGCCATCAGTCCCTCTCTTACATCTAACCAGGCATTCTACTTATTTTACAGTCATATGTTGTAGTAGGCATTTTAAACTACATCTAATACAAAAAGTGAGATAAACAATTAGAAAGGTACACCTCGAAAAATACATTATTGAAGAGAAAGATTTCAGATAGGAGTGCTGGCAGCAGGGAGTGTGGGGGGAACTCATGGTGAAGGCAGGAGAGGAATAGAGGGACATGATGAAACATAATTAAGGAAAATATAAAGGAAAAGAAGACTGCGTGGCTAATAGAGATAGATGAAGAGGAAGGCATCTCAGAAGCAAGATAGGAGACGCTAGCTTTGCTATTTGACATATGAGAGGATTGGCCTTGCACATTAATTTTGTGGAGAATTTTCATGCGGATGATAGTAGGGAATGCTTCAACTTCTTCTTAAAAGCAACAGGAGATTGAATTTTCCTCAAGGTGAGGGGCAGTTTGTTCCAGAGGCGAACAGCGGCAACTGAGAAGGAGTTTGCAAAAGTTTTTGTTTTGTGAGTGGGCACAGCTAGGATACCAGATAAGAGCGACCTCGTGTTTCGATTATGATGGCATTACACGTTTTTAATCTCTGAAGCTAGGTACTGGGGTGCTTGCGCGACGAGGAGTCGGTGAAGTAGACATATAGTGTGGTAGTCACGCAGTTTGTCCGGCCGCAGCCACCCTAGCTCGGAGTATGAAGCACTAACATGATCATATCGGCGAATGTTGCAGGTGTAACGCACACAGGCATTCATGGTTAGCTCTAGCCGTCTTTTGTTTTCACTACTCATGCCTTGTTGAATCACATCACAATAGTGGAGGTTCAGTAGAACGAGTGCTTGCACGAGCTGGCGTTTCAAGTTCTGTGGGAATATGTTCCGAAACTTTTTGAGAGCATAGAGAGAAGCAGACGTCTTTCGGCACACTGCGACTGTATTCTCCGCCCAGTTGAGATGCTCGTCCAAAGTTACACCCAAGTTTTTCACTGTTTTCTGATATGGTATTGGAGTACCTTCGAGCAGAATAGGAGGTAGCCGTTCGCGGAAATCTGAACTTATTAATTTCTGATGGGCTATTAAGATTACTTGCGTCTTTTTTGCGTTTAATTTAAGCCCCTGGTTTTTCGCCCATGTCACTACTGAAGACAGATCATCATTCATCAGAGCGATTGCAGTGTTTACGTCTTCAGGTCTGACGCTTAGGTAGAGCTGGAGGTCGTCGGCATATGTTTACAGGAGGACAAAACCGACGAAAACAACAGTGGTCCTAAGACTGATCCTTGTGGCACTCCCGAAGAAACATGTTTCGAGGAAGATTTTTCATTTGCGCAGACAACACATTGCTGTCTGTCTTTTAAGTAGCTTTCAAACCATCTCATTGCACTATCAGAGAAATTAAGCTGTTGCACTTTTCTGAGTAATATGTCAAAGTTAACAGTGTCAAAAGCTTTGCTGAAGTCCAGTAGCGTCAATATTGTTGCCTTTCGATTGTCGATGGCATATTTCAGGTCATCAGTTACTTTAATTAGAGCAGTGTTTGTGCTGTGATGTTTACGGAAACCAGATTGAAATTTGTCATATAGACTGAATTCATGCAAGTGTTCAGTGATTTGGTCATGAACAATATATTCAAGTGCTTTGGAAACAGCTGGCTGTATGCTAATTGGTCGGTAATCACTAGGCAGTTGCGGGTTTTCGATCTTAGGGATGGGTCGAATTATGCTTCTTTTCAATGCAGTGGGGTATATTCCGTTCACGAGGGAAAAATTAAATATGTCAGTTAAGACAGGTACTAAGATATCGGCAACATTCTTAATCATGGTTATACCGATAATGTCGTTGCCTATTGCATCAGAAGAGATTCTCATTATTGCTATTCTTGCCGTATTTGTTGTTACATGTTTTAGATGGAAGGTATCGTTGTTAGTTATCCTGTTTGGGGATTCTTGTGGACGGTAATTATCAGCCGTGCTGGTAATCAGAGGTGCAGAGAAGAATTCATTTAATTCGTTAGCTGACACATGAAAAGTAGTTTCCGATTTTGCCTTTCCGACCCCCAAGCTACGGAGATTCTTCCATAGAGTCGTGGGTTTCAGATCGCTGCATACAAGGGAGCGAGCGTGCCTGATTTTGGCATTGCGAATGCATTGTTTCACTCTGTTCCGTAGCTTTCTATATTCTTCGAAACGCTCGGTTTTCGGATCTGCCTTGAAACGCCTGTGGGCAGCATCGTTATTAGTCATCCTTTGACGTAATTCAGCTGTCAGCCATGGAGCAGGAGATTTTCTTACACGGACTGTGTGCGCAGGTGCATGTTTGTCATAGAGGGCAAAGAGTTTATCACCAAGTTCATTAATTTTGCCGTCGATTGAAGGTTCTCTGATTATTTGAGGCCATGAGATTTCTGAGCAATCGGCTGTTAGAGCGTCCAGGTCAATACTTTTCATGTTCCTACAAGTTATGTAACGCGTAAAGTCAAAAATCGATAACTAAACTTAAATTGTACTGCTTCTTACTGGATATTACATCAACTAAGTATCTTCTTGTGTTCTACGATAGTGCTTTTAGTGTCTCCGAATATCGCAGCACGCGTCATAGCCTTCCACACGATAAATGTAACCGTTTCAGAGAGTAGAGCTGCCAATGTGACGTTCTGTCATTAAATCGATTCGATAGCATATGACGAAAACGGGCGGATTTCTTAGGTTTTTTCTACATATAAATAGGTTTCAAATACTCCCGTGCGACGTGGCTGCTAGTCCTCCCTGCATGCAAAATCTTAAGTTCGTAGTTCATGTCCAAGCCCCAAAGCCGACTAAAGAGTCAAAATCGATAACTTGAATTGTACTGCTTCTTACTGGATATTACATCAACTTAGAAGCTTCTTCTGTGTTCTACTATGGTGCTTTTAGTGTCTCCGCATATCGCAGTACGCGACATAGCTTTGCACTCGATAAATGTAACCGTTTCAGAGAGAAGAGCGGCCAATGTGACCATTTGACATTAAGTCGATTCGATAGCAAATGACGAAAAGGGGCGGATTTGTTAGGTTTGTACTACATATGAACACTTTTCTCATTGTCCCCTGCAACGTGGCTGCTAGACCCTGCATGCAAAATCTTAAGGTCCTAGCTCATGTCCAAGGCTCCAAAGAAGGCTAAAAAGTAAAAAATCGATAACTAATCTTGAATTGTCCTGCTTCTTACTGGCTATTACATCAATTTAGTAGCTTCTTCTGTGTTCCACTATGGTGTTTTTAGTGTCTCCGCATATCGCAGCAAGCGACATAGCCTTCCACATGATAAATGTAACCGTTTCAGAGAGTAGAGCGGCCAATGTGACGATGTGACATTAAGTCGATTCGGTAGCAAATGACGAAAACGGTCGGATTTGTTGGATTTTTACTACATATGAACACTTTTCACATTCCCCCGTGCAACGTGGCTGCTAGTCCTCGTTGCATGCAAAATCTAAAGATCATAGCTTATGTCCAAGGCACCAAAGCCGCCTAAAAATTGAAAAATCGATAACTAAACTTAAATTGTACTGCTTCTTACTGGATATTATATCAACTAAGTATCTTCTTGTGTTCTACTATAGTGCTTTTAGTGTCTCCGAATATCGCAGCACGCGTCATAGCCTTCCACACGATAAATGTAACCGTTTCAGAGAGTAGAGCTGCCAATGTGACGTTCTGTCATTAAATCGATTCGATAGCATATGACGAAAACGGGCGGATTTCTTAGGTTTTTTCTACATATAAATAGGTTTCAAATACTCCCGTGCGACGTGGCTGCTAGTCCTCCCTGCATGCAAAATCTTAAGTTCGTAGTTCATGTCCAAGCCCCAAAGCCGACTAAAGAGTCAAAATCGACAACTTGAATTGTACTGCTTCTTACTGGATATTACATCAACTTAGAAGCTTCTTCTGTGTTCTACTATGGTGCTTTTAGTGTCTCCGCATATCGCAGTACGCGACATAGCTTTGCACTCGATAAATGTAACCGTTTCAGAGAGAAGAGCGGCCAATGTGACCATCTGACATTAAATCGATTCGATCGCAAATGACGAAAACGGTCGGATTTGTTAGGTTTTTACTACATATGAACTCTTTTCTCATTGTCCCCTGCTACGTGGCTGCTAGACCTCCCTGCATGCAAAATCTTAATGTCCTAGCTCATGTCCAAGGCTCCAGAGAAGGCTAAAAAGTAAAAAAATCGATAACTATACTTGAATTTTACTGCTGCATACAGGCTATTACATCTACTTAGTAGCTTCTTCTGTGTTCTACTATGGTGCTATTAGTGTCTCCGCATATCGCAGCACGCGACATAGCATTCCACACGATAAATGTAACCGTTTCAAAGTGTAGAGCGGCCAATGTGACGAACTGACATAAAGTCGATTCGATAGCAAATGACGAAACCTGGCGGACTTCTTAGGTTTTTACTACATATGATCACTTTTCACATTCTCCCGTGCAACGTGGCTGCTAGTCGTCCCTGCATGCAAAATGGTAAGGACCTAGCTGATATCCAAGGCACCAAAGAAGGCTAAAAAGTCAAAAATCGATAAATAAACTTAAATTGTACTGCTTCTTACTGGCTATTACATCAACTTAGAAGCTTCTTCTGTGTTCTACTATGGTGCTTTTAGTGTCTCCGCATATCGCAGCACACGACATAGCTTTGCCCACGATAAATGTAACCGTTTCAGAGAGAAGAGCGGCCATTGTGGCGATCTGGTATTTCGTCGATTCGATAGTAGATGCCGAAAACGGGAGGATTTCTTAAGTTTTTACTACATATGATCAGTTTTCACACATTCTCGTGTAACGTGGCTCCCAGACCTCGTTTCATGCAAAATCGTAACGTCGTCAGTCATATCCCTGGCGCCATAGGCGGCTAATAAGTCAATAATCGATAGCTAAAACTTGAATTGTACTGCTTCTTACTGGCCGATTACATCAACTTAGAGCCGGCCGCGGTGGTCAAGAAGTTCAGGCGCTCAGTCCGGAACCGCGGGACTGCTACTCTCGGAGGTTCGAATCCTGCTCGGGCATGGATGTGTTTAATGTCCTTAGGTTAGTTAGGTTTAAGGAGTTCTACGCTCTAGGGGACTGATGAAAACAGATGTTAAGTCCCATAGTGCTCAGAGCCATTTGAACCAATAACTTAGAAGCTTCTTCTGTGTTCTATGGAGTTGCTATTAGTGCCTCCGCATGCCGCAGCCAGGGACATAAGTTTCCAGACGATAAATGTAACTGTTTTATAGAGAAAAGCATCCAATATGACGATATGTCATTACGTCGATTCGACGGCAATTGACGAAAACGGGACGATTTCTTAGGTTTTTACAACACATGAACACTTTTCCAATTCTATCGTGTAACGTGTCTTCCAGACTTCGTTTCATGCCAAATCTTAAGGTCGTCGGACATGTCTGAGGCACCAAAGCCGGATAGTAAGTCAATAATCGATTACTAAAACTAGAATTTTACTGCTTCTTACTGGCTGATTACATCAACTTATAAGTTTCTTCTGTGTTTTACTGTGTTGCTATTAGTGCCTCCGCATACCGCAGCACACAAAGTAAGTTTGAAGACGATGAAGGTAACCGCTTCACAGAGAAATGTCAAATTCTGTGTCTGTGTCTATTGCCTGCTCATATTGTTTAAAGCAGGTTGCTCTAAATGCCCAGTGGATCTGATTCCATTGATACCTATTCTAAACAATCTCGGATTGGTAAAGACCAAGCTCTGCTTATACTTATAGTCTGGGAAGTTGACATATCTTAGACAGTAAAATATGATGGTTAAAGATGTCCACTGAGTATTCCCATATACACTGAAGTTAGCTTTGAACAACAAATTATTAATTGGCCACCTACTCTTGACTCAATAGCTACTAAGATCTTTCACTAGTGAACGAGGTGACGACGTTGTTATGTCCACTAGAGGCTTCTGTAGTTTGCTGAAAATGATGTGATATAATTGTGCCTTGTGATTTTCTGTGGAGTTCCAGAGAAAGTTCTATACTGGTGCAGGACATTCATTCGTGCTGTTCTCATTCGAGGCAATCCTGGATTCTGAATCTCAAGCACCAGAGGATTATAAACAGCAATGCAACCTCTGTCTTCCTGGCTGTGCACTATTTCAAAGTGCTCTGGTTGACAGTCTCTTCTCATTGTGCAGTGCTTGTAGATTATTGTAAATGGATTATCTGCATTATTTAGAACATCTCATTCCAAACTTTCTAAAGAACGAGACTTTTCTGTCATGACCACTTTTTGTGTGAGGTGATAAATACCAGGAATTTGATTGCATTTTGAGAACCTAATGGTAACTAACATTATTGTCTATGTAAATTAATGGAACTGGATTTTTCCTGAGGTCAGCAGTTTTCCGAAGGTCGTCGTTTTTCCCGAGGTCGTCGTTTTTCCCAAGGTCGGCGTTTTTCCCCGAGGTCGGCGTTTTTCCCCGAGGTGGGCGTTTTTCCCCGAGGTCGGCGTTTTTTCCCAACAGCGGCGTTTTTCCCCGATGTCGGCATTTTTCCACGATGTCGTCGTTTTTCCCCAAGGTCGGCGTTTTTCCCCGAGGTCGGCGTTTTTCCCCGAGGTGGGCGTTTTTCCCCGAGGTCGGCGTTTTTTCCCAACAGCGGCGTTTTTCCCCGATGTCGGCGTTTTTCCCCGATGTCGGCGTTTTTCCACAATGTCGTCGTTTTTCCCCAAGGTCGGCGTTTTACCACGATGTCGTCGTTTTTCCCAAGGTCGGCGTTTTTCCCCGAGGTCGGCGTTTTTCCCCGAGGTCGGCGTTTTCCCCCGAGGGCGGCGTTTTTCCCCGAGGTCGGCGTTTTTGCCCTAAGGTCGGCGTTTTTCCCCGAGGTCGACGTTTTTTCCCGAGGTCTGCGTTTTTGCCCCGAGGTCGGATCAAAGATTTTTTTTCCCGAGGTCTAGAAATCTATCGATATATTGAAAATCCAAAGTATTTTCATGTATGTAGACTATACTGTTATGTCATGTCATCTTGAAACATTTATCCGACCACTAGATAATGGTATTTATCAAGATAGCGATATATTTCGTTATATCTATTTATTTCGATAATCGTTTTCTTAGGGGTACAGATTTATTTTGAGACGTCCATACTTTTCCCATTATCGATTCAATTCGATATATCGACTTACGTAGATGCGCACATTAAATCATGATATCGATTTATTTCGAGATATCTATCTATATTGAGGAGTCTATTTATTTCGAGATATCGATTGATTTAGAGTATCGGACTATATCGAGATATCGATTTATTTTGATAAACCGACACAATTAAGGTTGTCTATATATTTCCAGGTATCGATATATTTCCATGTATTGGTGTACTACAGATATCGATTCTTATCGAGATATCGATATAATTCAAGGTACCTCCATATCTCTAGTAATCCATAAATTTCTAGATATCGCTATTTTGAGAGATATCTTTATATTACGTGGTACCAATATATTTCGAGATATCGATATATTTCTGTACCTCAACTTATCTCGATATGTCGACTAGCATCGAGATTTCGGTCTATATGGTAAGCCGAAATGCGTCTAGATGTCGATATACTTCGGGATATCGACTCATTTCGGTGTAGCGGTTGTTTGGAGGTGTCGATTTATTTCGAGGTTTCGATTTATTTCACGGTGTCGATTTATTTCGAGGTTGCGATTTTTCGATGGTTGCGATTTATTTCGACGTGGCGATTTATTTCGAGGTGGCGATTTATTTCGAGGTGTGGATTTATTTCGAGGTGTCGATGTATTTCTAGGTGACGATATATTTCGATGTTACTTGTCGACTGCATCAGCTTAGAACCTATTTCGTACAGAGTGGTGCGACTGCATACCTCAGCAGGCGACATTGATATCCAGACGATGAATTTTACCGTTTCCGAGAGAAAAGCGTGCGATGTGATGAATTGGCACTACTTCATTATGAAAACAAATGACGAAAACGTGAGGTTTTCTTCGGTTTTTCTGCCACTGCTGCCAACTTTCAGCCCACCCCCTCCTCCCCTACACCAGTCGTGGCGATCAGCTTTTGTGATGGAAATGGACACAGGAAAGTAATAACGTTCCATGAAATCCCATTCTAGGGACGTTCAAGGGTAAATGTTCCAGACGGTTTATTTGCATTAAGACACGCATACTGCGCATCTACAATGTCACATCCGCCAGATCGTTTCTATTGTCAACAGTGGAAAACAAAACAGCGTACTGAAGAAGCCATAGTGAGACGCGGTTTTTGGTAGACGAAATAATAGGAATACTCTAGCCATTGATAATGATGATCTAATGAGAATTCTGTTATTGTTTTGAAAGATGCATTTAAATATGCATTGAACGTAGCTCCAAATTATTTTGAGAATTATAATTGCGGTATTATGAATCTACATTGGAGATTTTGTAATGCAAAACATTTCGATCTGAGAATACTTTACGTGATAGTACGGCATTGACCTTGTGTGTCATTAGGGTAAAGTTAATTTGCCGCCATTCACATAAAATTTATCCGCCATTAACATAAAATCTATTTTTCAGCGTACTGCAATAAGGACTCACTTCAGATGATTGGACAATTAAAGAGAACTCAAACCGTTATTTTAATAGTATTCGTAGGTCCAATGCAGCATTTACCGTGGACAGTCCCTGAGCCTAGACTGTCAGTTTTATGTAGGGAGTACTACTTTAAAAAAGCACTCCGTGTTCAGGTCACAAGTGGCCAATCAGGACCATCCGACCGCCACGTCATTCTCACTGAGGGTGGAGGAGGAGCTGGCTCTCCCACTCGTTGTGATAGTTTCCTTTGACTGGAGCCGCTACTATTCGGACGAGTAGTTCCTCAATTGGCATCGGAAGGCTGAGTGCAACCCGAAAAATGCCAACAGCGCATAGCGGCCCGGATGGTCACCCATCCAAGTGCCGACCACGCCCGAAAGTGCTAAACTTCAGTGATCTGACGGGAACCGGTGTATCCACTGCGGCAAGGCCATTGCCCCTACCACTTTTTATGATATTTTTGATCGTAGTTCAGGTCTGATGGCTGGGAAGAATGGACGTTTACCATGTTATGCACATTTATATTTTCACTACGTCGACACAGCTGGTCCAATTACGACCACAGGTGATGGTAGCCATAATGATCGTGCCAAGCATCCCGTGTACATTAGTTACACCCAAGTGTGTGGCATCACAGCATTCGTGACATTTAAATTTGTTACTTCTTTGCTACTATATTCGCAATAAATTTTGCAGACAGTATCCGCATATGACGCTGAATGTACCTACAAAATTATATCATTGTACGACACATGTTTCGGGAGATACGTCATAAAAACTCAGGACAAGGCCAGACGCTGCATAGTACGGACGTGGACGCACAGCTCTAAATAAATGCCTGGTCAACACCAAGCTTTTCCGCTAGTCATCTATAAAGATAAAAAATCCCCAATATTGTCTACCAGCGTATTTTTGAAAAACCTTTATTTTGTCATCCATTTTTTTCCTGTAAAAATCGTAAAAGTCGTGCATCATTGTGTTTTTAAAAAGCGTTTCTTATTGTCATCTCTTTTTATGTATTTTAAACCATCTATCGCTTGTGTAACCTGTGGCTACAAGTCCATTCCCTTTATGGTGTAATCGAAATAATAAACAACGCAAAAAAGTGTGGGTCAATTTCTTCCTCATTTTTCGGAACTTCTGATAATAGTAAATCGTTGGCTCTTTGAGGGCGTGGTAGGTACATACAAGAGATTAGTGTAAGATTAGAATTTGGGTTAGATGTAGTGCCAGGAGGTTCTGTTTCTATCTGGCTAGCTTCAGAGTACTTCACCATCTACTAAGTGATGCGTTTCATTGTGAATGGTGTGTTCTGTGCTAGGTCTACCCTTTACTGCACAATGCTGTTCCTTCGATGCTATTAAAACCAGGATGTTATCAAAATATATGCACAGTGGCAGACTGGAGTCTGCAGAAATATTTCCAGTGGTGGGGAGGGGGGAAGGCGCGTCGGGGCTGGAGTGCATGATTCTGAAACTGGCACTCTGTGTACAAATCAGCTGGTCAGTTACGAGGTGCATCAAGCTACAAGACCCTAACTCTATAAGCGCTACAACTGGTCAAAGCTAAGGTTTATCAGTATTGTGGAGAATTCTTATCTGGAAGAGTATACTGTAGCGAATAAAAACTCTTTACTCCAGATTCCAGGGAGGGTTGGGGGCGATGGGTGAAAGTGCCCTTTTGCCTATCCTCCACTCCCCACCTCCTCCCCTCCCCCTCCCCTTCCCCCTCGCGGACGCCAATGGCTGGCCCGTTCATTTTGAGAACATCAGAGTTGCAGTAACCTTTCTGAGAAACTGTTCTAGATGTCCTTGCGCGTCAATCTTACCACTCACAACAGCAGTGGGAATGTCGGTTATCGCTCAAACAACTGGTTTTCGGCTCTTATCAGTTTCCCAACCCTTCTTTAAGCTAATTGTTAAAGCCCGTCACAATACCAGTTCTTGTAAAAACCGATTTTCAGTCTTTTATTTACATTATTTTCTCTAGTAAACGTAGAAATCAAACAAAGATTAAACAATTTTTACTTTCTCAGTTTCTTGATAAATGGAATCAAAATGTCAAATTAAATACCCTTATGATGACCTGCAGCCGTTCAGAACGAAATTAGAATTATATTAATACCGTCAGCTGCTCACGTGTGTCGATATATATCAACGGCGACAGGTGACAATGTGTGCACGTCTGGGACTCGAACCCGGGATCTCCTGCTTACATGGCAGGTGCTCTGCCCATCTGAGCCACCGAGGGCACAGACGATAGTGTGACTGCAGGTACTATCTCGCGCACGCCTCCCGCGAGACTCACATTCTCACCTTGCATGTCCACACACTACATTCGTAGTGTCCCACACCGACACACTCATTACTCGTGGAACACATTCTTACCAAGTCCAGTTCGGGGAATACGTGTGCATCTTCACAGAAGAAGGTCATGGCTGGTATTGCCAGAACCATATACTTATATTGATATGGACATGTCTTCCACGAGGAATGAGTGTGTTGGAGTTGGACTCTACGACTGTAGTGTATGGACATTCAAGGTGAGAATGTGAGTCTCGCAGGAGGCGTGCGCGAGATAGTCCCTGCAGTCGAACCATACACTGTGTCCTCTGTGCCTCAGATGGATAGAGCGTCTGTCATTTTAGCAAGAGATCCCGGGTTCGAGTCCCGGTCGCGGCACACATTTTCACTTGTCCACGTTGATATTTATCAACGCCCGCGAGCAACTGACGGTATTAATATAATTCTAATTTCTTTAAATTAAATAGTCAAATAAAACTTTGTCCGATCTTCGCTGCTGGCGAGTGCTTCTATACTACAGAAAACTGGCAATATTATCCTACTGATTATAGTTTTTAGAAGCTCTGCTCAAAAATTATATTGTAATCGGTTATCACAGCACTATGCAGGCATTACGTATAGTCCAGCGATAAAGAGTGAAAACTGCGGCAGGAGAACTCTCTTTTTCGTTTTAATTTCTCTGTTTTTAAGGGCTAAAAGCAGATAACGGCATACTACGTAGACACAGCAGCAGATCAGGCACTTTCTACTTTTATCCAGAACTATGAATGATTTGTTAAATTTTAACTTTTTTCCTTGTATGATGTCGCAAGTCGACCAAATCTAACTTTGTTCTTCACTCGTACCGCATATCGTAAAATACTTCCAGACTTCCAGATGGTGCCATTCTATGTTACAACTGACGTTCGACAACAGCGAGAAACTGTGTCCAGTCTCGCGCTCTGCTTGTATAACAGGCACAGTATTGTCTCGGCAATGTTGGACCAATCCATTTGTTGCTCGTTTCTATCAGCAGTGTTATTAAAGTGGCATACATAACTTTTCCCATTTTTTTCTGTAATAACGCCGTATTTCAGTGCTATGGAAATCTTACGAATAAAAATTACTCGTCTTTTTTTAAAAAGGTTTATTTGAAAACTAAAAATTTTACTACGACATCTGTGGCTAATTGATATATCTGTTTTTACGTGGTTATCAGGAAAAAATGAAAAGATACTTGTTATAACCGAGAGCAAACAAATACTGAAAGACATCGGTTATTCAGAACTAAAATACCCATGTCGTTTTAACTGATCGGTTTTTCTATCTATAAACTGCAGTGTCGCCATAGAAAAGTGTGTCGCTCCATCAATGTCCATAGCAACTTTGAGATATGTGTTTATGCGCAATATCGGCAAATGGAAACACGAAGAGGTAATAAGCACCTTAGCGATAGAATTTATTTCACAGTCAGAAAAGTCGAGTGACAGGCAAGACTGAATCACTGTAATAGAAATTATATGGAAAGCTGTGTAAGGGAAAATTTCCAGTTCTTTCGTGGATTCCAAAATTGAAGCAAATTCCGGGACACCAAGGTGACATAGTCTTATACGGATAGTATTCCATGACTAACGTAATTGGCCCATATACTGTACTGGTATACGGATAATATTACACGACTAACGTAATTTACCTGAAATAATTTACAAACATGTTACTGTAACATTCGCTACTACTCATTACGCTAATTCACCTTCAGCCATTAAGCGCAAATCTCAGTTATGATACGTGCGCCAAACAAAAATTTATCAACCTAGTAACTCAAGACAACTACAAACGATCATTGTGTGCAAAATAAATAGAACACTTCATAAGAAGAACATGACGGGTTTGAATCATTCCCACCGCAAAGGATGAAAAATTCAGGCTCGCACACAAAGACCACTTGATAACTAACCAGAAATTCAGATTAGTTGTAGCTTCGGTGACAATCGCCTTTTTTACATTTTCCCCGTAAACTAGATAATTATGAAACGTAAGCAACTACTGTAAAATATCTGCGGCAACGGCCTTGCCGCGGAGGTTGCATCGGTTCACGTGGGATCACCGAAGTTAAGTGCGTTGTCGGGCGTTGAAGGCACTTGGATGGGTGATCATCCAGGCTGCCATGCGCTCTTGCCATTTCTCGGGGTGCACTCAGCCTCATGATGCCAATCGAGGAGCTACTCGACCCAATAGTAGCGGCTCCGGTCAAAAAATACCAACATAACGACCGGGAGAGCAGTGTGCTGACCCCCGCCCCTCCTGTTCGCATCCTCCACGGATGATGACACGGCGGTCGGATGGTGCTGTCCCAGTAGGTCACTCGTGGCCTGAAGACGGAGTGCTTACAAAGCAAACTACTCTCCAGTGGATGGTCGTACTACTGAGACCTTGATGCCTGGCATCAATAACAGATGGCAGCACAAGAGGTTGGCTTACGCCTACTGCCGAATTTTGCGATCTGTCGTAAGCCTGCGTAAGCACGTAGGGCCTTCCGTCTTAAGTGCAAGCATATCCATTGCGTTTTCTGTCACGCGACTTGAGTGGAATATTTCATTATTTCTGAAATTTTATAGAAATGTTTTTCGTTGTATATCCTCACCATCGGTACTGAATTTACTGTAAAATTACTTGCTCACTTTTCGGAACTTCCGTTCATAGTAAATCGATACTATTTGAAGCCGTGGTAGACACGAGTCTAGTGTGCTTCACCTTCAGCACCTTCTGTGTCAGTCTCGGTTAATATGTCGCTGATTTCACAACGAACAGTTCGTTGTCTACTGAGTATACTGTCTGTTGCACGACACTATCCCTCCCACGCTGCTAAATGTAGGTCGTCGGCAAAATATGACTGCAGTGGAACAAGGGCGTCTGCAGAAATTTCCCCAGGAGGTGGTGGTGGCATTGGTAGTGGTGTGTGTGTGTGTGTGTGTGTGTGTGTGTGTGTGTGTGTGTGTGTGTGTGTGTGTGTGTGTGTGTGTGGAGGACTATTACTATGAAACTCACACAGTCCAGACCGCCAAGGAAAATAAACCTTGAGATTTGGAAAGAGTGTTGATCTTATACCGCTTATACTGCATATTTCAAAATTCCACCTCTAAGGGGGAGACACAGGACATGAAAGGATTTCTGAATCATGTAGCTATTAAGGTAATTTTGAAGCTAGGCATACGAACATTTGTATCTGGTTTCTAGGTCAGAAATAAAGAAATATGTGTTCCAGTATCTTTGGGAATTTAACCTCTATGAGGTGAAATAGTGGATGAACATTTTATTTTGAGATAAATAATTATGGAAGAACTATGAAAGTATTTTTAAGGCTACATCTACGAAAATTGGTATTTGACTTCAAGGCTACAAATAAGAAAATACGTGTTTCGGTGTTTTTGGAAGTTCAACCCCTAAGGGGATGAAATAGAGTGAGCTGGTGCGTTTCTGGCACCAGTTTCCGTCGATCGTTGTTTCGATCTTTGAGTCGCGGTCCAGAGGACACTGCTCCCTAAGCGACTGTAGTAGTTCTCTGTGCAGCCCAACATCGGGCTTACCACGCTTACACTGGACACAGTTGCCAACAAATCGCCTGCCATCGCGATATAGGTTGAGCCAAAACATGTATTCCTGAACTCGGTTCAAGCTCTTGAAGAACCCCAAATGACCCCCGTCCGCCGACTCGTGGAAATATCTGAGTGCCATGCTAACTCGTTCCTGTGGAATATAGACCTTCACTTGGCCACGGTTGGCTCCCCCTTTACACAAGAGGCCCGCACGAAGGCAACAGCTAGTGACGACGTCGCCATCCACAAACTGCTGCATATTCGGTCCCCACCCGGCGTCCTCGGCCTGTTTGCCGGCTAAGTCGAAGAAGAAGCCGGGTGTCTCGGAGAGAAGGAAATTCACCCCCAGATCCGGCTCCACGTTTCTGAAATTGGTTCATTATGAAAGCATTATGAAAGCATATCTGACAATTCGTATTCGGCTAATCTGTTACAATTTTTAAAAACTACGTGTTTCACTGGTTTTTAACTTCGAGCATAAGGGGATGAAAATTTTAATGAAATATTTATTGCGTTATATTAAAATATTTTAAATCTGCATCTACGAAAACCGGTATTTCACTTCTCAATTAGATATAAAGAAATATGCGTTATACAAACAAGAATACAAACGGCTTGATTAACAAAAACCTTGGACCCCAGCTGTCAGCATTGCTTTTTGGTCATTCAGCAAAAGACCATGCTTCAACGGCGTTAAGTTTAGAAAAGTTTAGAAAGTGTTGCAGTTTATAAAAGACATAAAAAAAACGATTAAAGAAAAAATGCTTTGCAGACCATGAACGGTCTAAGTAAGTAAAGAAGCGGATGATAAGCTAGCTATTTATGCAAATAAGTTGGTCAGTTTAAGTTCCGAGACATGTCATGCAGCAGGAACGGAATCCTATAGTTGCTACGATTGGCTAAAGGAAAAGTTTTGCAGAATCACGCGAAATCACTTCTGCAAGTGGCTGAGAATCTCGTAATGAATAAAAATTCTGTACTGAGAATTCCAAGGTGGGAGAGGCGAGATTCCTCCCCCCCCCCCCCTTCCCCCTTCTCAGAATCCTATCCTTCTTTACCTACAGCAAAAAATAAATAAATAAATAAAACTAGAGAAATTTCTACTGTGAAACTATTTGCATACAAGAGAACGGCCATTAAAATTTAACTCTTCAAAGTTTTAAGCCCTGCCCCGTTCGAAAATTCAATTTCTTTGTAGTTGCATTTTTTAAAGGTGTACTTGTCTAGACTCCTGGAACGGAAAGGTTTTTTTTTTAATCCGTGCTTTACAAAAGTTTCTACAGTCCATTGTTTGAAGCAGTGTCACGGCTGCCATGAGCCGCGCGGGGTACCCGCCATGTGTCCAACGCCTTGTCACGGTTCGCGCGGCTCCCCCCGTTGGAGGTTCGAGTCCTCCCTCGGGCATGGTTGTGTGTGTGTTGTCCTTAGCATAAGTTACTGTAAGTAGTGTGCAAACATACGGACTGATGGTTCAAATGGCTCTGAGCACTTTGGGACTTAACATCTGAGGTCATCAGTTTCCTAGAACTTAGAACGACTTAAACGTAACTAAGTTAAGGACATCACACACATCCATGCTCGAGGCAGGATTTGAACCTGCGACCGTAGCGGTCGCGTGGCTCCCGACTGAAGTGCCTACAACCGCTCGGCCACATCGGCCGGTCTATCATGTATTCTAGAAGAGCTGCACGGTCGTCAGTGGCGCCTGTTCTTTCTAGAACAGTTACTATCTTCATATCTATGGTTAAACGTCACCCAGCCATTGACCTTCGTCTGTGCGAATGCGCACAGGCTACCGGAAATCTTACGGGAATCGTCACCTTAGTGTGAGCCAGTAATGAGTGGATGGACAAATACCTATTAAGTACATTACGTAATCGGATTGTGGGCGGTTCGGGGTGTGAGTCTCACGGGAAGCGTGCGAGGGATAAATTCCTGCAGTCGTGCTGTTCATTTGTGCCCTCGATAGCTCAGATGGACTGAGCGTCTGCCTTGTAAGCAGGAGATCCTGGGTTCGAGTCCCAGTAGCGGCACACTTTTCAGCTGTCCCCATCGAAGTATATCAACAATTAATTATCAGTTGTGTAGGTGATTCGATGAACCCTTTGCCAGGCACTTAAATGTGTTTTGCAGGGTATCCATATAGATGTAGATGATAACTCGTCCCGTGTCGCACTTGCTCAAAAGGATTCATACTGCAGAATGCATGCAAACATACTCACCGAAAATACGGACGAATATCAAGTGCAGGCTGCCGAGTGCTGCATATCCAGCTTAGACAGATCGGCTTTTCCTGCCAAGAAGAACAGGAAGTTGCTGTCTAGGAACAATCAGAGGTAGAGGAAGGGCTGATAAATACTCCTTGAATTGCAGACTAAACGTAAATAACGAAAATACATTTTTGGTAAAAATTGGTCAAAACAATCGTTTGCCCTCCGTATTGGATTAGCTGTTTTGAATATTGAAAATCTGACTTCAGATTCGTTTTCAGCGACATTAAGAATATATGTGTAACACTCAGTTCATGCAAATCGAAGTAATAATATAACTAAATGTTTTCCCTAAACTTTGAACACTTTTTTTTTCGAGTAACGATTTTCTCAGAACGGCATGCAGCATAAATTAAAAGTGGTTCGATCTCTTAACTTCTACCTCTGACCCCTAAAAGTAAACACTTTTCTTAGGAACTTATAGCTATAATATGACATTTGTTAATATTAACTAATTTTTGTGTAGGCATAAGGAGTGAAACAAACCCCTCAAAATCGAACTCAAAGTTTAAATTAGCACTGTATCGTTAAATTTAAGGTTGTTTCATTGCGGTTAGGTATGCGCTCCCATTAATTTTATGTATTATCGACTGATGTTATCCATTTTCAAGTTCAGAGAAATAATGTAGTATCAACTGATGTTACCCATTTTTGAATTCAGGTAACATCTGAGGTGCCACACTGCACGCACTCTGCGTACTCCAGTCTCGCAAGCCCTTGATCAAATCATAATTACGGGCGCCATTTTTTATTGAAAATCTAAAATTAAGCTCATAGTATTGTCACTCGTAATTCCCAAACAGATCGTTCGAATGTATTTTCATTGTCTCAAAAAAAATTTCAAATTTACCCTTTTTTGCTCATTTGTATGAGAACCTGGCCGTAACGCCGGAATATAGTCACGAGATTTTTTTTCAGAGACGCTGTACGTTCGCGAGAAGACTTTCGTTCTGCGCGTGTCGAAGGACATTCCTCAGATATTACTGTGTGTGTGCTACTCAGTCGTGCCATTTAAGTGTACATCTTTGCATAGTTTTCCTTTCACGATGTAAACAGTGTTCCGCTCAGTTGCTAACTGGCCAGTGAGTGGTTCCGAAGGTGTCGGATGTGCGGTGCGTTCGGTCTGCTAGGACAACAGCAGACTGGCGTGGTGCGATGGCAGAAGCAGACACTGAGGGAGCTAGCTGCTGGGACGCAAGCGAACAATTTATGCCAAGTAAGACGAAGAGGACTATTCTAAAATTACGAGCCGTCTAAAAAGTGTTTACCATTGGTAAATCTTGCTGTTGAGTCTGACAAAACTGACAGTTTTTCCTAGAGATACAGGAAATCCCCCCACCCCCACTCAATGAATATTTGGTTGTGATGACAGGCCGATTGGTAGTGTAGCCCGAGATCTAAGTTAGGTTGGAAGGTGGTAATTTGATTGAGAGTTGTTTACGCCAACGATTATGAATGCCGACTAAACGTTGTGCGAGCAGATTGCCCTGTAGCGTAGCCTAGCGTTTCCGTCCGCGCCACATTTAACACACTTTCTCTAACTGTGTACAAAAGTCTCACAACAGCCACGATAACTACGTTTCTGGTGGGGGGAGGGTAGAGTCCACTATGTAACTTTCACGGCAAATTTTAGTAACCGCATAAACTAACCGAAATAGAAGCGTCATTTTAACTATATTTCCTTTTGTGGGAAAATAATGGTTCTCCTCTTTTGGCAGCAACTGTAATATGTAGGCGACTTATTAGTTTTTTTTAAACTCTGAATCATGATCTCAATAGACGCAGTGCTTTTTTTACGTTACTTGATTTGTGGTCTATAGTAAACAATGCAACGAATTGGTAAATTCTTTGAAGTTTGACGTGTGTTACATAGACGACGTCTGCAATGTTCGTAAGGCCAAGTTTGCATATATTCGGTGTCTGTTTTTTTGGCCATGTACTGTATAATTAAGGGGAGGAGGATTATGTTCAAGGAGCAGTGCATTAGCAGTCTATGGAGAAATTGAGAATTTGGATCTAACGAACGGCATGCTCGGGCAGTTCGTGATATTCTGTTGACCACTGTGTAATTCGGACACAGTGATCATTGCCTCTCCCTAGTAACCAGGGGACTTGGGTGCTAATCCTGGTCTGGCACAAATTTTCAACAGTGCCCATTGACTAAAGTCTGTGCCCATTGTCAGCTAATATCATTGTTTCGGTGTTAAATAGTATTTTGTTCGCGATACGTGGTTTAGCTTTTTCATGGATAACAGCTTTGAAAAGCGTACAGGTTATATTGATATTCGCTCGCCGTTAGTCCAAGGCAACTATAGCGATTTATAAACACAGTTGTACTTCGTATTAAGCCCACATACGTAATTGTGTCCTGTGTTTCTTTACCAAGAACTACTCCGTAAGTAATTCCCCTGTTGTGGTATTTTGTTATAGTATTTTGTTTAAATATTTATAGACTGCAGGCTTGGATGAAATATGAAACACATGTCCGAAGTTCCTGTTGATATTGCAGATACTGTTTCATCCGTACTAGGGGCCAAAACATTTCATCAAATACAGAAGGACACAATTTGTCTCGAGATTTAGCAATTTTTCGTAATAGAGGCCTTGCGTCGATATGTTTTTCTCTAATTCTTGTTTGGATTTAATCTTAAAACACACTAACTCTTCCACCACTTATTCGATATGTGTTTTCATCCCTTTCGTAGCCTAGAGTTCCTAAACGGTCGATAATATTAATAATTTCCTTTCTCAATTTTATTTTCTGTAAAATCTCCTGTTTATGGTTATTGCTAACATGTTTCACGTTCTCACTTTTATTATTTTTATTTTTCTAGTTTTGTGCCTTGTAGCCAAATTTTCTTTGAATCTGGTTTTCAATTCTGAAATAGTAACAGTTGAAGGTCAAGAGAAGATTGCGGTCTATTTGAGGAGAGTGGCTTGGAGATTTTTTATAACAGACGTATACAGGTCATGGGGATCCTTACCTATATACATTTACTTCGAGTGTGATGTAGCCCATTCTCTTGTCATGATCTCGGCTGTATCGTAGCACATTGTCTCGGTTAGGTTGGAGATTTCTGTTGAGAGTTGCCGAAGTCAACGAAAGTGATTACAAAGTAAAGACTGTGCTAACAGAACGATCTCTAGCGTAGTCCAACACGTTCTTTCTGTCCTATTAAAGCCTCTTTTAATTAAAAATAACTAAAGCTGCAAGATACAGTCACAAAAACTGTATTACGTAATAGAGTAATCCCAGACTATTGTTGTGTAAGTTGTGTGCGTACACTATTTTTTTTGTTAGTGAATATACACTTTTTTACTCATTTGCTGGGTTTCAGTTTTTCCCCGTTTTCTGGCAAAAAACCTTTTCCTGTGAAGGGCCCATTAGCTTGTCGGTTATATTTGTGACATTCTCGACGGTCAGTAATTTCGTGATAGTCCATCCACCGGCGTCATTGTTAACATCCGATATAGATTTAAGTATTAGGAAGGCTAATATGAAGCTAATGCATGAGTAGGTCTAATAATTAATAAAAATAGGAATGCGGGTAAGCTACTACATACAGCATAGTGAACGCATTGTTGTGGCCAAGATAGCCACGAATCCCACGCCTACCAAAGTCGTAAAAGTAGTCCTCAGATGATGAAGAAATTGATGGAATGTGTGATGAGATAAAAGAAATCATTCAGATAGTGATGGGAGATGAAAATTTAATATTAATGGGTGACTAGAATTCGACAGTAGGAAATGGAAGAAAAGGAAACATAGTAGGTGAATATGGAATGGGGGTAAAAAATTAAAGAGGAAGCCGCCTGGTAGGCTTTTGCCCAGAGCATAACTTAATCATAACTAACACTTGGTTCAAAAATCATGAAAGAAGGTTGTATACGTGGAAGAGACCTGGAGATACTGCAATATTTCATATAGATTATATAATGGTAAGACAGAGATTTAGGAACCATATTTTAAATTGTATGACATTTCCAGGGGCAAATGTGAACTCTGATCACAATATATTGATTATGAACTGTAGATTAAAACTGAAGAAACTGGAAAAACGTGGGAATTTAAGGAGATGGGACCTGAAAGAACTGACAGAATCAGAAGTTGTACAGTGTTTCAGGAAGAGCATTAGGGAACGATCTACAGGAATGGGGGAACGTAATACAGTGTGGTGGGGGATCTGAGTGGTGTACTGTCAAGGGGGAGGGGGTTCCTCAGGGATCAGTGTTGGGGCCGCTATAGTTCCTTATTTATATAAATGATATGCCCTCAAGTATTACGGGTAACTCTAAAATATTTTTGTTTGCTGATGACACTAGCTTGGTAGTAAAGGATGTTGTGTGCAACATTGACTCCGTTTCAAGTAGTGCAGTACATGACCTCAGTCCATGGCTTGTAGAAAATAAACTAACGTTAAATCACAGTAAGATTCAGTTTTTACAGTTTCTAACACACAATTCAACAAAACCTGACGTTTTAATATCACAGCATAGGCATATGATTAGTGAAACTGAACGGTTCAAATTCCTAGGTGTTCAAATAAATAGTAAGGTGTTGTGGAAAGCCCACGTTCAGGATCTTGTTCAAAGACTTAATACTGCCATTTTCACTATTCGAACGGTACCGAAAGTGAGTGATACTTCGCCAAGTAAATTAGTCTACTTTGCTTATTTCCATTCACTTATGTCGTATGGTATTATGTTTTTGGGTAACTCTTCCCATTCTAGAAGGATATTTTTGGCTCAGAAACGAGAGGTTCGGGCAAAAATTGGTGTGAGTTCACGAACCTCTTGTCGACCTCTGTTCAGGGAGTCTGGGTATTTTGACATTGGCCTCTCAATATGTATATTCCTTATTGTCGTTTCTTGTTACCAATATTAGTTTATTTCCAACAATAAGCAGCTTTCACTCGGTTAATACTCGGGAGAAATCAAACCTCCATTTGGATCGGACTTCCTTAACTCTTGTGCAAAAATGTGTGCAGTATACTGCTGCATCCATTTTCAATAAGCTGCCACTCGAATTCAAAAATCTTAGCAGTAATCCACGCGCTTTCAAATCGAAACTGGAGTGTTTTCTCATGGGTCACTCCTTTTATTCTGTCGAGGAGTTAATTGAAAAATTAAGCTGATTCTCATTGTACTGCTGATAGCGTTTGCTTAAACTTATGGACTGATTTTCTCTCAGGTTCATGAACATGTATTTTTATCTGTTATTACTTTTATGTTGTAAGTTCATGTGTCGCCCTAACCGCCGTCTGCTTCACGTCTGCTGTGCAGCGAGCTACCTTAATTTAAGTTGTAACTGTATTTTTCTTACTTGTCACTTCTTCTTCCGTGTGTTTTTGCTTTTGCTGCCTCGGAGTGTAGCGGCAGTGGGGAGTCTAGTGCGTCGCATGGTGCACCCCAGGTGTTAGATGCTTCACCCACTGTCCCTGCTGTCGAGACATCTTCGCGGGTACCGGGCGCGGCTGGCCACCCTCTCCCCAAGGGGAGTGGCGGGTTCAGCGGCGTTCGCGGCGCACGAGGCGGAGGGTCAATGTGGAGGCTGGCCGTGTGGCATCGCCCGCTCTGCCTGTGAATGGACATGTGGTTGCTCCTTCAGCAAGGTCCGAGCAGGCACACGGGGGGAGGGGTTTATTAGTTATTGGGAGCTCCAACGTTAGGCTGGTGATGGAGCCCCTTAGGGAAATAGCGGAAAGGTCGGGGAAGAAGGCCAGTGTTCACTCTGTGTGCTTGCCGGGGGGGTCTCATCCGAGATGTGGAGGGGGCCCTACCGGCGGCGCTAGAGAGCACTGGGTGCACCCGACTGCAAATTGTTGCTGATGTCGAAACCAATGACTCCTGCCGTCTGGGTTCAGAGGTCATCCTCAGTTCGTACAGGCGGTTGGCGGAGTTGGTGAAGGCGGAAAGCCTCGCTCGCGGGGTGGAATCAGAGCTAATTATTTGTATTATCGTTCCCAGAACCGATCGCGGTCCTCTGGTTTGGATCCGAGTGGAAGGCTTAAACCAGAGGCTCAGACGATTCTTCGGAGAGCTGGGGTGCAAATTTCTCGACCTCCGCAATGGGGTGGAGAAATGTATGGTCCCCCTGAATAGGTCAGCCGTGCACTACACGCCGGAAGCGGCTACGAGGGTAGCGGAGTACGTGTGGAGTGCACATGGGCTTTTTATTAGGTTAGAGAATTCCCTCCCTAGGCCCGACAAGACGCCTCCTGAGACGCGGCAAGGCAGGAGTAGGCAAAATGCGACAGGGAATAACAATATTAATGTGCTAATAGTAAACTGCAGGAGCGTCTATAGAAAGATCCCAGAACTGCTCTCATTAATAAACGGTCACAACGCCCATATAGTACTAGGGACAGAAAGTTGGCTGAAACCACATGTAAACAGTAATGAAATCCTAAACTCCGATTAGAATGTATATCGCAGAGAAAGGCTGGACAGTAAAGGGGGAGGCGTGTTTATAGCGATAAGAAGTGCAATAGTATCGAAGGAAATTGACGGAGATTCTAATTGTGAAATGATTTGGGTGAAGGTCACGGTTAAAGCAGGCTCAGACATGGTAATTGGATGTCTCTATAGGCCCCCAGGCTCAGCAGCTGTTGTGGCTCAGCACCAGAAGAATAATTTGGAAAATATTTCGAGTAGATTTCCCCACCAAGTTATAGTTCTGGGTAGAGATTTTAATTTGCTGGATATAGACTGGGAGACTCAAACGTTCATAACGGGTGGCAGGGACATAGAATCTAGTGAAATATTTTTAAGTGCTTTATCTGAAAACTACCTTGAGCAGTTAAACAGAGAACCGACTCGTGGCGATAATATATTAGACGTTCTGGTGACAAAAAGACCCGAACTATTTGAATCAGTTAATGCAGAACAGGGAATCAGCGATCATAAAGCGGTTACTGCAACGACGATTTCAGCCGTAAATTGAAATATTAAAGAAGGTAATAAGATTTTTCTGTTTAGCAAAAGTGACAAAAAGCAGATTACAGAGTACCTGACGGCTCAACACAAAAGTTTTGTCTCAAGTACAGATAGTGTTGAGGATCAGTGGACAAAGTTCAAAACCATCGTACAATATGCGTTAGATGAGTATGTGCCAAGCAAGATCGTAAGAAATGGAAAAGAGCCACCGTGGTACAACAACCGAGTTAGAAAACTGCTGCGGAAGCAAAGGGAACTTCACAGCAAACATAAACATAGCCAAAGCCTTGCAGACAAACAAAAATTACGCGAAGCGAAATGTAGTGTGAGGAGGGCTATGCGAGAGGCTTTCAGTGAATTCGAAAGTAAAGTTCTATGTACTGAATTGGCAGAAAATGGTAAGAAATTTTGGTCCTATGTCAAAGCGGTAGGTGGATCAAAACAAAATGTCCAGACACTCTGTGGCCAAAATGGTACTGAAACAGAGGATGACAGACTAAAGGCCGAAATACTAAATGTCTTCTTCCAAAGCTGTTTCACAGAGGAAGACTGCACTGTGCTTCCTTCTCTTGAAGTCGCATAGTTGACAAAATGGTAGATTTCGAAATAGACGACAGAGGAATAGAGAAACAATTAAAACCGCTCAAAAGAGGAAAGGCCGCTGGTCCTGATGGGATACCAGTTCGGTTTTACACAGTGTACGCGAAGGAACTTGCCCCCCTTCTTGCAGCGGTGTACCGTAGGTCTCTAGAATAGCGAAGCGTTCCAAAGGATTGGAAAAGGGCACAGGTCATCCCCGTTTTCAATAAGGGACGTCGAACAGATGTGCAGAACTATAGACCTATATCTCTAGCGTCGATTAGTTGTAGAATTTTGGAACACGTATTATGTTCGAGTATAATGACTTTTCTGGAGACTAGAAATCTACTCTGTAGGAATCAGCATGGGTTTCGAAAAAGACGGCCGTGTGAAACCCAGCTCGCGCTATTCGTCCACGAGACTCAGAGGGTCTTAGACACGGGTTCACAGGTAGATGCCGTGTTTCTTGACTTCCGCAAGGCGTTTGACACAGTACCCCACAGTCGTTTAATTAACAAAGTAGGAGCATACGGACTATCAGATCAGTTGTGTGCTTGGATCGAGGAGTTCCTAGATAACAGAACGCAGCATGTCATTCTCAATGGAGAGAAGTCTTCCGAAGTAAGAGTGATTTCAGGTGTGCCGCACGGGAGTGTCATAGGGCCGTTGCTATTCACAATATTCATAAATGACCTGGTGAGTGACATCGGAAAGTCTCTGAGGCTTTTTGCAGATGATGCTGTGGTGTATCGAGAGGTTGCAATAATGGAAAATTGTACTGATATGCAGGAGGATCTGCAGCGAATTTACGCATGGTGCACGGAATGGCAATTGAATCTCAATGTAGACAAGTGTAATGTGATGCGAATACATAGAACGATAGGTCCCTTATCATTTAGCTACAAAATAGCAGGTCAGCAACTGGAAGCAGTTAATTCCATAAATTATCTGGGATTACGCATTAGGAGTGATTTAAAATGTCGACTGTCAATGGTAAGAAAAGTGTTTCTAAAGAAGAAAAATTTGTTAACATCGAGTATAGCTTTAGGTATCAGGAAGTCTTTTCTCCGAGTATTTGTATGGAGTGTAGCCACGTATGGAAGTGAATAATGGACAATAAATAGTTTGAACAAGAAGAGAATAGAAGCTTTCGAAATGTGGTGCTACAGAAGAATGCTGAAGATTAGATGGGTAGATCACATAACTAATGTGGAGGTATTGAATAGGATACTGGAGAAGAGAACTTTGTGGCACAACTTGAATAGAAGATGGGGTCGGATGGTAGGACACGTTCTGAGACATTAAGGAATCACCAATTTAATATTGGAGGGCAACGTGAAGGGTAAAAATCGAGGAGGGAGACCAGGAGATGAATACACTAAGCAGATTCACAAGGATGTAGGTTGCAGTTGGTACTGGGAGATGAAGCTTCCACACGATACAGTAGCATGGAGAGCTACATCAAACCAGTTTGTGGACTGAAGACAACAACAACAACAACAAGGTATTTGTCTCATGTGTAATCTTCAACAGAAGTGGGGCAGACAAGAGGGTTAGATTATATGTACTTTCCATTGAAATTGATCCATAATGGGGAGATACTCAATGGGAAAATAATATGCTAATTTATTATCCACAGACCGCAAATGGACTGATCATGAACGAGGAATGAAAATTTGGTCACACTTCTGATAGTACACGTATTATTTGACCCCCCCCCCTCTCTCTCTCTCTCTCTCTCTCTCTCTCTCTCTCTCTCTCTCTCTCTCTCTCTCTCTCTCTCTCTCACACACACACACACACACACTCAATCGCGCGCGCGCGCTTGTTCTACTAAGTAATTCAATTCATTAATGGTGTCGGAAGAGATGGTTAGCAAGAAATCCTTTAGGCTCCTCGTAAACTGAAATCTGTCAGTAGTAAAGCTTTTTATGGCTGCCGGCAAGTTATTGAAAACATCGTTCTCCTTAATGATGGAGACTTTCTTGCACCAAAGTAATTAACTTACCAATTTTTGTGGAGATTATTCACTTCTAGTTATGACTTCATGAAATGAGCTGTTGATTTGAAAATATTCATTTGTTTTTAAACACAATATTCACGGGGAGAACGTATCTTCCATCTCCACCATGTTAACTGATCTATTTATATGACCCTTATCCTAAGTTGTGTTATATTAACGGTAAAACACAAAACATTTCTTACATGCATTTCCACTATTTTCCAACAAGCTGACAATTTTTCATGAATAATATATTAATAGTGAAATTTTTAGAAAAATTTTGAAAGACAGGTTTTGCGGGCAAATTTCAAAAATTAAAAGACCATATTGTTCATTATAATACAATTTCTCCATGGTTTTTAATTCCTACTCCGAAGTTTTCTTTTGTTTCCTTTACTGCTTGCTCAGCAAACAGATTGAATAACATCGGGGATAGGCTACAACCCTGTCTCACTCTCTTCCCAACCACTGCTTCCCTTTCATATCCCTCGACTCTTCATGCCCTCGAGTAAGAAAACTGGTCGTTAGAATTCCATGGTTCTGGGATAAATGGTTTGAGAGGAAAGGTACATTTAGTTAGAAAAGTTACGGAAAATTTAAAGTTGCATTGCACTTAACGTCGTACATGCACTCATTTAAATTCATAGTTTCTTTCACTTTCCAATAGTATGCATGCTGTACAAAAACATAACATTTGTTTCATGATATTTACTTTTTTATTTCTTGCAAGTCTTCTAGAACTTCTTTCGAAAACTTTGTGGGTAGATCTTGGCATTTGTTTTGTTCAGAAACGTTATTACTCTAGCAAACAACTGACTACGAGACAAGAAAAAATGTATTCAATAGGTGAAAGCTCAAAGCTACCGGTAAAATGTCCCTAGGCTTATCATCTCAAAGAAGAGATGGCACAGAGAAACAAGTGGGCATGTCTTACATAGCAAGCTGCCATTTAAACCGACATTTAGAACCTTCAAATACGGATTTGGACTAAAATACTTTCATATTCACACTAAGTGTAAATAAAACTGGTACAATCACCAATAAACAAAATTATTTTCATTGTTTTCGGGGTTCCTTTTGCCTTTCGGAATAAATATGTTGCGAATCAGTAGTTAACATGCCTGGTTCCCCATACAGGAGACGACTAGAAACTTCCGAAATGTGGTGGTGTAGAAGAATGCTAAAAAAGTTTTGATCGAATAGCTGATGGGGAGATACGAAATCAGATTAGGGAGCAGAGAAATTAATGGCACAAATTGACAAAAAGAAGCGATCGTGGGTAAATGTCATATTTCGATTCCACCCATCCGCTGTGACCCACGACGTTCTGCATGACGTTGATTAGTTGCATTTCGAAGGATACCAGTGGCCTTATTAAATGTTAACTGCGATTGCCTTCGTTTCTAGAGCAATTTATAATGTTCGTTAACTATGATTTTTTTCGGAATATATCGTGATGAACTCTGGGAGGAACCACAGAACACAGCTTAAATTGTCGTTGAAGAAACGAGTAGTGATTGTATTTTTATCTTTCTTATCCGACACGTTGGGGAATCCAAGGTATAATGGGGTACACAGTTGAAAACTTTGATCAAATGTACAAAATTGATAAATAAGAGAGTTACAAATTTTTATATGAACACATTATGATGTATTAATCACAAAAATACAAGAACATTGCCATAAAATAAAACAACAATATTTTCTCACTCAAAAACAGAAATTTATAACATTTGCACGCGTCACAATGGGGTGGTAAATACAAGTGATTACAAAAACGTATAAAATTATCCGAAATGCAGAAAATATTGGCTTGCTCGTTATTTTTTTTTTTAGTTTAAAGTGAGTATTAATGTCAAACTACAGTTTTCATGAATCGTATCCTTTTCTTGAGGCTGTTTACAAAATTCACACACGGCGAGACACTCATCATCTTCGCTATCTATTCCTGCACAAGAATCGTGTGTCAGTTTTTTGCAGGTGGAACAAGCGACCCAACTTCCAACTGATTTTGAATATAACCCACCACAATATACACATTGACAGTCAGAACTTTCCTCATAATCACTCTCGTTAGTATTGTATTCTCTCTCCTTTTTTCCATTTACCTTCAGAATCTTTCTCTCTTTTTTGAGTTCTTAATTTTATTCTCTTTCGCAGAAAGTTTTCTGTTTGCTCTTTCTTCTTTGTCAATGTTCTATTTTCTATTTCTCCCATTAATGACTTTTAACTCTTTTTTTTGTACGGCGAATCAGTTAAAACAACGTTGTTCCCCCTTTTCAGTCTCGCTCTTTTCTTGCTTTCGTTAACTTTTGACAAGAAAATCAGAATCTCAGGTGAAATATGAAATGAGGAGGTTGTGTTGTCAGTTGTCATCCAAGAGCACCCAAGATTAGAACAATTAGCCCCAATAACTTTGTTATTCTTAGGCGGCAGTTCATTGTAACAATTCGCTGAAACCTCGTCCCCTTGATTATCCAGCCCGTTTGAGTCGTCTTTTTCAGCTAGTGTGCTAGTTGGAGGCAATTCCAATTGTTCAGATATAATAACCCCTTCATCTGACGGCCTATCACGTCCGCTGTCAGTTGTGTGTGCCGGGAGGAAGTGTGCGTCGTGAATATGGATGGGTCCGTGGGCCATATTGCAGTAGCTTCGAAACCTTTAATAGCGGTTTTCATTGTTGCGCTTTAGACGAAAGCTGAACCAAAAAGCGTTGAAATTTGAAAGATAGTTACGACTTTCGCTGCATGGTTCCGTAGCCATTTTCGAAGCTGATCACTATAACGAGTATTTATAAAACAAACATCAAGCGGCTGAAGTCTGTGAGAGCAATGTGGTGGTAAAGAAACGCCACTCTCCCTCGCGTAGTCCATAACGTCAATGTTCGTGGTATGTGCTGAGTGGCCATCTGATATAAGGAGAACTGGGACCTGCTTTGATGCCTTAGAAAATACCACTAATTGTGGAAACCATACAAAGAAGGACTCTGTGGCCATACATGCTGTGCTGTGGACCTCAGCGCAACCTCCTGCTGCCTGTCCTAACTCAAATTCTTTCTGCTTCTTCTTTCGTGGAAAAATAATCGTAGGAGGAATGTCAGCTCCGCTTGCTGACGTACTAATGAGGCTGGTTGCAGTTTCGCCCCTTTCTGCAGATGTTAACGATCGCACTGGACGGTTCCCTTTGCAAGCTGCGAAGTTCGATTAGTTTTTAGCATTAACCGAGACGCCTGTTCCATCACAATTAGTTATTTGAGAAGTCATTAGTTTGTGATTGTCAGTTACATCTGTAAGCAACGAAAAAAACCTATCGACAGCTACTTTATTAAAATCCATGATTCTTGTACCAGATGTTGCTTCGGGCTTGCGAACAAACCCGCATTTGCTTCTTCATTGTTTCATGATGTAATAAAGATTTCGATTTGTTTTGCTCGAAATTTTCGAAAAGGTATCTGTGAAACGTGCAAAAATTGAAATAGCAAAACTGTGCACCTGCCGAAATACGAGTGCGTATACTCATTTGAAAAAATGTTCCTAAACTGCTTCTGATACGCTAGAAGTTACCTCACAGTAAACAGCAATTGTAGTTGACCATTTGCCTGCACCGTATAAAGTACGGCCAATAAAATATTTTTGTAGGGAGGACACATCATCTCATCCTAAATGGAGAGTTCTTCTATACGTGTAAAAGTAACCACTTGTGCCAGAGGGAAGCGTGTTGGGAGCCTTACTGTTCATGTTGTATATTAACATTACAGATAATATAAGAAAGCTCACATATTTCGAAAATGATGCCGATATCGACATTGAGGTAACAAAGGTCGTGTGAAGCGATATGCACATACAGGGGATAGTAAAAATGTGACCACCTATACTTGCATCTACATGGATACTCTGCAAATCACATTTAAGTGCCTGGCAGGTTGTTCATCGAACCACCTTCACAAGTCTCTATTATTCCAATCTCGCATAGCACCCGGAAAGAATGACCACCTGTGTCTTTCCATACGAGCTCTGACTTCCCTTATTTTATCGTTGTGGTCGTTTCTCCCTACGTAGGTCGGTGTCAACAAAATATTTTCGCATTCGGAGGAAAAAGTTGGTGATTGGAATTTCGTGAGAAGATTCCGTCGCAAAGAAAAACGCTTTTCTTTTAATGATGTCCAGCCAAAATCCTGTATCATTTGTGTGACACACTCTCTCATATTTCGCGATAATAGGAGGACGTGCTGCCTTTCTTTGGACTTTTTCGATCTACTCCGTCAGTCCGATCTTTTAAGGATCCCACATTTCCCAGCAGTATTCTAAAAGTGGACGGACAAGCGTAGTGTAGGCAGTGTCCTTTGTAGGTCTGTTACGTTTTCTAAGTGTTGTGCCAATAAAACGCAGTCTTCGGTTAGCCTTAACCGCAACATTTTCTATGTGTTCTTTCCAATTTAAGTTGTTCGTTATTGTATAATAATAATGGCGTGTGACGAGGGCCTCCCATCGGGTAGATCGTTCGCCTGGTGCAAGTCTTTCGATTTGACGCCACTTCGGCGACTTGCGCGTCGATGGGGATGAAATGATGATTAGTACAACACAACACCCAGTCCCTGAGCGGAGAAAATCTCCGACCCAGCCGGGAATCTAACCCGGTCTTCTAGGATTGACAGTCTGTCGTGCTGACCACTCAGCTACCGCGGGCGGACGTTAGTTATTGTAACACCTAGTTAGTTAGTTGACTTTACGGCTTTTAGATTAGACTACAACTTCTCTGATAGTGATTCGTCCATTCTGCTTCACCAGCAATATTGCGGGATCAGTAACGACCTGATTTGCGGATATTGCGGGCGTACCTTAACTGGCTTCTGTCTTCATAGATTAGCGGCTACTTTTGAAATGGTTGTACCACTCCTTTAGCCCTGCAGTACCCATTACTTTGTCCACAAACACACGATGGTTTCAACTTGAGAATCGCCAAGCTTGGAGCCAAATGTGATGTAAAGAATACTAAATCCAACGTGTACGACTTGCAAGTGTTCCGAAGTAGTGGAGAAAATCAGGTATGTGTGCTAAATATGCCTGAAAACATGAGCGCATGCGCGCCCTGATACCATTGTTGATTTCAACAATTAAAAAAGGTCGGATATTTTTTGAACAGCTCATGTATATAAGCCATCGCCAGTGATGTCGAAAGAGCAAGATACCCCTAACTACGGCAGTTGTATAGGTAGTTCGAATGGAGCGGTCTATTGTCTGACGTATCTCCATAACAGCTCCGAACCGAATACCCCAAAGTCCGACAAATGGTGCAAATGGCTCTGAGCACTATGGGTCTTAACATCTATGGTCATCAGTCCCCTAGAACGTAGAACTACTTAAACCTAACTAACCTAAGGACATCACACAACACCCAGCCATCACGAGGCAGACAAAATCCCTGACCCCGCCGTGAATCGAACCCGGGAACCCAGACGCGGAAAGCGAGAACGCTACCTTCACGTCAGGAACCAAGCTGAGCTCAGAAGGGCGCAATTCCGGGGCTGTCTCAGACCGATACTGATCTTCGGCCTGACGTGGCTGCTTGTCCTGTTCCAGGGGTTGCCCCTCAGTCTGCAAGATCCGAGCAGTCGCAGAGGGTGGTCTTACTGGTAGTTGGGAGCTCCAACGTCAGGCGCGTAATGGGGCCCCTTAGGGATATGGCAGCAAGAGAGGGGAAGAAAACCAATGTGCAATCCGTGTGCATACCGGGGTGAGTCATTCCAGATGTGGAAAGGGTCCTTCCGGATGCCATGAAGGGTACAGGTTGCACCCATTTGCAGGTGGTCGCTCATGTCGACACCAATGATGTGTGTCGCTATGGATCGGAGGAAACCCTTCCTGGCTATCTGATTTGGTGAAGACTGCCAGTCTCGCTAGCCGGATGAAAGCAGAGCTCACCGCTCACCATCTGCAGCATCGTCGACAGGACTGACTGCGGGCCTTTGGTAAAGAGCTGAGTAAAGGGTCTGAATCAGAGGCTGAGATTGTTCTGTGACCGTTACGGAGATGTTTGACAAACTCAAGTGCCAGACTCTGCAAGAGAGCCGCTCTACATCGCGGTGTAGCTTGCTCGCCAGATTTCGAGAGGGTGCGTTTCTGGATGAGGTATCGAATATATTGCTTCCCCCTACTTATACCTCCCGAGGAGATTACGAATGTAAAATTAGAGAGATTAGAGAGAGCACAGGGGCTTTCAGACAGTCTTTCCTCCCGCGAACCATACGCGACTGGAACAGGAAAGGGAGGTAATGACAGTGGCACGTAAAGTGCCCTCCGCCACACACCGTTGGGTGGCTTGCGGAGTATAAATGTAGATGTAGATGAGTGTGGTGCGTGATGCGGCGCTCCCCATCCCCATATACCGATCAAATCAGTCACGACTTGAACCGAACGTGCACGAACATTGTCCTACAAAATGATGTCCGCCTCCTGCAGAAACCGACGCCGCTTCTTGCTCTCAGTTGCTTTTCTGCTTTGAAACACAGTCTGTTTCGTTTTCGAGTCCAAACCGCTTAACAGATATTGTTCAAATTTGGCATGGAGACAGTTCGAACTCTGAGAAAGAACATAGCCCACTTTAAAAAGCAAGAAAAATTTTTTTTGCATCAATGAACGTAAACTACATTAAAACTTACTTATTTTGCTTGTACAACTTAAGAATTCTATAATGTATAAGTACTTCAGTAGTCGCCGTGCGGGATAGTCTCTCAAACGAAATTGCTCCCACGTCCGAGGCCTTTCAATATCACGTCTTCCATTCCGTTTGTAGTTCAGAATATTTTGGGGAAGTCTGGGACGTAGCATTCTCACCAGTCTTCACGATATTTTTGAATTTTTTAGTTTCTGTTGAAAATACTTAATTTTTCTCTAGTATCTTCATTCCTAATCATTTCTTGTTGTGCAGCTCTTCGAATTTCTTAGGAACCTCATCTCTGCCGTGTGATTTTTTTTTTTAACCATGTTTTCGCTTTCATAGCATAATACAGGAACCGCGACCACGTTATAGAATTTCGGGACAATCTTTTTGTACTTTATTGCCCAATATTCAGATAATAGTGTCACAAACAGCTTAGAATTTGTGTAATTTATTTTAAGTATCAGAGTAAAAATCAGATCCTACAGCGTAGCCTAAATGAAAGATTAAGAGACCAGTTCTAAAGCAGGATTATCCAAAACTAGTTTTAAACTGACTGAGTATTTTCCTCGGAGTGCACTTATTTTCGTTTTGTTCCTAGAAATTTTAAAGTTGTATTCATTGCATATTTCGTTCAGGTGGTATATAGATCTTTGGAGGTCATTTCGTGAACGTGAATCATGTCATCTACAAACAGAAGCACAATCAGGTATTTCTCATTCGTTATCCCAATTCCTTTGTCTTGTCATAGTTCCTGCTTTCATTAATGAAGAACGAAGTCAATGTAAATACTAAAAATGCTGACTTAATCTGCTCATTTAAATGTATACCGAACGAGCTGCCGCAGTGGTTATTACATGGTATGATGATGATGATGATGATTGGTTTTTGGGGCGCTTAACTGCACGGTTATCAGTGCCTGTACAAAGCCCCAACCTTTACACAGTCCAGTTTCGCCACCTTCACGGGTGATGATGAAATGATGACACCACAGACACCTACTTCCCGGGCGGAGAAAGCAACCCAGCCGTGAATCGAACCCGGAATCCCGTCACCAACAACGCTAGCTTCTACACGACGAGCTGTCAACTAGTACACTAGACTCGCATTCGGGAGAATGACGTTTAAATCCGCATCCGGCCATCCTGATACGTTTTCCGTAACTTTCCTGAATCGCTCCAAGTAAATGCTGGGATGGTACCTTTGAAAGAGAACGGCGGACTTCTTTTACCCTTCCCTGACGCAGTGTCAACTCCTGCTCCGTCTCTAATGACCTCGACATCGATAGCACATTAAATGCAATCCTCCTTCCGTCCTTCATTTAAAGGCATAGGTTTACGCAATAAGTCGGGCGTTAAAAGTTAGAAACTGCGTACTCGTCTAAGGCAGCATAATTTCATGGCGCGCAAATTATCGAGACTATATTCACCGAGCATTTGTGAAAGGCAGCACGTGGCGACTTCCAACAAACTTCACACATAATTTCGAAACTTGGCGAAACTTTTTTTCCCTCTGACATCCCTGACAGAATGATGAAAGGAAAAAGACTTTTATCACTTCTACATTTTCGCTGTTCGTGCAGTAAGGTGTCAGCATCAGGCTTGATGTTTCACTTCATTACTTCTTTACTACTCACTTTATTCGCAACACATTTGTCAGACAGTATCCATAAACGTCGCCGAATGTACCTGAAAATTATAGAATTGTACAACACCTAGTTCAGTACATAAATATTGAGACGTTTTCGAAAAACTAGCTTCTCTTACAACTGAGCGTCTTCAACTGCAAAGGGTTATGTTTCTTCAGGTCAAGTTTTTAACACATTAACTGATACGGAATGTGAACGAACTTCTGAAGGTGTTTTACAAATGGGACTTCCAGTTTTCAGACAGCAATTTGGAGGGGAGAAGGGGGCCGTGGTTACGCGGTCTATTTGGATCTTCAGTGTTTCCGCAAATGATGCTGTTGCCTGTAATAAAGTTCTGTTTGAAAGAAGCCACGCCCTCATAAGATTTCAGTGTAGTGCAAAGCATGACAACTTAGTTTAAATGTTCCCGAAATGTAAAATTGTTCGGTTCACAAAACGATATAACCTTATCCTACGAGTATAGTGCAGCGAGTCAAATTCGCAATCGCTCAATCCACATGAATACCTGGGTGTAAAAATTTCTAGAGATTTGAAATGGAACCGTCACATAGTCGCAGTCTTAGGGAAATACGGTAGCTGGCTGCAATTCGTTGGTAGAATTCTAGGAAAATACAATCGGTGTACAAAAGAAATTGCTTACAAATCACGCTTGCGACCCATCCCCGAATATTGCTCGAGATTCTTGGATCCTAATCAGATACAACTGCCCGGCGATACTGAATGTATACAGAGAAGGGCGGCACGAATGGTCACAGGTTTTTTGACCCGTTGGAGAATGTCACACAGTTTCTGATCAAATTGAACAGGCAGGCGCTTGGAAAGAAACGTAAAATATCCAGAGAAAGTCTACTTGGAATATTTCCGGAGGAATCCTTAACTGTTGAATATAGGCGAATGGTAGTCAATGGAGGGAATGACTGCGAATGATCGTTCGATTTGCGTTCTCTTCCGTAGGCTGCGATGCAAACCAATCCTGGTCATATTCCCGGTGTGAGATGTAGTTGGCAGCTCTGTAAATGCTGACCGGTGAGTCGCTTAAAGCCCAGGTGAAATTAATCTCGGAGGGACACATCACGCTCTCAACCGACTAAGCTTGTCCCCTAAGGATCTCTCGTCGTTCGTTAACAGTGAAAATAGGTGCTGGGTAGGAATTCGCGTCCGGCAAAAATACTTGCGATTTGTAATTTAAAGTTGAAATTTGAAAACTGGCTCTGTCTAAAATCGAGGTATATCACTCTCTGTATGCCTAATCAGGAGTGACAGTTAGTATCCGTCAGGCACGAAATCATTGCTTAGTCTGCATGACCTGAGTTTGCATCCATAAGCAGAACGAGACGGTTCGTCGTGTCATTTGAAGTTCATACATATTCTCAACTGGTTGCCCGTGAATAACTTCAATTTTTAATCTCATTTTGTGTTCAATGATAAGTACGGTATGTTACTTTGAAGAGGAAATCATGAATACGACGAATTTACTACGTGTATTACCTATCTGACGTAATAATGAGAGTGGTAAAATGTCAGGTATGTCATTTATTGTAATAAATGTGAGCTACAAGCCTTAAGGGCAGTCTTATCTGTGGTAAGGTGTTCCGTGATATTTGTAGTATCGTGGTATTACTTTACATCTTGAGTTATTGCGATACAGAACAGTGTTTTCTTGTGGTGATTTGTTGGAACCATTTTCAATAGTCAAACGACTGTACCAAGGAGCGATAAGGGGACCTGCTAGACAGTTGCGTTATGTGGGTTGCATGTGAATCAGGCGAAATTCAATTTGGGCGTTAGGATAGTTTTGAGCATGACTATACGTGTAGGGTCAAATGAATGATTAGAGTTGAAGAAAAACTGGATGATTAATTCAAGACAAAGAGCTTCACAAATTGATAAGTCGATAACGTGTTGGGCCACCTCTGGCCTTTCCGCGGTCAGTTACTAGGCTTGACATTCACTGATAAAGTTAGTTTATACCCTTCTGACGGATATCGTACCAAATTCAGTTCAGTTGGTTCGTTACATCCTCAAAATCGCGACCTGCTTTAAAGAACCTGCCCATTGTGCTCCAGATGTTGAAAATTGATGAGAGATATGGCGATCTTGCTGAGCAATTTATTGCCTTGCGTGTACAAACACGTAGATACGATATCCGTGTGTGGTGCGTAAATTGTCGGTAGGCACCTCACTTAGTGTCCCGAGCAGAGTTCAAGCCGCCATAAAGACAAAGGGTGGACGCACTGCATATTAATGTCCACTAACAGGTGTCTGTACACTCACTGATAGGATAGTGTATTTCGAAATGTTAGCAGAGGCCAGAAGTTGGAGCATTTGGTCTTCCTTTTTAAAGCTTACGTGGGGCGAGTCGTAGAATCTCTAAAAAGAGACACCTCTGGCAACACTAGTTGAAAGTGGCCTTCAAACTAGCCGTCAGAGCTGCCGTAGCCGAGACGCCCCCTGGGTAAACGCTACGGATTTCTGCAGTCGCGCCTCGCGATCTGTCACGAATTATGGAATATATTCGCATATACCAATTGTAATACGACAACGGCTATACAGTTTGCTGGAAACGTACAGGATGTTCTGAAATTCCCATCACTACCTGCTACAACTTGTAGAGGGGACTGAGTACATAATACTCTTATTTTAAATTGTAACCTGTCTCCCGAGACGTACCGTATACTAGAACCACTTGAAAACATGTTGGTAACGCTGTCACTTTGATAAGTAATTTGTTACATTGAGGAGCCAAAGAAATATCGTTTAAGGTCCCCGCGAGCACGCAGAAGTGCCTCAACACGCCGTGGCATGGACTCTACTGATGGCTGAAGTCGCGCTGCAGGGAACTGACACCATGAAACCTGAAGAGCTGCCCATAAATCCGTAACAGTAAGAGGGAGCAGAGATCTCTTCTGATCAACACGTTGCAAGGCATTCCAGATATGCTAGTTAATGCTATAAAATTTACTAGAAACATACAGTATGTTTGGGGAGTTTGGTGGCCAGCGAAAGTGTTTAGGCTCGGAAGAGTGTTCCTGCAGCCACTCTGTAGCAACTGTGGTTGTGTGGGCCGCTCCATTGTCCTGCTGGAATTACCCACTTCCGTCGGAATCCACAATGGACACGAATGGATTCAGGTGATTAGACAGAATGTATCTAGACGTGTCAGGGATCCCACATAACTCCGAATGCGCACGCTCTACAACGTCACAGAGCCTCCACCAGATTGAACAGTCCGCAGTTGACATGCGGGGTCCATGGAGTCATGATGTTGTCTTCATACCCATACACGTCCATACTGTATATACATTTTGAAATGAGACACGTCCAACCAGGGATTATGTTTCGAGTCATCAACAGTCCAATGTTCGTACCGATGGGCCCAAATGAGGCGTAAAGCTTTGTGCTGTGCAGTCAGCAAGGGTACACGAGTGGGCCTTCGTCTCTGAAAGGCCATGTAGATGATGTTTCCATGAATGGTTCGCATGCTGATACTTGTTGATGGTCAAGCATTGAAATTTTCAGTTATTTTCGGAAGGGTTGCACTTTAGCCACTCTGAACGATTCTCTTCAGATTCCATTCTTGCAGGATTTTTTTTCTGGCCGCAGAGATGTTGGAGATTTATTGTTTTACTGGATTGCTGATATTCAGGGTGCCCTCGTGAAATGGTCGTACAGGAAAATCCCCACTTCATCGCTACCTCGTAGATGCTGTGTCCCATCGGCCTTGCGCCAAGTATAAAACCACGTTCAAAGTCATTTAAATCTTGATAACCTGCCATTGTAGCAGCAGTAACCGATCTAACAACTACGGTAGACACATGTCTTACATAGGCGTTGCCGGCGGCAGCACCATATTAAGCCTGTTTACATATCTCTGTGTTTGAATACGTATTATTATAATAGTTTCTTTGGCATTTCAGTGTAGATGTGACCGAGTACATCTATTGTTCTACAGTTTCACTCTTTAATAACCAAAGAATCAAAAAAATCGGTCTTCAGAGACACTGGTTTTACAGGAGGGCGTTTTCCAATTTGAAATTACAATGATATTATTTCCTTCAGCTGCTGACGGGCGTTAATAGATATCAACGAAGACAGGTGAAAATGTGTGCCCCGACCGGAACTTGAACCAGGGATCTCCTGCTTAGATGGCAGTCGCTCTATCCATCTGAGCCACAGACGGCACAGAGGATAGTGAGACTACAGGGACTGTCTCGCGCACGCCTCCCGCGAGACCCACATTCTCACCTTTGTATGTCCACACACTACATTCGTAGCGTCCTTTCGCACATGTCCGGAAGAACAGACACAATATCCATATAAATATATTTTCCAATTCGCGTGAGCTGCGTCTCCACGGGGCACCACAGACGCACCTGCTGACGGTGAAGACACCCATAGTCGAAGACGTTGTGCAATGGCAACGAAAAGCGTGTGGGGAGGAGTCAGACGTTGTGGACAACGATCTTGATAAAGGCGACCAGCAGCTCTTCCAGTACTGTGCGCTTTGGCCACACAGGATACTCGTGTCGGTGTATTCGGCAAAAGTGTGCTCAGAAATGTTGCTCTAACACTCACAGACACATGAACGAGACTCGATCCAGGTCAGAGAGGAGACAGCCGTCAAATGACATCATAGGATCAGACGTAAGTAACCCCCCCCCCCCCCTCCAGTGATTATAACCCTGTTGCATACCACATTAGCGAAGGTGTATTTATACGGCTGTAGCACGGATATACCTTTCCATACATGGGCTCCTCTTCAGGATATCGTCACTCAGTTCCCTAGAAGTTTTTAACGGGAATTTTGCAACATCCTGTATTTCTCCACTAACTATACAGTTCTTTCCAGAATTAGATCCCTCTGCAGTGGAGTGTGCGCCGATATGAAATTTCCCGGCAGATTAAAACTGTGTGCGGGACCGAGACTCGAACTCGGGACCTTTGCCTTTCGTGGGCGAGTGCTCTACCATCTGAGCTACCCAAACACGACTCACGTCCCGTCTAAACAGCTTTACTTCTGCAGTACCCCGTCTCCTACCTACAGCTGTTGTACGACATTCGAAATATTCGGATGTATTTCAGAATTTCGGCGTAATGCAACTTCGCAGAAACATGGCTGAATTTTCCTGTATATTGTTATCATTAAAACCAAGCACCGTCTCAGTACCTAATACTTTTTGATATGGAGACAATTTTCATCATTTCAAGCACTATTAAAGTTGGTAGGTGTAGGAAAAAAAATACCAGTACCATACTGAAAATATCGGTGAGAAGCGATAGAATTCCTACAAACAACTTGGAGAAAATCATTTTGGGTTCTAGGCCATGTCAATATAAAACAGTGAAACAACTAAAATAACTACATTCCGACCATCGTTTGAACGATCCTCTTCAGAGCGAATAAATGCCACGAAATTTCAAATCAGCAGCAGCGAAATGAAAGGTCGACTTGGAAACAGTTCCTATTTCTTCTTTCTTATCTTCGATTAATTTCCCAAATATCTTGTTCATTTCGTATGTTGCTTTCTTTATACAAGGTGTTTCACATTTCTATAGCTTGCAATTTTACCTAGTAACTCATGCATGCAAACGTCATCTAACGAGGCTACAGAGCATCAAAATACAGGCACCAGCCCCGGCGAATGTATGTAAGTAGAGTGTGATGCCGTGATTATTTATCAATTTGATCATGTATCATGTTCCGGAAGTTACAAGGGAATATCGTTATCATACCTCTGACGGCGGAATACAAGTACTGGTACTGTTGTTGCTAACTTTCATAGGTGGTAGTATGGATCAAAGTAAGAAAAAAATGTCCGGTAAACATGGGCTACAAAATGCATACCTGAGGCGCTATGAGCACTTGTTCAACAGTGGAGATATGTTTTATGCTAGCGAAGATGAACAAGTCCTCACAGCTCTTAAGGTATGCATTTTACAGCCCATGTGTACTGGACATTCGGTCCATACTACCACCTCTGAAAGTTTCCTGCCCTACATCTTAGCTGCAACACTACTGGTACATACTGTCACACGCAACAGGAATGTCTTCTCTTCCAATTTTCCGTTATAGGGACATAACCTCAAATTTATACATTTATCCATCTCCATCATCATAGAAAATTGGTAACATCTTCATTGAATCTCTCCAGCGCCTGTAACTTCGACACCCTGTAGCGTCGCTGGATGACGTTTCCAGACATCGATTCCTATGTAAAAGTTCATCTGGTAGGTCCCCTCTACAGACGCGATAAGTGTGTAGCACGACGTGTGAAACATTCTGTATGCAAAGTGAATAACATGGGTGAATGGGCTAGAATCGAACCGCCCCCCCCTCCCATTATCTCTCTCTCTCTCTCTCTCTCTCTCTCTCTCTCTCTCTCTCTCTCTCTCTCTCTCTCTGTCTCTCTCATTCTCTCACTTTCATTCTCTCACTCTCTCTTCTCAACTATCAACTGCAAGCTTTCCTTTATGTCTTTTAAGTCTTAAAATTGCTGTCTGATTTCTGGCAGAGCTCTAGATAACATGCCGCTCACTGTATTTTATCGCTGGTTGCATCATCTTAAATTCAAACTGTATATTTTGCTCAAAATTGTCAGAAGTTATTTTGTAACATCTATAGATGTTATAAATATGGGTTGAATTTCTTCAACCGATCTCTAGCGGCTAGTGTGTTCTCTCAAAATCGATTTTCCTCTAGCTCGTCTCCTCTAATTCCTGTGTAAATATTTTGGATCAGTATTTTCAGCCAGGACGTATGAAAGTGATGGTTCGATAGTATCCGCACTTATCACTATTTGCCTTATTTGGTGTTGGTGTTATTTTTTTCGTTTAGTCTGAAAATTTAGCAGTCACGTCAGTTAGCATAGATGTTGAGGAGTGAAGCAGCAAACGTCGACAGAGTGAGTCCTCGCCGGTGCTGATAGAGCCTTCTGGTGGCGAAGCCCTGCACTACAGACAACTGAGTGTGTGAGGAACTAGTAGCGACATCTAGCAGCGAAGTGATGAACAGCAAAATGGCCGCGAAAATTGAGTGACTTAAATGTCTAGTTGCTGTTTATTTCTTCCTTTACACTATTATTACAAAACAGATTACGGCATCACTGCTCGGTTTGTCTGTTACCGTATTTTTGTGTATTTCACACATTACAAAATAGTTCTGTTCTGATAACATATAATGCAAACTACATCTCGAGCGACATTAATGTACGCAGTATGTTACATTCATCATTCCCTCTTCGTAATTTAGTATTACTAATAGTTTTGTCCACACTTTTAAGCATTAAAAATGGATATGTGGCTCGGAACAGGACTACTGTTACATTAAATGTTAACAACATAATCGCACGGTATAGTGAGTTAAAGAATATTGAACAGCAACGAGAACTGTAAGTAAGTTTATGCAGTGCAACGTTAGTGATATAATAGTACAACAGTAATAGGCGTTTTTCAGCCCTTATTTCTATTTTACAGTTTCACTCATTACTGATGGCAAATGCCTTGCAGAGAACGTAATATTCTGCATCTTCGGTACGGCCTTTACAATCTCTTTCATTGAACTGCACTTAACCCGGAGAGGTAGTAATACAATTTTTTCTCTGATCTACAAGATACTTTTACAAAAAGTAGAGGCAGAGAGGTAGTCATGTAACTATTAATCGAAATATTATATGAACTATATGGGCGTGTTAGTAAAATCACCAAGAAATTCCTCTTATTAATTTTAAGTGTTATCTGTTTGATTCAGCATTCAGCTCACATAAAACCACGAGAAATATCGTTTTTATAAAAAAAAAACAGTTTATGTCATTAGTGACCTGTGTAAAATCAAACATCTCATTTTGACACTAGAATAATTTGAGAAAAAAAGGCCTGTTTTAGTTTTTGAAAATGCAATAAGTGAAAACAATGTATTTTTAAAAGGTATTGTCAATTGTTACGAAACGATTTATTATACAGAATTTATTAATCGCATAGTAAATCATGATACAAAAAAGAACACCTTGTTGGCTTGTGATACAATATTTTGCATTTTCTTATGACTTTGAAATAATTACTGCTTTTTCAGCACTGAGAATGAGTAAAATACATTATGTAATATATGAATCAGTATGATAAAATTTTTTCGAATATTCATTGTTAACTACAAGAAAATGGCAGATGTTTGGGTATTTACCTCAGAAGTATTCAGCACACGAAGGATAACAAAAATCATTTTTTTTGGTAAGGTTTTTGTTTCATAGTTTCCTACAAATATTACTGATACCATAGTGAGATATATTAAGTACCTTAAAATATATGTAGATGTGGTCTGGTGAAGAAAGTGTGTGAATTAAAATTTAAAATGCTTGCACCAGCATAACCAGGTTTAGTTTGTAGTGTGGGAGTGAGCTCCACGTGGGACCCGCAGCACGGACCCCACGGGGGTACCCGGCATGCGCCACATGCCAAGGCAGAGGTGGAGGCTAGTGTTCGGAAGTCTGAAAATTCCAGCGCCGGCCGGGGATTGAACCCCGGCCCGGTTGGGGCGAATAGCCCCAGCCGAGGCGCTGGAACGTTCCAGACCCCCTTACCACTAGACCACCGGGGACCCCGGCTGTTTCTTGCTCCATAGTCCAGCTAGTGGTCGTAGAGCACTTCCTGTTGTCCTCCGTGTTTACACCGAGGCAGCAGTGGCGTGGTGTAACAGGAAGTGTTTACTTGCGTCCGCTGGATGTCCACTTAGTGTACGACTTATTTACCCGGCTGACGTTCGTGTCGCTATAATCTCCTTAGTTCCGTTACAATTACATGCAGGGACTGAAAATCTGCCTATGCAGTTGCACGCAGTCGCATCTCACTATTTGAACCTCTGTAATTCGATCGTGTTGTCAAGACCCATGGCAGAACTGTTTATCGAAGAATGCTCATGTGTTCGGTACATTTCATAAACGGAAGCGACTGGGATAACAGACAGCCCGTAAACATTTTGTAATGAAGTGTCAGCCGGTACGTAATACTCGATATCTGGAGTTGTTTTATCGGTTATTAAGATAATCGTTTCACCCCTATACACTTAAAAAATTCCCGTGTTTTCTTAATAAAGCATAAGCACAGTACATAAATCCCTCGCGAAAATGACATCGGAGAAGTACAAGTGTTCGAGTGCCACAGAAAACAAGTGGGTCCTTGAAGGTGTGGAACGGAGAGCAGAACTAAAATAAGATGTAACGTTTCGGGATTCCCTCATAGTCGCGTAGACACTCCAGAAGCAGGAAGATCCGTTTGATGACGTCTCTTGAGGAGCGAGGAAAAAATTCACTCTCAAATAACTACTGTACAAGATGCCTCGCCGCCTCTTGAAGGGTGTCATGGGATTCTGCAGCCGTGGACTCGGCGACCTGTGAGCCAACGCGGTGTTTCTGACCACATACATTTTAGCTGCGGGTTCTCCGACGTGCAAAGGAAGCCGCGACAATGGGGAGGCTCTGCGTGCCGTTTTGTAATAAGAACGCCTCTCCACATTTTATCGTAGGAATGATATAAATTTTAAACTTCTTAGATCCACCGAGTCATTATGTATTCTTAAAATATCTTTTAACTCTTTTTCAACACATATGTATCTTTTACCTCTTTCACTGAAGAAGCTGACCAACAAATTTTTTTTCAATTTCAGGTATTGGTTTTATTGCATTCTCCTTTAGCGTATTGATCAGAAATTGTAGGTTAAGATACCTTTGCCTTATTGAGTATCGTTTGCTATGCCAAACTTCGACAGCATTCATGGTCCTGTGCATCGAATTGATGACGGTAGATAGCTGACCGAAATCACTTTGAAATAAATTCTCTGAACGCAGATAACTTTGATACAGTAGTGTTAGGTATCGAAGTATTATCTAACGCAACTGAAGCCAACCTAAGAGTGAATTTATTTCGAAATAATTTTAGTCGACAGTCTGTCTTCACCAATTCCACATTTCAGGTTGTGTACTAGCATTTTCCATCTATTGACTGATTAAATAGTCTACGCCACTGGGCACTTGCTACGCTGTTACTCTCCATGCTTCATCAAGGCAGTCCGGTGGAAGATGGACTCTACAGCACACGTGCGGCAAGACAAACGAACTACTTCTTCATCCCTGTATTGCTCCACTAATCGCAGTTCTTGTATGTCTTCCACAGGCATTGCTTGAAATGAAAATTACAACTGTAAAATAAATGTCTCGGATAACACTGTTTTCATAGTTTAATTTGCAATCATTTCGAAGTAAAGCAATGCAGTTTTAAATGACAACCAAGTTATGACATTTCTCGGTTGAGAAAAAATATTTCACAATTATTTTGACTTTCCTCTGGTAAAAAAGCTAGTCTTCCGTGCTTCAGGTATCAACAAGTTGTTTCGAACACCTCTGAAACGTCCGTCCATAAGAAGAGCTTTATTTTCAAACATTTTCTCCCCTTCTTCGTAACTGATGACCAGGATTCATTTGTCAGGAACAGGGTTATTATCAGTCTCCAAAAAAACTTCAGTCACTTTCAAAATATCTTCGTGCTGCCGAATCCCTGAACTACTGCCACGGTTATGGGACATCCCAGAAGCTTCCCTTACACAGTGCAGTCTTTCTCATAATTCGTTATACTTGCGACGTAATGTAAACCTTTATCTCGCAAATCTTGAAATTGCTCTTTAAACCCTCCGAAAAAAGGCACTGTCTACTCACCGCAGACTGTTTCCCAGCAGTTATGCATTCGTTTCTCAATCTCCACATCTGTTTCGTCAGGTTGGGCGAGAAACTTACTGTTGAGCCGTGATTCTACCATTTACAATTTTTAAACTGCCGCTGCTCCTATTCCGTTCGGAGTTCCTGTACAAGCAATTCGTATAATTACCACATTTCCGGTGCTCCTGGCACCGCTTACCATCCTTTCCCCTGTCTGTTTCCATTTCCTTTCCTTTTTCTAACCACAGGCTCCAGTCACATTAACGTGATCACCGCCTGTGTCCGACGCTAATGAGTAGGGTATGCGTAACGCGGAAACTCAGCCACTTATGTGACATCCAAAAGGACGTGATCATTGCCTTTCGGGCCACAGGTGGATGCATTTTCGAAACGGCAGAGTTCGTAAAATGTTGGCGTGTTGCCATATTTAAAGCACTCCACGCATGGCGCTGTCGAGAGCCGACGCTGAGGCCGTTGTGGTGCCCCACGGTCCACAGAGGACAGGAGTTAAAGGAGACCGCAGGTGAATAACGTGCAACTGCTGAGCAACTGACCATGCACGTGAACCGAAGAGCCTACCGACAGTGTCTCCTCTAAGATCACTCAGCGAAAAATGCTATGTGTGGGTCTCCACAGCAGACACCTGGTCCACACACCTATGCTGACTGCTGTTCGTCCTCGACGAAGGCTGGAATTTTCACGCCAGTTCTGCGACTGGGCGTCCACTGAACGGTGACCTGCGGGCTTTCCAAGTGACAGACAGACGATGGCGTGTAGGGCGCGATTCACCTGAAAGTGAACACCCTGCAACAGTCGGCGGCAGGGTTAGGACAGGAGGAAGGATCGTTACGATCTCACAAACGTTATCGTGACACTCCAGTCGTTCTGGAAGGCACAGTGGATGAGCAGAAATATCGGTCGGAACCGTTGCCACACCTACATCGAGTCTTTTTTCCCTCGGAATCTACCAGCAGAACAACTAAATCTGTGACACAGCTTGCAGTGTGAAAAGCACCAGGATGAGTTTGCTGTACTCCGCCGACCACCAGGCTTCCCGGAATCGAGAATATGTGGGACCACCTCGATGAAGCTCTTCGTATCCTGGGTCCTCAACCGAAAAACGTAGCGCAGCTAACTAAGGCACCGGCGTCGGCATGGCTCAGTACCTCACTGACTCCTACGCGTTTCTCAGTTGTCCGCGCTTCCCGTTAATCTTATCCCCCTACAGTGACTCAATAACGACACTCTCCCGTACACGACAGCATCATCAACAGCCGCAGACTGCTGTTCACTCTGCCTGTCACCTCATTTATGTCTATACAGTATAACAGCTGTCTGTTACACTTCCTGGGACACTCCTGACGATGCCCTTGTGTCTGATCAACGCTCGCTGTCGAGAACGTACTGGTATCTGTTGTAGACTTTAAGCCGCTCTCATATCTGGGAACCGACTCCGTATGCTCATACGAGGCCCTTGGTTAACAGTGTGCAGTGGAGCACCGTGCCAAAGGCTTTTCTCAAATATAGGAGAGTGCAATGTGCTTGGGACCCTTCATCCTTGGTTCGCAGTATATAATGTGCGAAAAGGGCAAGCTGCGTTTCACACGAGCTTTCTAAAACCGTGCTGATTTCTGGACGTAAGCTTTTCGGTGTCTAGGAAATTTATTATAATCATATTCAGAATACGTTCTAGGATTCTGCAGAAAATCGATGTCTTTACTTTTGCACATCCTTTCTTTTACTCTTCTTGTACACGAGTGTCACCAGCGATTTTTTAAACTGCCTTAGGTTGGACCCATTACAGGTGTAATATTCAGAAGGCAAATGTATATTGATCTCGTTATATACGGCTGCAACTTGCGCTTTTGTCAGTCCTTTGCGAAATACTGCTGGGCAAGAGAAAGGCGATAAATGCGAATGAAGTAAGTAAAACTGAAATTGTTTTAACTTCTTCGCTGTCGCCGAATCCTTTCCAAGCGATGCGTCCTTGAGCGGGTCAAACAGGTAGCAATAAATGCTCTACAAGTGAGGTTGACTTTTGAAGTTTTTCTTACCAGTCAAGTACAATGCAGACAGCTTCCATTCTGAATAATATCAGCAATATGAAAATGAAAATTCACGAAAGTCAAATCTGGACTGTAGCGATAATGACGCAGAGTCTCCCAACCCATTGCTGTTTCTTTTCCCTTCCAGTGGTTTCTTGGATCAGCTGCGCTATGTTTGGGCGAGCGTTGTTGTGTAATAGTATCACGTCTTTTCTTTGACATTGGCGACCCTTTCCTCTCGTTTTCGGCTTTACTTTGCTCATCAATATGTGTGAGTGGTCAGCGCTGCATCCTGTACGCTGATCTTCCAAATAATCACCAAAATACAACTACTTTGGCATCCAAATGATGGTCAGCATCACTTTCCTCGCTGATGCTCGAGTTTGAATTCCTTTCGGACAGGTGAACTAGTGTGCTTCCATTTCACTCCTTGTCTTTTCGAGTCGGGTTCCCCATTTTGAACGAAAGTTTAATCACACGTTAAAATCTCGTTCGAAAAAGGTTCACCTTCACGTTCATAGCACTCTTTGTTTCCTTGTGTTGTGTGAATTCTCTCGGGACCCACGTTGGACTTGTTTCGCTGTACTTGAGCATGTCAATGACGACGTTGTGGACTGTGCCACTACCTGTTGCAGCTATTTTGCTATTCAGTTCTACTGCAACACGTCGGCCATCAGGAGTAATGTCGTCAGAGCCGGCTTTAAGCGAAGGAGGAGACAGTTCAATTGGCCGGCCACGGTGTTTTTTTATTAGTCACTGAAGTTAGATTGTTTTTGAACTGTCCTACGTATTTATCAAAAATTTCCGTCTTTCGCACAGCTTCGACCATACTGAAAAAACGTTAGAGAAAATATTTCGGCCGTTTTCTGCCTTCTGAAAGGGAAAACGCATCGTTGAACGTTGCTCAGTTAATGTGGAAACTTCAACCAGACACGCCATTCTCAATTGCAACATTAAGGTTATAAATAAAACAATTATTTTTTGTCAGCCGCTCTTAGCTCATCACAGTCATGCCATCCTAAAGTCATGAAACTACAAAAATTCTTCCTACGGACTATTCGACTTCATTAATTTGCTTTGCAGGGGAAACTCACGAAGGAGTATGCGCTTAGTATTTAGTCGGTCATTTCTAGTTGATGAGAAAGTTAAAACAAACAAGTAGCAAACCATAGCTCATTTATTTAGGAACAACATTTATCAGATACAGCTGAGTAACGTTTAACCCAAACCTTAAATGTCATATATATGACACTGCTCGTAGCTGCATCATCTGGCAAGAGTACGCACTAACACCAATAACAAGAAAATGCACCATGACTTTCGTAAACTGTGCATTCTTCATGCCACTGTTGGGAGCAGACATCACACTCAATACAGTCTTCCGTGACAGACTCGTTTTAGTCTTCACCACACCTTGGGCATTTCAAGACATGAAGTTGGAATAATAGACAATTGTGAAGGTGATTCGATAAACCCTATGCCTGGCACTTAGATATGATTTGCACAATATCCATGTGGGTGTAGATCCCTCCTTGGATTGTGCCCTGGTTGTTGCTGAAGATGATGGAGCAGTTTAATCCAGATTAGCCACAGAGATTCTACGTTGTTCGTTACTGATATTTTGTCCCTCCTTGGTTTAGTTTGTTTTCCTAACAATGCATTTTTGTACGTAGACTCAAACAGAATTCCGGATGTTTTTGCAGCTTGCTTTAGATGTTCGAAAACCTAAAATTGTGCAGTTCACAAAACGAAAAATCATAGTGTCCTATGACTACAGCATCAATAACTCTCATTTTCAGTCGGTCAGCTCACACAAATACCTCGGTGTAACACATTGTAAGGATACGGAATGGAAGCAGGACTGAATAAAACTCAAACGATTTCTACACCTGGATAAGCGTTCGACAATGTAAAATGGTGCAAGATCGAAGTTGTGAAGAAAATAGCTCTAGGCAGAGACGGGTATATATTAGTACAAGACCCAAGAGGAAATAAGAGTGGAAGATCAAGAACGAAGTGCAAGGATTAAAAAGAGAGTAAGACTTTGATGTAGTTATTCGCCTATACTGTTCAATGTTTGTATCAAAGAAGCAATGAAGAAAATAAGAGAGAGGTTCAAGATTCGCACTGAAATACGGGCTGAAAGGATATCAGTGACAGTGTTTGCTGATAATATTATCGTTGTCAGTGAAAGTGAATTACTACAGGATCTGATGAATGAAATGTACAATATAATGAGTGTAGAATTAGGGGTCAGAGTAAATCAAAGACAATAGTGATGAGATGAAGCATAAACGGGAAAAGCGAGAGTCTTAACATTGGTGATAACGAAGTAAGAAATGGAACCATCACATCGTGTCGGTCAAAGATAAAGGTGGTGGCGAACTGTAATTTATTGTTAGAATTAAAGAGAAATATAATCAGTGCACAAAGATGATCTTTTTTGAACTATTGGTGCGACCCATACTCTAATATTGCTCCATGGTGTGGGACCTGTCCCATATACGAGTAGCAGGGGATATTGAACTGTTCATAATAAAGACAGCACAGGTTTGTTTGGCTCACAGGAGAATGTAACAGAGATGCTGAAGAAATTGGGAGATGCCTGAAGATACACATAAGCTATCCCGAGAAAGCTTACTTGCCAAATTTCTAGAACATACCGTAAATTTTGAATATACGAGGTGTGTTAAAAAAAATTGGGAACGTTCGTAATTTCGCGCCAATGGCGTGTTGGGGCGAAATGCAGTTGACATCCCTGCACGCGCGTGTGCTTAATGTGTAACTGCGGGAAGTTTCACTGTTGTATGTCTGTTAGCTTATTGTTCAGTGCTGTATTGACTAGAACGTTGTGTCGCACAGTTGGCGAACTTCGAGAGGGTATAGTTAGAGGAGCAATGCGCCTGCAATAAATTTTGCGTGAAACTCAAGAAACCCGCCGCTCGGGGTAGCTGCGCAGTCTAGGGGCCTTGCCACGGTTCGTGTGGCTCCCCTCTGTTGGAGGTTAGAGTCCTCCCTCGGGCGTGGGTGTGTGTAAGTGGTGCAAGCCTAGGGACTGATGACATCAGCAGTTGGTCCCATAGGAACATAAGAGCTAAACTCAAGAACACCTCTACAGAGACACGCCAAATGATGCAGGAAGCCTACGGTGATGAGTGCTTAAGCCGCACTCGGTGTTACGGATGGTTCACACGGTTTAAGAACGGCCGGACGGAAGCTAAAGACGACGCTCGTCCTCCGACTTCTGCCAGCAACGCTTGTGTCAGGAACGTCAACGATCCTGTGCGTGCTGAACGAAGACTGACTGTCCGAGAGATTGCAGAAGAATGTAACATTGCAGTTGGATCGTGAAATCCTAATACAGCATCTTGCAATGTATCGTGTTGCCGCCAAGTTCGTGCCACGGCTCACGAGTCAAGAGCAGAAAGACCTCCACCTCCCAATCTGAGAAGAGCCTTAGGATCACCCAAATGAGAACGAGATGTTCCTTAAGAAAATTATAACTGGTGATGGGTCTGCAGTTATGACGTTGTCATGAAGGTTCAATCTTCACAATGTGTAGGGAAATGTTCTGAACGATCAACATATAAAATAGCTTGTCAGGTCAGCTTGGCCCTTGCAGACATTTATTTTCAAAGTTGAAAACCAAGTTGAGAGGACGAAGATTTGTAACGATAGACGCACGGTCCAGCGAAAGGCGAACCAAGTCTGCTCCCAGAAGTGGAAACGGTTTATCAGTCGTGGGGGTGATCATATACAAATATGTGAAGGTAAGCGTAGAAAATTTTTGTGGACAAAGTTCCGGAATTTTTTAAACAGACCTCTTAGACGAAAGGTAATGAATACAGGCAAGTGGTCTACAAATGTTCGTACGCTTGAGTTCGCTTCCATTCGCTGCTGTTGAAACTGGGCTTAATAATAATATTCCCTGTGTGAGATGTAATTGGAAAACTATGTAAACGCTGAGCTGTGCGCCGCTTACAGCCCACGCGAAATTATTCTCGGAGGGACACATCATTATCCCCTTCGTGCCTAAAGTTGCTTCGGCCAAACTCAAACTCAATTGCCAGGCCGATAGCTCGTTATCCTACTGCTCTGTAAGTAACACTTGGTCTGAAACCATCTGTACGGTTATGTAGGTTAAGACACTGCAGCCACTCTAAATGGTGGCTCCACGTTTGCGAGTAACTGACGAGAAAAGAAATTCTGAATTTTGTGTGACACTCCGTAGCATTAAGAAAGCTGAGTGACGTTAGTTGGTTGTGAGGTGTAATGGAAAGGATAATAGCTTCACATGTTGTGTTCGGATACCAAGATTTAAAAGCCTGAAGTCTTATATTTCAGAAGCAAGGAGCGTAACAATCAAGTGATTTATGAACAGTACGTGCACACATTTTTGCTCGGTTGATTTTAATTGAGGTTGCAACGTGCAGATCAAGCAAGTACCGTACTGTAGAGAGGTTGAGCAAGAGAAGCGTTTGGAACATGTGTTTATCCTTATTTTGGATAGTTAGCTTTCTTATCTGAGAAGTAATTGTGGCTAGCCCTTGACATGCATCACGAATTCCTTCGTCGTTCAGTCTAATATCGCCTTCCCCCCCCCCCCCCCCCCCCCACACAATACCCTCCACCTCTCATGATTTTGAAAATAAAAGTGTTCCTAGAAAAGTTGTTCACTGTACAGTTTATTTATGTGCCAAAGTTAGTGATAATGTGGGGGAGGGAAGGCCACAGACCTCAGGGGGGGGGGGGGGGGGGGGTAGGACAGGGGGTACTGGCAAATGTCTGATGACAGTCAGGAGCAACGGTCTAAGAAAGGCTGGGAACCACTGTTCAACTGCCTGTGAATGTATACTGAACATAAATGTGGAAAACTGACACAACCCACTTTTTGAATTTTTTTTAATTCGAGTTAACTAGTTTTGGAACCGTTTGAGGGACATCTGAAAATGTGGCGCACAGAATTCGCGTCTTTATTTCTTTAGATTGAATCTGGGTACTGGCTCTTTGACAATAAGACAGAGCACTCTTTAATGTATCGCCACGAGCGGCAGTTAAACGGCGACATGTATCGCGAAACCAAAACACCTACTTACCGTGGCAGCGTGGGCGCTATTGCAGTTAATATCCATCTAGCAACTTGCGTTTTAGTTGTCTGTTGGCCACTGGTCAATCTCTTTCCATTGTAAATATAAATACGAATTGTCACCATATATCACAAGCATAACGTTTACCACAGATGTACGTTACAAAGATCTTCACTTAAAAATACAGCATACTTTGCTCTGAAACAATTTTTTGGATTTTTGTGCTTATAACACGACGGCGTGCTGAGAAGATAATGACTCGGTCTGTTTTATTTGAAGTCAGTAACATTCTACATCTTTACTATGGATATCTGCAGCCCTCTGCTTCGTACCGCGTTACATAGCGGTGTGTGACGTGACTATGTTGGGGGTGAGAAAAAGCTCACAACACTAAAAGCACGAATTCGAAGACTTCGTCCGCATGTGGAGCACACTCTCCTTGAGCACGGCAGTGCCAAACTACACACGATCGCTGCGGCATCTGCAGCAAGCCGACGTCCTTGGTTCACTGCCGTCGATCATCCTACACACAGTCTCGATTTTCGTCTATGTGCAAAACTAAGAAAACCTTCGAGCACTTCAATTATTTCAAGCGGTGCAAGCAGAGGTAAGGTTGTGGCTCTGTTAACATAGTCAAACAATATACTGTGACGGTGTCAACAAAATAGTATCTAGTTGGGGAAATTGTGCTGGTTCCGAGGGTGAGTGTGTTGAAAACTAAATTTATTGACGTGAAGAATACCGATGCAGAATGTTCATGAAGTTTGTTTTATTTAAAAATCTTTGTGACTTTTCACTCAAAACTTGTCAACATTACTTTTCTGTACGTCCTCGTACAATGGATGTCTCAAAAAATACGTACATTGATCAAAATAAGTGTTAACATGAATGCTTTTAACAGCACTAGGTTCAAAAAATTTTAACTCTATGCCAATTGCAGATTAATTTTAATGGCAGCTAGCGCGATTATATGAGTGGACTATTAGATTTAATGGTGAGCATTTATGTAATTTTTAAACATTCTCTGCCTTGTCATTCTTCCTCTCTTAAGTGCCTCGTCTTCCAGTAACACTGTCGATCGATAGCATGATCTGTTGTCCGTCCATGGTTTTTCAGACCATTGATTCAGTGCTGAACCCAAACTGCTGGTCTGAGTTATTTAGCCTGGATAATCCTGTGCGTCGTGGGTCACGTATGCCATTAATCTTTCAAAGAAATGGTTCAAATGGCTCTGAGCACTATGGGACTTAACATCTGAGGTCATCAGTCCCTTAGAACTTAGGTTTAAGTAGTTCTAACTAACCTAAGGACAACACACACACACACACACACACACACACACACACACACACACACACACACACACCCGAGTCTGGATTCGAACCTGCGACCGTAGCGGTCGCGCGGTTCGAGACTGAAGCGCCTAGAACAGCTCGTCCACAATGGCCGGCCATTAATGTTTCATTGAATTATTAATTTCAACAAGTTTTATTTATTGTTGCGAAATTGCGCTACCAAAACAATCGAGTTTTGCTATGTGGATGCTGTTGAGAATTTCTGCATTTTCGTACCGCTATATTTTTGACTATATCTGTCGATGGTGTTGTTGTTGTCTTCAGTCCTGAGACTGGTGTGATGCAGCTCTCCATGCTACTCTATCCTGTGAAAGCTGCTTCATCTCCCAGTACCTACTGCAACCTACATCCTTCTGAATCTGCTTAGTGTATTCATCTCTTGGTCTCCCTCTACGATTTTTACCCTGCACGATGCCCTCCAATGCTAAATTTGTGATCCCTTGATGCCTCAAAACATGTCCTACCAACCGATCCCTTCTTCTAGTCAAGTTGTGCCACAAACTTCTCTTCTCTCCAATCCTATTCAATACCTCCTCATTAGGTACGTGATCTACCCATCTAATCTTCAGCATTCTTCTGTAGCATCACATTTCGAAAGCTTCTATTCTCTTCTTGTCCAAACTAGTTATCGTCCATGTTTCACTTTCATACATGGTTACACTCCAAACAAATACTCGGAGAAACGACTTCCTGATATATAAATCTATATTCGATATTAACAAATTTCTCTTCTTCAGAAACGCTTTCCTTGCCATTGCCAGTCTACATTTTATATCCTCTCTACTTCGACCATCATCAGTTATTTTACTTCCTAAATAGCAAAACTCCTTTACTAATTTAAGTGTCTCATTTCCTAATCTAATCCCCTCAGCATCACCCGATTTAATTTGACTACATTCCATTATCCTCGTTTTGCTTTTGTTGATGTTCATCTTATATCCTCTTTTCAAGACACTGTCCATTCCGTTCAACTGCTCTTCCAAGTCCTTTGCCGTCTCTGACAGAATTACTATTACATCGGCGAACCTCAAAGTTTTTACTTCTTCTCCATGAATTTTAATACCTACTCCAAATTTTTCTTTTGTTTCCTTCACTGCTTGCTCAATATACAGATTGAATAACATCGGGAGAGGCTACAACCCTGTCTCACTCCTTTTCCAACCACTGCTTCCCTTTCATGCCCCTCGACTCTAATAATTGCCATCTGGTTTCTGTACAAATTGTAAATATCCTTTCGCTCCCTGTATTTTACCCCTCTGTCGATGGTATCCTTAATATTTTTCGATACGATCGCATTTCAAATGCCTAATAGAGTCCATGACTCAGCTCCATAGAGTAGGACACCGAACGTGTAACATCGAAGTAGTCGACTGCTCTGAAGGTTCTCAGCAGTCGCCGCGGACTAAATGACTGCAGGGGACTCGATGCATTGGCCATAAGTTTTCTAGTAATTCTGGAGATTTTCCTTTGGACTAAGTATGAAGTCGTTCCTTGTTGCTTAGATCGTGCAGGTTTCAGACCGATTGTGTTAGTATTGCTACACTACTAAATGTGTATCCACCACCATATCAGGGTATATAATGAAACGGCGGCCCTCTTTCGTCATGCCTTACAAGGAGATATCTCCAGCGGTAGGATCGACTTTTTGGAACCATCTATACGGTTATGTAGGTTAAGCACCCAAGTATCGCACACTGCAGCCATTCATCCTGGTGAGTCGACGTTAGCGAGGAAGTGACGAGAAAAGAAATTCGGAATTTTGTGTGAGACTCGATAGTATGAAGAAAGCCGAATGACATAAGTTGGTTATGACGATAATTGAAAGGATACTAGCTTCACATGCATGAGGTTGTGGGTTCGAATCTCACGAGAGAAATAAATCTATTTTAGGTCTTTATCGAAGTGACATTGATAATCATATTCCTTCAACTGATGTAAATATATATATTTATTTTTTTAGTTTCACTCCTGGGTCACGTGATTCAACAGTGATATGAACTTCTTCATTTGGTCTAGTTTTTCTTCTTAGCATCCCTTCTCCACTGGAAATATTTGTTTGTGAACTTTTAATTATCTTCATGTATCAATTCCGATTTAATGCCTCCTGTTTTTATTACCCTGTATTTTCGTCTACGTTATTGTGTACATTATATCGATTTCTCACTTTGCTTGAATTTTATTTTACTTAGAAAACATTCTCTCATTTATGTCCTCATCTACACTATAATTTCCATAGTGCACAAAGATTTTATGTTATGTTTTAAATATTTGTATATCGATTACCATGCAAAAAAAGGCACGTCTCCCAAAGAAAAACGTTTTTCACATTAATGCACAGTCAATATAAATAGATTATTTCGTCTTTTGTTTTTTAATTCATTTATCGGAGTTTTGAAGTAATTCAATAGTCAAACAGATAGGTATAATAAATTACACATTCACAAAAATTCCGATTGGAAGAAAAATTAAACAAATGGAAAAGTTCATACGGTGACTAAAACGATGTGACAAAAGAATAGAACGAAATAAATTACATTTAAACCAATAAATAGAGTACAAATAAACATCAAAGTCATTTCTATAAAGATTTAAAAAAAAATTACTGCACCTGACGAGGCATGGTTAAGCTTCTATCGTAACCATTATGACACGTAACCAGACTGTGGAATACGACTTCCTTCACGCTATGTAGCATCACGCAAAATTTTGAAATCTTTTCCGTCAGTTACTTTCAAACCGAGGGCCACCTGGATGCAGGGATCTTAAGTTGCACTACGGCTTATTTGGATTCAAAAAGTCGATCCCACCGCTGGGGGCTCTCCTTGTTAGTTTTAAGAGTAACAAACGGCACATTTTGAAATAACAGTAATATCGCAGTCCAGTAGCGCCGGACCCTGCAAACTTGAAAGACAACTCCAGCAAAGGCAAAGAAAATGTTACTGTAGCAAGTAAATTACTGTAGGCAACTGAACAACAACGAAATAATAACAATAATTGGTTCGCAGGAGAGCTTCTGTAAAGTTTGCAAGGTAGGAGACGAGGCACTGGTAAAGCTGTGAGGACAGGGCGTGAGTCGTGCTGGGGTGGCTCAGTTGGTAGAGCACTTGCCAGCGAAAGGCAAGGGTCCCGAGTTCGAGTCTCGGTGCGGCACCCATTTTCAATCTGCCAGGAAGTTTCAATAATAATAATAATAGATCCAGTCATATTAATATGACCAACTCCTATTTTCGAGGTCAACGTGTAATAACCCATAGACTCCAGGAGATAGCATTAGTAGGTGATGAATGGGGGCGGGGGGAGGAGGCTGGAAACAGTGAAGTCGTTGTCATAATGCGTAAAAGGGGCGATTTATGTGACGTCCAACAGGGCATAATCGTTGGCTTTCTTCCCAAGGGTGGAAGCATTTCCGAAACGGCAAAATCTGTAATCTTTTCACATGCCACTGTATGTAAAGTAAACCGTGAATGGCAAAATCTCGGTATTCTAATCCGGCTCCAAGGCAAGTGTGTTGGACTACGGGCAGTAGGCGACACAGGTGAACGATAGCTGCAGATGTGTGTGCTGGCGAGAAGACGTGCAACTTTTGTGCAGCTGACAGCCCAGGCGAACCGAGGGCTGCCACCAATGTTTCCTCAACAACTTATGGGCTTCCGCAGTGGGCACCTGGTCCCTGCACCCACGCTGACTGCTCTTCATTGGCGTTGAAAGCTTGCATTTGCACGCCGGTACCACAACTGAAAGTCCACTGAGTGCTACAGGTGGCCTCTCCATATTCATCACATTTTGTGCTCCATCGGACAGATTGAAAGCAAACGCCCTGCAACCCTGAGGGAGTGTTATGGTGTGGGCAATGTTTTCGTGGCACTCCCTGGGTGATCTCGTTGTTCTGAAAGGCACAATGGATCAACCCTAGTACGCACCTATCCTTGGGGACCAAATCCACCCCTAGATGCACGTGTAACATAGCTCGCAGTGTATGTGCGTGGTTCTGAAAGCTCTAGGATGAATTTACCGTACTGCCCTCACCACCAAATTTTCCGCCTTTAAACCCAATCGAGAATCTGAAAGGTCACCTCGATCGAGTAGTTTGTGCCACGGATCCTCAATCGATAGAATTCTATCGCAGCATGACAAGTACTGGGGTAGGAATGGCTTCTTATGACTGTCGTTACATCATTGACTCTATTCCTGTACGTCTCGTGATGCAGAAGGTGTTTATTCGGTATTTTAACACGTGGTCAGATTACTGCGACTGGACAGTGTAATAATAATAATAATAAATTTCGCTTATTTCAGTGCCCTCGTTTAAGTCTTTCAATTGGACGGCACTTTGAAGACATGCTTATCATTAACGTACTCCAGTTGTCCAACCGGGGAAAGGGAATCGGCAGTTTAACGTGGAATCCGCACCACATGTTGTTTCTACCGACTCCTCATATCATTGAGAGGTGAAAGCTGTATTAAAAGCAGACAGAAAAATTTATTTGTTCATCTGGGATTCGATCCCGAGATTCTCGATTTGCAGGCACGCGCTGTGCCGGTAGACCACCAGGTCCAACAGTTACGAGACGGTAATCGAACTGTATGGGCAGAGTATTTCGTCGTATTTTGCGTCAAGTAAATGTGCTGTGGTGCAAGCCAAAGTACATTCACGCTAAGGGCATCAGTTCCGATCCCAGAAAAATGTGCAGCCAGAGCAGTATTGTAAGTAAAAATCAAACTCTTCCATTTTTCTTACCGAATTGCTATACATCTAGAAAACAAACCAAAATTGTGAAAACATTTCATACAAGATTACTGACAAATTTTTATGAGTAAAAATAAACGGGTATGGTAATATACATGGAGGTGAATGAAAAGTAGTGGCAGTTTGGCTATAATTCATGTCAGTCTTCATTGACTAAAATTCACTTTATCACATTTCCGTCTCGCGTCTCGATCACTTTCCACACCCACATGAAAGATGTCATACACTGTCTGTGCATCCATCTGTGATGATGTCTCGCTAGGACCGCCATATGGTGTCTTATCATTTGCTGTAAGACGTGCCACGAAATACTTCGTTCATTTGGGTGATCAGGCCATAATTGGGGGGACTCTACCGGATGAATACGGTGGATGTCCCAGTATGTCCCGCTGCCACGTATGCGGTGCTCCTGCACAGGGCTCGTCGTTTGGCGTCGTGTAAGTTGGTAGAATGCAGCACTGGAGGGAAAGATTGTTGCGCGCTCCGACCACGTGCCCTTCCGGTCTGCACCCAAGCACGTTTTTCGTGTTTCCAAAACATACTATTAAGGCACTCGAGCTAGCCTCTCCAACTCTGAGAGAGTACACACTGCAACTGACTCAAACACGACTTGTGCTGCTGACTTTACTACTTCAGCCCACCATCTGTCAGCAACAGAAAGTGTGCGTACCGAATGACTCACATCCGTCATATTATGGCATTGTGCTACCACTTTTTATCCAACACATGCAAAGACGCATGTGTGACTACTTGTTGTCTCCCATCTTGGTAGTGGCCTAATTATTGGGAGGTTTTGAAGTGCATTATCTATACGTGGTGTATCAAAAACAATCATCCGACCTGGGCCGTCTATATTTCTGGAACTAAGAAACATATACAATGAATACAATGAATTTTGTCCTTTGATGTACGAAAACTAAAAAAGTTATTTTCATCCTTTTCATTGGTGTTCAATATGCATCGTTGAGATGCACGGAACATGTCAATGCGGTGTTCAAATTGTACCAACACTGCAGCAAGCATGTCTGGAGTGACAGTTTCCACAGGTGCTGTTATGCGATGTCTCAGTTCATTTATTGCTGTTGGTAATGTAGGTACATAAAGAGTCTCTTACAAAACCATACATATATAATCACATATAGTCGGGTGCGGTGACCTTGGAGTCTAGTAGTCTAAGGGTGAGTGACTTAGTCCAGTGTGAACGATCCATCGTTCAGCAATCGTTTGATTTAGAAATTCCCACACTTCCAGATGCCACTGTCGCGGTGCCCCATCGCATTGGAAAATGAAGTCGTTCGAATCAAACTGTGGGAAGAGAAAGTTTTCAGGCATATCGAGATATATGCTTACTGTAACAGTGTTTCCGGCAAAGAAATATGAATCATACACATTTTCCCTCTAAACTGTACAAAATACATTAAATTTAGGAGAGTCTATTTTATGTTGTACACCTTCATGTGGTTGTCCCGTACCTCATATTGTCACATTGACAGTTCACCTCTCTGTGTAAATGGAGTGTTGCCTCGTCACTAAACACTAACTGTGGGAGAAAACGGCCATCCTCCACCTTGACAAGAGTGAAATTATGGAACTTCACACGATGTATCGCCCTCACGAACAGCTCGAATTAGCTGAATTTAATATTGTTTGATGCATAAACATCGACGCAGAGACGCCAGACGGACATCGGGGACGTGCTGAGCTCTCGAGCTGCACGGCGAACGGATTTCTGCGGACCCCTCGTGAAACTGTGGCGGATGCGTTTGACGTCTGTGTCAGGCACTCGGGGACGGCCCGGCGATTCGCCTTTCCGCAAACCTTCTCTTTCTCTTAATCGTTGATGCCATCATCTAATGCTCTGTGCTGTAGGAGGATCATCATCGTACCTTGTACGAAAGTCACGTCGAACACTTATTACTGCCCACACTGCGCAAAATGCAGAACACAAAACGCTTCCTGTCGCCGCGACACCATTTTTACTAGGACTGAAATGGTCGGACAGTGCTGCTGCCAAGCGGTAATCATGTAAAGCCGTAGGGTTTGCTCTTTCCAGCAGTACGCTATTCACGCACATATGTCGAATAACATAATAGTTACTTTTAAAAAAAAAAATCGGTTGATCCTTTTTGATACACCCTGCATATTTACACCCTAAGCAGTACCACCAATAAATTATCCCAGTGTGAAGGAAATCGTTAGATGTGATGTACGTGTAAAAGCAAACAAATGATAACAATTGCTGTTAAATTGGGTGACTCATTCAGGAGAAAGTCATAACGCGTTGGGCCACCTCTGGCCCTTAAGGAAGCAGCTATTCGACTTGATCTTTATTGATAAAGTTGGTGGATGTCCTCCTGACGGATGTCGTACCATATTCAGTTCAATTGATTTGTTACATCGTCAAAATCTCGACCTGGTTGCAAGGATAATCCCATATAGCTCCAAAATTGGGGAGAGAGGTGGAGATCTTGTTGGCCAGTGTATTGTCACGTACGTACACACAGATGAAACTCTCAACATGTGTGATGCATAAAATATCGTCTACACTGAAAGCGTTCCCAGCAGAGGTTAACCCCTCGTAATGGCAAAAGGTGGTCATACCGCATATTGAAGTCCACTACCAGGTGTCTGGATACTTTTGATCCGATAGTGTATTTCAGAATGTTAGCAGTGGCCAGAATTTGGGACATTCGGCTTTGAGCTTAAAGCTGGTGCGAGGCGGTTCAAGATACCTCTAAAAATAGACACATCTGGCAGCATTAGAGTGAAATGTCCATCAAAGAAGCTGTGTTGCGCTCTCTACCTACAGTTGTTCTCGTGGGCGTCAGAGCCCCCGTACGCAAGAGGCCCCCTGGGTTTTATACTGCGGACACGGTAGTCGCGCCTGATGAGCTGTCAGAAATTATGAAATGTATTCGAAATTTCTATTATGGTGGAACAACAACTGTAAAATATACCGGAAACATGCACGATGTTCCGAAATTTCCGTTACAAACTCCTAGTGTAGATGGGGAATGAGTACACAATACTCGTATTCTGAATTGGAACCCATCTCCTGTAACGCACCGTTTCCTCGCTACAGCCGTCGGAAAACATGTTAGTAACGCGACCACTTCTACAAGTAAGTCATTAGCTGTGACCCAGTACATCGATAGTTCCACAATTCCACTCATTGAAAGGAAACTTGATAAGTTTTCAGAAACACTCTTCTTTACAATACGGCCTTTTGAAACTTAGGTGCGCTGCGTCTCTTTGTAGCACTGCAGTCACCCGTGCTGACGGTGAACGCACCATTATCTCAAAGTCGTTGCGCAGTTGTGGCGAAAAGCGTATGCCGTGAAGTTGGACGCTGCTGAGAACGAGCTTGATAAAGGCGACGAACTTCGCCATACAGTAGGATCATATCGGTGTATTCGGCAAAAGTGCACTCCGCAATATTTCTCTAATACTGAGAGACACTTGAGTGACGCACGAACCTTGTCAGAGTGGCAGGGCTGACGGTGAATGACATCCGACGTAAGCATCTTCCCCCACCCCTTCCGCCATCCCACGATGGCTACCCTGTTGCCTACCCACGTAGCAAACATGTATTCAAACGGCTGTAGCACGGAAAGTATACGTTTCCGTACGGGGGTTCAAATTAAAAATATTGTCGCTTAGTTCCCTCTAAAAGTGCTAGAATTTCGGAAAACTCTGTATCTGTCCAGTAAACTGTACAACTGGTGTCGTACCACATTCGAAATATCCGATTATATTTCAGGATTTGGGTGTTATGGCATTTTGCAGAAACATTACAAAATTTGGCTGTATATTGTTATCATTAAAGTGAACTACCGCAGAAATATCGGTCGGAACCGTTGCCACACCTACATCGAGTCTTTTTTCCCTCGGAATCTACCAGCAGAACAACTAAATCTGTGACACAGCTTGCAGTGTGAAAAGCACCAGGATGAGTTTGCTGTACTCCGCCGACCACCAGGCTTCCCGGAATCGAGAATATGTGGGACCACCTCGATGAAGCTCTTCGTATCCTGGGTCCTCAACCGAAAAACGTAGCGCAGCTAACTAAGGCACCGGCGTCGGCATGGCTCAGTACCTCACTGACTCCTACGCGTTTCTCAGTTGTCCGCGCTTCCCGTTAATCTTATCCCCCTACAGTGACTCAATAACGACACTCTCCCGTACACGACAGCATCATCAACAGCCGCAGACTGCTGTTCACTCTGCCTGTCACCTCATTTATGTCTATACAGTATAACAGCTGTCTGTTACACTTCCTGGGACACTCCTGACGATGCCCTTGTGTCTGATCAACGCTCGCTGTCGAGAACGTACTGGTATCTGTTGTAGACTTTAAGCCGCTCTCATATCTGGGAACCGACTCCGTATGCTCATACGAGGCCCTTGGTTAACAGTGTGCAGTGGAGCACCGTGCCAAAGGCTTTTCTCAAATATAGGAGAGTGCAATGTGCTTGGGACCCTTCATCCTTGGTTCGCAGTATATAATGTGCGAAAAGGGCAAGCTGCGTTTCACACGAGCTTTCTAAAACCGTGCTGATTTCTGGACGTAAGCTTTTCGGTGTCTAGGAAATTTATTATAATCATATTCAGAATACGTTCTAGGATTCTGCAGAAAATCGATGTCTTTACTTTTGCACATCCTTTCTTTTACTCTTCTTGTACACGAGTGTCACCAGCGATTTTTTAAACTGCCTTAGGTTGGACCCATTACAGGTGTAATATTCAGAAGGCAAATGTATATTGATCTCGTTATATACGGCTGCAACTTGCGCTTTTGCCAGTCCTTTGCGAAATACTGCTGGGCAAGAGAAAGGCGATAAATGCGAATGAAGTAAGTAAAACTGAAATTGTTTTAACTTCTTCGCTGTCGCCGAATCCTTTCCAAGCGATGCGTCCTTGAGCGGGTCAAACAGGTAGCAATAAATGCTCTACAAGTGAGGTTGACTTTTGAAGTTTTTCTTACCAGTCAAGTACAATGCAGACAGCTTCCATTCTGAATAATATCAGCAATATGAAAATGAAAATTCACGAAAGTCAAATCTGGACTGTAGCGATAATGACGCAGAGTCTCCCAACCCATTGCTGTTTCTTTTCCCTTCCAGTGGTTTCTTGGATCAGCTGCGCTATGTTTGGGCGAGCGTTGTTGTGTAATAGTATCACGTCTTTTCTTTGACATTGGCGACCCTTTCCTCTCGTTTTCGGCTTTACTTTGCTCATCAATATGTGTGAGTGGTCAGCGCTGCATCCTGTACGCTGATCTTCCAAATAATCACCAAAATACAACTACTTTGGCATCCAAATGATGGTCAGCATCACTTTCCTCGCTGATGCTCGAGTTTGAATTCCTTTCGGACAGGTGAACTAGTGTGCTTCCATTTCACTCCTTGTCTTTTCGAGTCGGGTTCCCCATTTTGAACGAAAGTTTAATCACACGTTAAAATCTCGTTCGAAAAAGGTTCACCTTCACGTTCATAGCACTCTTTGTTTCCTTGTGTTGTGTGAATTCTCTCGGGACCCACGTTGGACTTGTTTCGCTGTACTTGAGCATGTCAATGACGACGTTGTGGACTGTGCCACTACCTGTTGCAGCTATTTTGCTATTCAGTTCTACTGCAACACGTCGGCCATCAGGAGTAATGTCGTCAGAGCCGGCTTTAAGCGAAGGAGGAGACAGTTCAATTGGCCGGCCACGGTGTTTTTTTATTAGTCACTGAAGTTAGATTGTTTTTGAACTGTCCTACGTATTTATCAAAAATTTCCGTCTTTCGCACAGCTTCGACCATACTGAAAAAACGTTAGAGAAAATATTTCGGTCGTTTTCTGCCTTCTGAAAGGGAAAACGCATCGTTGAACGTTGCTCAGTTAATGTGGAAACTTCAACCAGACACGCCATTCTCAATTGCAACATTAAGGTTATAAATAAAACAATTATTTTTTGTCAGCCGCTCTTAGCTCATCACAGTCATGCCATCCTAAAGTCATGAAACTACAAAAATTCTTCCTACGGACTATTCGACTTCATTAATTTGCTTTGCAGGGGAAACTCACGAAGGAGTATGCGCTTAGTATTTAGTCGGTCATTTCTAGTTGATGAGAAAGTTAAAACAAACAAGTAGCAAACCATAGCTCATTTATTTAGGAACAACATTTATCAGATACAGCTGAGTAACGTTTAACCCAAACCTTAAATGTCATATATATGACACTGCTCGTAGCTGCATCATCTGGCAAGAGTACGCACTAACACCAATAACAAGAAAATGCACCATGACTTTCGTAAACTGTGCATTCTTCATGCCACTGTTGGGAGCAGACATCACACTCAATACAGTCTTCCGTGACAGACTCGTTTTAGTCTTCACCACACCTTGGGCATTTCAAGACATGAAGTTGGAATAATAGACAATTGTGAAGGTGATTCGATAAACCCTATGCCTGGCACTTAGATATGATTTGCACAATATCCATGTGGGTGTAGATCCCTCCTTGGATTGTGCCCTGGTTGTTGCTGAAGATGATGGAGCAGTTTAATCCAGATTAGCCACAGAGATTCTACGTTGTTCGTTACTGATATTTTGTCCCTCCTTGGTTTAGTTTGTTTTCCTAACAATGCATTTTTGTACGTAGACTCAAACAGAATTCCGGATGTTTTTGCAGCTTGCTTTAGATGTTCGAAAACCTAAAATTGTGCAGTTCACAAAACGAAAAATCATAGTGTCCTATGACTACAGCATCAATAACTCTCATTTTCAGTCGGTCAGCTCACACAAATACCTCGGTGTAACACATTGTAAGGATACGGAATGGAAGCAGGACTGAATAAAACTCAAACGATTTCTACACCTGGATAAGCGTTCGACAATGTAAAATGGTGCAAGATCGAAGTTGTGAAGAAAATAGCTCTAGGCAGAGACGGGTATATATTAGTACAAGACCCAAGAGGAAATAAGAGTGGAAGATCAAGAACGAAGTGCAAGGATTAAAAAGAGAGTAAGACTTTGATGTAGTTATTCGCCTATACTGTTCAATGTTTGTATCAAAGAAGCAATGAAGAAAATAAGAGAGAGGTTCAAGATTCGCACTGAAATACGGGCTGAAAGGATATCAGTGACAGTGTTTGCTGATAATATTATCGTTGTCAGTGAAAGTGAATTACTACAGGATCTGATGAATGAAATGTACAATATAATGAGTGTAGAATTAGGGGTCAGAGTAAATCAAAGACAATAGTGATGAGATGAAGCATAAACGGGAAAAGCGAGAGTCTTAACATTGGTGATAACGAAGTAAGAAATGGAACCATCACATCGTGTCGGTCAAAGATAAAGGTGGTGGCGAACTGTAATTTATTGTTAGAATTAAAGAGAAATATAATCAGTGCACAAAGATGATCTTTTTTGAACTATTGGTGCGACCCATACTCTAATATTGCTCCATGGTGTGGGACCTGTCCCATATACGAGTAGCAGGGGATATTGAACTGTTCATAATAAAGACAGCACAGGTTTGTTTGGCTCACAGGAGAATGTAACAGAGATGCTGAAGAAATTGGGAGATGCCTGAAGATACACATAAGCTATCCCGAGAAAGCTTACTTGCCAAATTTCTAGAACATACCGTAAATTTTGAATATACGAGGTGTGTTAAAAAAAATTGGGAACGTTCGTAATTTCGCGCCAATGGCGTGTTGGGGCGAAATGCAGTTGACATCCCTGCACGCGCGTGTGCTTAATGTGTAACTGCGGGAAGTTTCACTGTTGTATGTCTGTTAGCTTATTGTTCAGTGCTGTATTGACTAGAACGTTGTGTCGCACAGTTGGCGAACTTCGAGAGGGTATAGTTAGAGGAGCAATGCGCCTGCAATAAATTTTGCGTGAAACTCAAGAAACCCGCCGCTCGGGGTAGCTGCGCAGTCTAGGGGCCTTGCCACGGTTCGTGTGGCTCCCCTCTGTTGGAGGTTAGAGTCCTCCCTCGGGCGTGGGTGTGTGTAAGTGGTGCAAGCCTAGGGACTGATGACATCAGCAGTTGGTCCCATAGGAACATAAGAGCTAAACTCAAGAACACCTCTACAGAGACACGCCAAATGATGCAGGAAGCCTACGGTGATGAGTGCTTAAGCCGCACTCGGTGTTACGGATGGTTCACACGGTTTAAGAACGGCCGGACGGAAGCTAAAGACGACGCTCGTCCTCCGACTTCTGCCAGCAACGCTTGTGTCAGGAACGTCAACGATCCTGTGCGTGCTGAACGAAGACTGACTGTCCGAGAGATTGCAGAAGAATGTAACATTGCAGTTGGATCGTGAAATCCTAATACAGCATCTTGCAATGTATCGTGTTGCCGCCAAGTTCGTGCCACGGCTCACGAGTCAAGAGCAGAAAGACCTCCACCTCCCAATCTGAGAAGAGCCTTAGGATCACCCAAATGAGAACGAGATGTTCCTTAAGAAAATTATAACTGGTGATGGGTCTGCAGTTATGACGTTGTCATGAAGGTTCAATCTTCACAATGTGTAGGGAAATGTTCTGAACGATCAACATATAAAATAGCTTGTCAGGTCAGCTTGGCCCTTGCAGACATTTATTTTCAAAGTTGAAAACCAAGTTGAGAGGACGAAGATTTGTAACGATAGACGCACGGTCCAGCGAAAGGCGAACCAAGTCTGCTCCCAGAAGTGGAAACGGTTTATCAGTCGTGGGGGTGATCATATACAAATATGTGAAGGTAAGCGTAGAAAATTTTTGTGGACAAAGTTCCGGAATTTTTTAAACAGACCTCTTAGACGAAAGGTAATGAATACAGGCAAGTGGTCTACAAATGTTCGTACGCTTGAGTTCGCTTCCATTCGCTGCTGTTGAAACTGGGCTTAATAATAATATTCCCTGTGTGAGATGTAATTGGAAAACTATGTAAACGCTGAGCTGTGCGCCGCTTACAGCCCACGCGAAATTATTCTCGGAGGGACACATCATTATCCCCTTCGTGCCTAAAGTTGCTTCGGCCAAACTCAAACTCAATTGCCAGGCCGATAGCTCGTTATCCTACTGCTCTGTAAGTAACACTTGGTCTGAAACCATCTGTACGGTTATGTAGGTTAAGACACTGCAGCCACTCTAAATGGTGGCTCCACGTTTGCGAGTAACTGACGAGAAAAGAAATTCTGAATTTTGTGTGACACTCCGTAGCATTAAGAAAGCTGAGTGACGTTAGTTGGTTGTGAGGTGTAATGGAAAGGATAATAGCTTCACATGTTGTGTTCGGATACCAAGATTTAAAAGCCTGAAGTCTTATATTTCAGAAGCAAGGAGCGTAACAATCAAGTGATTTATGAACAGTACGTGCACACATTTTTGCTCGGTTGATTTTAATTGAGGTTGCAACGTGCAGATCAAGCAAGTACCGTACTGTAGAGAGGTTGAGCAAGAGAAGCGTTTGGAACATGTGTTTATCCTTATTTTGGATAGTTAGCTTTCTTATCTGAGAAGTAATTGTGGCTAGCCCTTGACATGCATCACGAATTCCTTCGTCGTTCAGTCTAATATCGCCTTCCCCCCCCCCCCCACACAATACCCTCCACCTCTCATGATTTTGAAAATAAAAGTGTTCCTAGAAAAGTTGTTCACTGTACAGTTTATTTATGTGCCAAAGTTAGTGATAATGTGGGGGAGGGAAGGCCACAGACCTCAGGGGGGGGGGGGGGGTAGGACAGGGGGTACTGGCAAATGTCTGATGACAGTCAGGAGCAACGGTCTAAGAAAGGCTGGGAACCACTGTTCAACTGCCTGTGAATGTATACTGAACATAAATGTGGAAAACTGACACAACCCACTTTTTGAATTTTTTTTAATTCGAGTTAACTAGTTTTGGAACCGTTTGAGGGACATCTGAAAATGTGGCGCACAGAATTCGCGTCTTTATTTCTTTAGATTGAATCTGGGTACTGGCTCTTTGACAATAAGACAGAGCACTCTTTAATGTATCGCCACGAGCGGCAGTTAAACGGCGACATGTATCGCGAAACCAAAACACCTACTTACCGTGGCAGCGTGGGCGCTATTGCAGTTAATATCCATCTAGCAACTTGCGTTTTAGTTGTCTGTTGGCCACTGGTCAATCTCTTTCCATTGTAAATATAAATACGAATTGTCACCATATATCACAAGCATAACGTTTACCACAGATGTACGTTACAAAGATCTTCACTTAAAAATACAGCATACTTTGCTCTGAAACAATTTTTTGGATTTTTGTGCTTATAACACGACGGCGTGCTGAGAAGATAATGACTCGGTCTGTTTTATTTGAAGTCAGTAACATTCTACATCTTTACTATGGATATCTGCAGCCCTCTGCTTCGTACCGCGTTACATAGCGGTGTGTGACGTGACTATGTTGGGGGTGAGAAAAAGCTCACAACACTAAAAGCACGAATTCGAAGACTTCGTCCGCATGTGGAGCACACTCTCCTTGAGCACGGCAGTGCCAAACTACACACGATCGCTGCGGCATCTGCAGCAAGCCGACGTCCTTGGTTCACTGCCGTCGATCATCCTACACACAGTCTCGATTTTCGTCTATGTGCAAAACTAAGAAAACCTTCGAGCACTTCAATTATTTCAAGCGGTGCAAGCAGAGGTAAGGTTGTGGCTCTGTTAACATAGTCAAACAATATACTGTGACGGTGTCAACAAAATAGTATCTAGTTGGGGAAATTGTCCTGGTTCCGAGGGTGAGTGTGTTGAAAACTAAATTTATTGACGTGAAGAATACCGATGCAGAATGTTCATGAAGTTTGTTTTATTTAAAAATCTTTGTGACTTTTCACTCAAAACTTGTCAACATTACTTTTCTGTACGTCCTCGTACAATGGATGTCTCAAAAAATACGTACATTGATCAAAATAAGTGTTAACATGAATGCTTTTAACAGCACTAGGTTCAAAAAATTTTAACTCTATGCCAATTGCAGATTAATTTTAATGGCAGCTAGCGCGATTATATGAGTGGACTATTAGATTTAATGGTGAGCATTTATGTAATTTTTAAACATTCTCTGCCTTGTCATTCTTCCTCTCTTAAGTGCCTCGTCTTCCAGTAACACTGTCGATCGATAGCATGATCTGTTGTCCGTCCATGGTTTTTCAGACCATTGATTCAGTGCTGAACCCAAACTGCTGGTCTGAGTTATTTAGCCTGGATAATCCTGTGCGTCGTGGGTCACGTATGCCATTAATCTTTCAAAGAAATGGTTCAAATGGCTCTGAGCACTATGGGACTTAACATCTGAGGTCATCAGTCCCTTAGAACTTAGGTTTAAGTAGTTCTAACTAACCTAAGGACAACACACACACACACACACACACACACACACACACACACACACACACACACACACACACACACACACACCCGAGTCTGGATTCGAACCTGCGACCGTAGCGGTCGCGCGGTTCGAGACTGAAGCGCCTAGAACAGCTCGTCCACAATGGCCGGCCATTAATGTTTCATTGAATTATTAATTTCAACAAGTTTTATTTATTGTTGCGAAATTGCGCTACCAAAACAATCGAGTTTTGCTATGTGGATGCTGTTGAGAATTTCTGCATTTTCGTACCGCTATATTTTTGACTATATCTGTCGATGGTGTTGTTGTTGTCTTCAGTCCTGAGACTGGTGTGATGCAGCTCTCCATGCTACTCTATCCTGTGAAAGCTGCTTCATCTCCCAGTACCTACTGCAACCTACATCCTTCTGAATCTGCTTAGTGTATTCATCTCTTGGTCTCCCTCTACGATTTTTACCCTGCACGATGCCCTCCAATGCTAAATTTGTGATCCCTTGATGCCTCAAAACATGTCCTACCAACCGATCCCTTCTTCTAGTCAAGTTGTGCCACAAACTTCTCTTCTCTCCAATCCTATTCAATACCTCCTCATTAGGTACGTGATCTACCCATCTAATCTTCAGCATTCTTCTGTAGCATCACATTTCGAAAGCTTCTATTCTCTTCTTGTCCAAACTAGTTATCGTCCATGTTTCACTTTCATACATGGTTACACTCCAAACAAATACTCGGAGAAACGACTTCCTGATATATAAATCTATATTCGATATTAACAAATTTCTCTTCTTCAGAAACGCTTTCCTTGCCATTGCCAGTCTACATTTTATATCCTCTCTACTTCGACCATCATCAGTTATTTTACTTCCTAAATAGCAAAACTCCTTTACTAATTTAAGTGTCTCATTTCCTAATCTAATCCCCTCAGCATCACCCGATTTAATTTGACTACATTCCATTATCCTCGTTTTGCTTTTGTTGATGTTCATCTTATATCCTCTTTTCAAGACACTGTCCATTCCGTTCAACTGCTCTTCCAAGTCCTTTGCCGTCTCTGACAGAATTACTATTACATCGGCGAACCTCAAAGTTTTTACTTCTTCTCCATGAATTTTAATACCTACTCCAAATTTTTCTTTTGTTTCCTTCACTGCTTGCTCAATATACAGATTGAATAACATCGGGAGAGGCTACAACCCTGTCTCACTCCTTTTCCAACCACTGCTTCCCTTTCATGCCCCTCGACTCTAATAATTGCCATCTGGTTTCTGTACAAATTGTAAATATCCTTTCGCTCCCTGTATTTTACCCCTCTGTCGATGGTATCCTTAATATTTTTCGATACGATCGCATTTCAAATGCCTAATAGAGTCCATGACTCAGCTCCATAGAGTAGGACACCGAACGTGTAACATCGAAGTAGTCGACTGCTCTGAAGGTTCTCAGCAGTCGCCGCGGACTAAATGACTGCAGGGGACTCGATGCATTGGCCATAAGTTTTCTAGTAATTCTGGAGATTTTCCTTTGGACTAAGTATGAAGTCGTTCCTTGTTGCTTAGATCGTGCAGGTTTCAGACCGATTGTGTTAGTATTGCTACACTACTAAATGTGTATCCACCACCATATCAGGGTATATAATGAAACGGCGGCCCTCTTTCGTCATGCCTTACAAGGAGATATCTCCAGCGGTAGGATCGACTTTTTGGAACCATCTATACGGTTATGTAGGTTAAGCACCCAAGTATCGCACACTGCAGCCATTCATCCTGGTGAGTCGACGTTAGCGAGGAAGTGACGAGAAAAGAAATTCGGAATTTTGTGTGAGACTCGATAGTATGAAGAAAGCCGAATGACATAAGTTGGTTATGACGATAATTGAAAGGATACTAGCTTCACATGCATGAGGTTGTGGGTTCGAATCTCACGAGAGAAATAAATCTATTTTAGGTCTTTATCGAAGTGACATTGATAATCATATTCCTTCAACTGATGTAAATATATATATTTATTTTTTTAGTTTCACTCCTGGGTCACGTGATTCAACAGTGATATGAACTTCTTCATTTGGTCTAGTTTTTCTTCTTAGCATCCCTTCTCCACTGGAAATATTTGTTTGTGAACTTTTAATTATCTTCATGTATCAATTCCGATTTAATGCCTCCTGTTTTTATTACCCTGTATTTTCGTCTACGTTATTGTGTACATTATATCGATTTCTCACTTTGCTTGAATTTTATTTTACTTAGAAAACATTCTCTCATTTATGTCCTCATCTACACTATAATTTCCATAGTGCACAAAGATTTTATGTTATGTTTTAAATATTTGTATATCGATTACCATGCAAAAAAAGGCACGTCTCCCAAAGAAAAACGTTTTTCACATTAATGCACAGTCAATATAAATAGATTATTTCGTCTTTTGTTTTTTAATTCATTTATCGGAGTTTTGAAGTAATTCAATAGTCAAACAGATAGGTATAATAAATTACACATTCACAAAAATTCCGATTGGAAGAAAAATTAAACAAATGGAAAAGTTCATACGGTGACTAAAACGATGTGACAAAAGAATAGAACGAAATAAATTACATTTAAACCAATAAATAGAGTACAAATAAACATCAAAGTCATTTCTATAAAGATTTAAAAAAAAATTACTGCACCTGACGAGGCATGGTTAAGCTTCTATCGTAACCATTATGACACGTAACCAGACTGTGGAATACGACTTCCTTCACGCTATGTAGCATCACGCAAAATTTTGAAATCTTTTCCGTCAGTTACTTTCAAACCGAGGGCCACCTGGATGCAGGGATCTTAAGTTGCACTACGGCTTATTTGGATTCAAAAAGTCGATCCCACCGCTGGGGGCTCTCCTTGTTAGTTTTAAGAGTAACAAACGGCACATTTTGAAATAACAGTAATATCGCAGTCCAGTAGCGCCGGACCCTGCAAACTTGAAAGACAACTCCAGCAAAGGCAAAGAAAATGTTACTGTAGCAAGTAAATTACTGTAGGCAACTGAACAACAACGAAATAATAACAATAATTGGTTCGCAGGAGAGCTTCTGTAAAGTTTGCAAGGTAGGAGACGAGGCACTGGTAAAGCTGTGAGGACAGGGCGTGAGTCGTGCTGGGGTGGCTCAGTTGGTAGAGCACTTGCCAGCGAAAGGCAAGGGTCCCGAGTTCGAGTCTCGGTGCGGCACCCATTTTCAATCTGCCAGGAAGTTTCAATAATAATAATAATAGATCCAGTCATATTAATATGACCAACTCCTATTTTCGAGGTCAACGTGTAATAACCCATAGACTCCAGGAGATAGCATTAGTAGGTGATGAATGGGGGCGGGGGGAGGAGGCTGGAAACAGTGAAGTCGTTGTCATAATGCGTAAAAGGGGCGATTTATGTGACGTCCAACAGGGCATAATCGTTGGCTTTCTTCCCAAGGGTGGAAGCATTTCCGAAACGGCAAAATCTGTAATCTTTTCACATGCCACTGTATGTAAAGTAAACCGTGAATGGCAAAATCTCGGTATTCTAATCCGGCTCCAAGGCAAGTGTGTTGGACTACGGGCAGTAGGCGACACAGGTGAACGATAGCTGCAGATGTGTGTGCTGGCGAGAAGACGTGCAACTTTTGTGCAGCTGACAGCCCAGGCGAACCGAGGGCTGCCACCAATGTTTCCTCAACAACTTATGGGCTTCCGCAGTGGGCACCTGGTCCCTGCACCCACGCTGACTGCTCTTCATTGGCGTTGAAAGCTTGCATTTGCACGCCGGTACCACAACTGAAAGTCCACTGAGTGCTACAGGTGGCCTCTCCATATTCATCACATTTTGTGCTCCATCGGACAGATTGAAAGCAAACGCCCTGCAACCCTGAGGGAGTGTTATGGTGTGGGCAATGTTTTCGTGGCACTCCCTGGGTGATCTCGTTGTTCTGAAAGGCACAATGGATCAACCCTAGTACGCACCTATCCTTGGGGACCAAATCCACCCCTAGATGCACGTGTAACATAGCTCGCAGTGTATGTGCGTGGTTCTGAAAGCTCTAGGATGAATTTACCGTACTGCCCTCACCACCAAATTTTCCGCCTTTAAACCCAATCGAGAATCTGAAAGGTCACCTCGATCGAGTAGTTTGTGCCACGGATCCTCAATCGATAGAATTCTATCGCAGCATGACAAGTACTGGGGTAGGAATGGCTTCTTATGACTGTCGTTACATCATTGACTCTATTCCTGTACGTCTCGTGATGCAGAAGGTGTTTATTCGGTATTTTAACACGTGGTCAGATTACTGCGACTGGACAGTGTAATAATAATAATAATAAATTTCGCTTATTTCAGTGCCCTCGTTTAAGTCTTTCAATTGGACGGCACTTTGAAGACATGCTTATCATTAACGTACTCCAGTTGTCCAACCGGGGAAAGGGAATCGGCAGTTTAACGTGGAATCCGCACCACATGTTGTTTCTACCGACTCCTCATATCATTGAGAGGTGAAAGCTGTATTAAAAGCAGACAGAAAAATTTATTTGTTCATCTGGGATTCGATCCCGAGATTCTCGATTTGCAGGCACGCGCTGTGCCGGTAGACCACCAGGTCCAACAGTTACGAGACGGTAATCGAACTGTATGGGCAGAGTATTTCGTCGTATTTTGCGTCAAGTAAATGTGCTGTGGTGCAAGCCAAAGTACATTCACGCTAAGGGCATCAGTTCCGATCCCAGAAAAATGTGCAGCCAGAGCAGTATTGTAAGTAAAAATCAAACTCTTCCATTTTTCTTACCGAATTGCTATACATCTAGAAAACAAACCAAAATTGTGAAAACATTTCATACAAGATTACTGACAAATTTTTATGAGTAAAAATAAACGGGTATGGTAATATACATGGAGGTGAATGAAAAGTAGTGGCAGTTTGGCTATAATTCATGTCAGTCTTCATTGACTAAAATTCACTTTATCACATTTCCGTCTCGCGTCTCGATCACTTTCCACACCCACATGAAAGATGTCATACACTGTCTGTGCATCCATCTGTGATGATGTCTCGCTAGGACCGCCATATGGTGTCTTATCATTTGCTGTAAGACGTGCCACGAAATACTTCGTTCATTTGGGTGATCAGGCCATAATTGGGGGGACTCTACCGGATGAATACGGTGGATGTCCCAGTATGTCCCGCTGCCACGTATGCGGTGCTCCTGCACAGGGCTCGTCGTTTGGCGTCGTGTAAGTTGGTAGAATGCAGCACTGGAGGGAAAGATTGTTGCGCGCTCCGACCACGTGCCCTTCCGGTCTGCACCCAAGCACGTTTTTCGTGTTTCCAAAACATACTATTAAGGCACTCGAGCTAGCCTCTCCAACTCTGAGAGAGTACACACTGCAACTGACTCAAACACGACTTGTGCTGCTGACTTTACTACTTCAGCCCACCATCTGTCAGCAACAGAAAGTGTGCGTACCGAATGACTCACATCCGTCATATTATGGCATTGTGCTACCACTTTTTATCCAACACATGCAAAGACGCATGTGTGACTACTTGTTGTCTCCCATCTTGGTAGTGGCCTAATTATTGGGAGGTTTTGAAGTGCATTATCTATACGTGGTGTATCAAAAACAATCATCCGACCTGGGCCGTCTATATTTCTGGAACTAAGAAACATATACAATGAATACAATGAATTTTGTCCTTTGATGTACGAAAACTAAAAAAGTTATTTTCATCCTTTTCATTGGTGTTCAATATGCATCGTTGAGATGCACGGAACATGTCAATGCGGTGTTCAAATTGTACCAACACTGCAGCAAGCATGTCTGGAGTGACAGTTTCCACAGGTGCTGTTATGCGATGTCTCAGTTCATTTATTGCTGTTGGTAATGTAGGTACATAAAGAGTCTCTTACAAAACCATACATATATAATCACATATAGTCGGGTGCGGTGACCTTGGAGTCTAGTAGTCTAAGGGTGAGTGACTTAGTCCAGTGTGAACGATCCATCGTTCAGCAATCGTTTGATTTAGAAATTCCCACACTTCCAGATGCCACTGTCGCGGTGCCCCATCGCATTGGAAAATGAAGTCGTTCGAATCAAACTGTGGGAAGAGAAAGTTTTCAGGCATATCGAGATATATGCTTACTGTAACAGTGTTTCCGGCAAAGAAATATGAATCATACACATTTTCCCTCTAAACTGTACAAAATACATTAAATTTAGGAGAGTCTATTTTATGTTGTACACCTTCATGTGGTTGTCCCGTACCTCATATTGTCACATTGACAGTTCACCTCTCTGTGTAAATGGAGTGTTGCCTCGTCACTAAACACTAACTGTGGGAGAAAACGGCCATCCTCCACCTTGACAAGAGTGAAATTATGGAACTTCACACGATGTATCGCCCTCACGAACAGCTCGAATTAGCTGAATTTAATATTGTTTGATGCATAAACATCGACGCAGAGACGCCAGACGGACATCGGGGACGTGCTGAGCTCTCGAGCTGCACGGCGAACGGATTTCTGCGGACCCCTCGTGAAACTGTGGCGGATGCGTTTGACGTCTGTGTCAGGCACTCGGGGACGGCCCGGCGATTCGCCTTTCCGCAAACCTTCTCTTTCTCTTAATCGTTGATGCCATCATCTAATGCTCTGTGCTGTAGGAGGATCATCATCGTACCTTGTACGAAAGTCACGTCGAACACTTATTACTGCCCACACTGCGCAAAATGCAGAACACAAAACGCTTCCTGTCGCCGCGACACCATTTTTACTAGGACTGAAATGGTCGGACAGTGCTGCTGCCAAGCGGTAATCATGTAAAGCCGTAGGGTTTGCTCTTTCCAGCAGTACGCTATTCACGCACATATGTCGAATAACATAATAGTTACTTTTAAAAAAAAAAATCGGTTGATCCTTTTTGATACACCCTGCATATTTACACCCTAAGCAGTACCACCAATAAATTATCCCAGTGTGAAGGAAATCGTTAGATGTGATGTACGTGTAAAAGCAAACAAATGATAACAATTGCTGTTAAATTGGGTGACTCATTCAGGAGAAAGTCATAACGCGTTGGGCCACCTCTGGCCCTTAAGGAAGCAGCTATTCGACTTGATCTTTATTGATAAAGTTGGTGGATGTCCTCCTGACGGATGTCGTACCATATTCAGTTCAATTGATTTGTTACATCGTCAAAATCTCGACCTGGTTGCAAGGATAATCCCATATAGCTCCAAAATTGGGGAGAGAGGTGGAGATCTTGTTGGCCAGTGTATTGTCACGTACGTACACACAGATGAAACTCTCAACATGTGTGATGCATAAAATATCGTCTACACTGAAAGCGTTCCCAGCAGAGGTTAACCCCTCGTAATGGCAAAAGGTGGTCATACCGCATATTGAAGTCCACTACCAGGTGTCTGGATACTTTTGATCCGATAGTGTATTTCAGAATGTTAGCAGTGGCCAGAATTTGGGACATTCGGCTTTGAGCTTAAAGCTGGTGCGAGGCGGTTCAAGATACCTCTAAAAATAGACACATCTGGCAGCATTAGAGTGAAATGTCCATCAAAGAAGCTGTGTTGCGCTCTCTACCTACAGTTGTTCTCGTGGGCGTCAGAGCCCCCGTACGCAAGAGGCCCCCTGGGTTTTATACTGCGGACACGGTAGTCGCGCCTGATGAGCTGTCAGAAATTATGAAATGTATTCGAAATTTCTATTATGGTGGAACAACAACTGTAAAATATACCGGAAACATGCACGATGTTCCGAAATTTCCGTTACAAACTCCTAGTGTAGATGGGGAATGAGTACACAATACTCGTATTCTGAATTGGAACCCATCTCCTGTAACGCACCGTTTCCTCGCTACAGCCGTCGGAAAACATGTTAGTAACGCGACCACTTCTACAAGTAAGTCATTAGCTGTGACCCAGTACATCGATAGTTCCACAATTCCACTCATTGAAAGGAAACTTGATAAGTTTTCAGAAACACTCTTCTTTACAATACGGCCTTTTGAAACTTAGGTGCGCTGCGTCTCTTTGTAGCACTGCAGTCACCCGTGCTGACGGTGAACGCACCATTATCTCAAAGTCGTTGCGCAGTTGTGGCGAAAAGCGTATGCCGTGAAGTTGGACGCTGCTGAGAACGAGCTTGATAAAGGCGACGAACTTCGCCATACAGTAGGATCATATCGGTGTATTCGGCAAAAGTGCACTCCGCAATATTTCTCTAATACTGAGAGACACTTGAGTGACGCACGAACCTTGTCAGAGTGGCAGGGCTGACGGTGAATGACATCCGACGTAAGCATCTTCCCCCACCCCTTCCGCCATCCCACGATGGCTACCCTGTTGCCTACCCACGTAGCAAACATGTATTCAAACGGCTGTAGCACGGAAAGTATACGTTTCCGTACGGGGGTTCAAATTAAAAATATTGTCGCTTAGTTCCCTCTAAAAGTGCTAGAATTTCGGAAAACTCTGTATCTGTCCAGTAAACTGTACAACTGGTGTCGTACCACATTCGAAATATCCGATTATATTTCAGGATTTGGGTGTTATGGCATTTTGCAGAAACATTACAAAATTTGGCTGTATATTGTTATCATTAAAGTGAACTACCGTTTCTGTCTCCATACCATAAATCATAAGTACCATTTATATCGTTTCAAGCACTATTCAGCTGCTAGGTTTTAGGAAAAAATAATTGTATCATTCTCAAAATATCGGACAGAAGCGATATAGTTCCTACAAAGAACGCTAGCGAAGATGAACAAGTGCTCATGGTTCCTGATGTATGCATGTAACAGCCTATGTGTACTGCACATTGTTTTCTTCTCTCGTTCCGTACCACCACACCTGATAGTTTCCTGTCCTACATCTTAGCAACAACGATAACGGTACATACTGAGGTAACAGAAAGGTTCTCTGTTATAATTTTCCGATACAAGGACATAATCTCAAATTTATGCATTTTTCCATCTGCATCATCTTAGAAAGGTTGTAACATCTTCGTGGGATCCCTCTATTTTTGTAGGCACCGGTATCTATAACTTTGACGCTCTGTAGCGTCGCTGGATGACGTTTTCAGAAGTAGATTCCTATGTAAAACTTCATCAGTTACGTCCCCTGAACAGCCCTGAGTAGTGTGAAGCATGATTTGTGAAACACCCTGTATAAAGAATGAATAACATCAGGGAATGGACTAGAATCCTGTCTCACTCACTTGTCACGTATTTCCTTTCTTTCATGTCCTTCAATTCGTACAGCTGCTGTCTCGTTTCTGGTGGAGTTCTAAGTAATGCTTCGCTCGCTATATTTTATTCCTGGTTGCATCTTAAATTCAAACTGTATATTCTGGTCAACATCGTCAAAAGTTTTTTCTGTATCGAAAGATGTTATAAATATTGGTGCTGTACCCTCCAAATTGATTTTCCTCTAAATCAGCTTCTGTAAGGTGCTCCATTCCTCTGCAAATAGTTTGTATCAGTATTTTCAGCTAGGAGTTATCATAGTGGTGGTTTGAAAATATTCGCACTGACCACGAGTTGCCTTCTTTGGTATTGGTGCTATTACGCTTCTCGTTTAGTGTGAGGATTTAGCGGGTATTTCAGCCGGCGTACTCGTTCAGGAATGAAGCAGCAAATCCCGGCAGAGTGAGTCCACTGGTAGCGAAGCCCTGCGCTACAGACAACGGACTGTGTGAGGGACCAGTAGCGACACCTAGCAGCGATGTGGTGAAAAGGAAATAGTATTGCTAAAGGTTTTATCCACGATTTTTAGCATTTAGAATGGAGATATGGCACGGAATTTAATAGAAAAAGAAAACAGCTATAGTAGCAGTCTCTCTCTCGCAATGCAACAATAGACCAACTGAATCTGTAGAGGTAGTAATAAAATTTATTTTCTGACCTGCAAGATACTTTCATATAAAGCTGAGCCTGAGAGGATGTCAGCTAACTACCGTCAGAAATATAATATGAAACATGTAGACCAGTCAGTAAAATCGTCAAGAAATTCGTTTTTTAAATGTTAAATGTTATCTGTTTAATTTAACATTTAGCTCACATAAAACCAGGATAATTATCCTCTTTCATACAAAGAAAGAGAGTACCTCATTAGTGACCTGTGTCATATCATAATCTCATTTTGACTCTTGAATAATTAAAAAAAATTTGATATAATATTTTGCATTTCTTTTGACATTGAAACAATTTATCCTGTTCCTGCACTGAGAATGTACTAAGTAAATATGTAATATATGTATCAGTATTATAGCCAAATTTATTTTTCTAATTACTGATTATTAAATACCAAAACAGCTTCCAATTTCTTGTAGTTATCTTAGCAGCATTTAGAACAAAAACGAAAATAAAACGTATTAGTTTTTTTTAGTAAGGATATTATTTCATTGTTGTAATCCTACAAATGTTCATGATACTATGCTGTTTCTTTTGACAGTGAGATATAATATGTAGAAAGTACCTGGAAAATATATGCAGATGTGGTCTGGTGAAGAAAGTGTGCGTATTAAAATTTAAAATAAGTGATTGCAGCAGCATAATGAGGTATATTTTGTAGTGTGGGAGTGAGCTCCACGTGGGATCCGAAGCACGGACCCCACGGGGGTGCCCGGCATGCGCCACATGCCAGGGCAGAGGTGGAGGCTAGTGTTCGGAAATCTGAAAATTCCAGCGCCGGCCGGGGATTGAACCCCGGCCCGGCTGGGGCGAATAGCCCCAGCCGAGGCGCTGGAACGTTCCAGACCCCCTTACCACTAGACCACCGGGGACCCCGGCCGTTTCCTGCTCTGAACTCGGTCTGGTAGTCCTGTCACACTTCCTGTTGTCGGCTGTGTTTACATCGGACGCTGAGTGGCATAGTGTAGCCGGCAACATTAGAACGCTGTGAGGGGGAAGTGTTTACCTCCGACTAGTAGCTGTCCCCCCTACCCAGGTGAAGTAGCTTTACAGTTACCAAAGACATTTGAAATCAGCCTTTGCGACTGTATGCAGTCGACGGTTGTTAATCGTTTGTTTCAACCTGTTCCCAAATGCCTCGAGAAAACCGAAGCAACTTCTTCACTAATCGAGGCGACTGTCATATGAAAACGACCCGCAGACATTCTATAATTACAAGTCAACGCCTAGCTTACACCAGATAATTCTGTCTGTTTCATCAGTTGTTTTAACAGTGCACGAAATACCACAGCATATTATTAATCCGTTGCAAATAAATTTCTGTGTGTGCAGTTCAGGTATGGGCCGTAGAGTTTTCGTGAAAACGTCGGGATAAAATCGTAACATGTGTTTCATATTAATATGAAATTTAGTTAACAATATCTTTATTACAGTGGTCACACTCACAATTTTGGACTTTTCAGTGGCTGGGGTACGATATAGCCTTTGAGTACGTTATCGCGTTGCGCAATTTCTTCCTTTTTTTTCCGACTCTGAGGGAGCTGTCACCTTCTCTCAGCGCTGCCCTATTTAGGCTTCTGGGAGGGCTTTTCTCACGTTTTCTGTAATTTAGAGAATATTTACAAGTCCTGAGACGAACTCTTCCTATGTGTCGTAGGTTTAAACTCAATATAGATTTTCGTTTATATTCCAGCGAATATTTTTATTTTCTGTTACTCCTAGCGGCGCTCCCTAAGCTGTTCATCGCAATGACACACAAATGAGAATCCTAGCTAACAGCTTCACCAGTTTATAATTTTACATAAAGATGATTCCTAACAATGACCCGCATATGCCAATACAGGCAATAAGTGACAACCACGTGGACTTAACCTTTGTTTGCGCACTGTCAGTCTCGTAATTAATAGTGATTCAAATCTGTCGCCATTTTGTCACACAAGGAACTTCGACCACGGAGAAAGTAGACGTTTTTCACTTTAGGATATTTTCCAGGAAGTTTCCGACATTCGCAAAGCAGAAACGAGTTTCGACGCTGTGGAATGCAACGAGAAGTAGCAGGTAACGAATTGTTTCGGGATTCCACCATCCAAGCTGCAAACGATCATCGAGCGGAAAGATAATGTTGCTCATAAGTATTAAAAAGCGGGAGCAAGCAGACCGGGCGAGACGAAAGTTTATAGTATTGCCTTACTCAATGCAGGGTACAAAAGGTATTTGTCGGAGGTTATAGCTTAACGGAACGCTAAATCATTAACGGTTAGTCTGGGAACCGAAGTCTCAGATACAAATAAGAAGTGACACGCTAAATCCAAAGGCATAAGGTGGTTTATAAGAAATTTAGTTCACAAAATGCATCCATTCGTAACAGTTTGTTCAGTATTGAAAAATGAATGAAGCTGAATGTATGTATTTTCGAACATTTGTGTGTACCTTCCATTTCAAATACTAAAGCAAATAACATGTAAGAAAACTGGAAATACGTTAGTAAAAAGAAAATAAAAATTTTATTTCGATTTTTCCTGATTTCATCTAAAGTCGAGTTAAATAGAATTAATTATTCGAACTTCGAATTGTGCAGACTCGATTGTAACGGTCATTTGCGCTTCGAATTTTCTACTCAGGAGTAATGTCTAAAAAGTAAAAACAAATCTTTTCGTACTACTATCCACGTTGCAGTGGATGCTGGTTTGGTTGTCCTTTTTAGTATATCAGTATGATCATAGAGTCATAATCAACGTACACAACGCTGTTACGGTATAAAAGTACTTTGGTAAAAATAAAAGTCGCATAAGAATGCGCTTTTGCCATGCATCCCAACTCCCTAAATCCGCCATCAGGCAAAAGAATGTAAATACTCTTTCCTTTGTTTTCACCCTTCATCGATGACAATTGATAATGACTTGGCAGCAGAGACCTGTTTAGCTTGAGTGAGTGCTTAAACGAAAGGCATGGACGAATAAAAATACAAAACAGATATATACGTAACGTCACGTAACCATGAAGAAAAGCAGACTTGGTTTATTTTACCATATAAGTTAATTCTTTTAAAACATCGTAAGTAGAATTAACAATTTCGGTCGCTTTCAACATCTAGGAATGTTCTTTATAATAGATAAGTTTCTGATATTTACTTATAGCATTCTTGTGTCTTTTCCCCTTGCATTTGGAGTTGTCTTCTCTGACTGCAGATTTTTGAGCAGCAGTGATGTCATTATCCTACATTTATGTTGGTCTGCAGCGCTGAGGTTGATCCCTCACCTGTGGTCGAGTGAGAGATCATTCCAAAGTATGGCAGGCAGCGAAAGACTTTGCGAGGGGCCGATCGTAGGGCCTCCAGAGGAACCTTCTTGGAACGCAAATTCGTGGTGTTCACAGAAGGTGAGTTTGCTGGTGGTTCGGAACTCCAATAATAGGCGCGTAATTGGGCCCCCTTAGTAACATGGCTGCCATGGTGTGGAAGGATGGCAGTGTGCACAAGGTGGGGGAGTCAGTCCTGATTTCTAAAGAGTGCTTCCGGATGCCATGAAGAGTACAGGGTGCACCCAACTGCAGGTGGTGGCCCCAGTCGGTGCCAATGGCTTGTGTCGCTTTGGATTGGAGGAGATTCTCTCTCCTTTTGTTTAGCGGAAATGGTAAAGACTGCCAGTCTTGCTTGCGAGTTTAAAGCGGAGCTCACCATCTGCAGCATCATCGACAGAACCGACTGTGGTCCTTCGGTGCAGAGCCGAGTGGAAGGTATGAATCATAGGCTCAGGCGGCCTCAGAGTCCTTGACTTGTGCCATAGGGTAGTGGGTTTCTGGATTCCGCTTAATAGGTCAGGAGTCCACTACACGGGTAGTGGGGGCGGATTTTTAGGTTAGAGGGTCTCAGGAAAACATAGAAATGGCGTCTGTCTAAAAGGGGGCAGGTAACACACAGTAAGGAGGTTGTAGAAACGATCGGTGTTGTAAATTATCGTAACTGTGTTGGGAAAGAACCAGAGCTCCAGACCCTAATAGAAAGAACTGAAGCTCTCAAACAGTTATAGGTACGGAAAGCTGGCTAAAGCCGGAAATAAGTTAAGCCGAAATTTTTTCAAACGACCTAACAACGTTCAGAAGGGATAGATTAAACATAGTTGGTGCTGGAGTATTTATTGCTGTCAGAAGTAGTTTACCTTGTAGTGAAACTGAAGTAGATAGTTCCTGCGAAATAGTTTGGGTAGAGGCTGTACTTGTCAATCGGACTAAACTGGATCGTTTTACCGACCCCCGAGTGAGAGGATATAGTTGCTGAACAGTTCAAAGAAAACGTGAGTCTCATTTCAAAAGGTACCCCACTCACACAATTATAGTCGGTGGTGATTTCAATGTATCCTCGATATGGTGGAAAATTTACACGTTTAAAGCCGGCGGCAGGCTTAAAACGTCACCTGAAATAGTACTGAATGCTTTCTAAAAAAAGTATTTTGAACTATTAGATCGTGAGCCGACTCGAAGCATAAATGGTTACGAAAGCGTACTTGACCTCATAGCAGCAAATATTCCTGGATGAATAGGTAGTATCATGACGAATACAGGGATTAGCGACCACAAGTCAGTTGGCTGTACACTGAATAGTGTAACACCTACAACCATCAAAAAGAAACTTAAAGTACATCTGTTTAAAAAAAGCTGACAATGCTCTTAACGATTTTTAAGGAAACAGCCTCCACTCCTTCCGATCTGATCATGTAAGCGTAGAAAAGGTGTGGAATGATTTCAGAGAAATAGTATCGATTGCAATTGAGAGATATATATACCACATAGATTAATAAGTGATGGTACTGATCCCCCTGGACAAAACGGGTGAAATCGCTGTTGCAGAAGTAACGAAAAAGCATGCCAAAACTAAAAGAATCCAAAATCCGCAAGACTAGCAATGTTTTGCAGAAGTTCTAAATATAGCGGTTACTACAGCGAGATGCTCTTGATAATTTCCGCAACAAAACTCTGTTTCGAAATCTGGCGAAAAACCCAGAGATTCTGTTCATGCATCGAGTACACCAGTGTCAAGACGCAATCCGTACCTTCACTGCGCGAAAGTAACGGTGGAGTTACTGATGACAGTGCCACTAAAGTAGAGTTAAGAAACGTGGTTTTCCGAAACTCCTTCAGCAAAGAATACGAAGTAAGCATTCCCGAAGCCCAGTCAACAGAAAGTGCCAAAATGAGAAGCATATATCCTCGGTGTAGCAAAGCAGATTAAATCACTTATTAAAGGCAAGGTTTCCGTTCCAGATTGTATACCAGTCAAGTTCCTCTGAGTGTGCTGATACAATAGCTCCATGTTTAGTAATTATATACAACCGCTCACAGAAAGATCCGTACCTAAAGACTGGAAAATTGCTCAGGTCACACCAATTTCTTAAAGTACTGCCTTTTGTGATGTTTAACAAAACTGTTGGCAAGCGTACTTGTTATACAAATGGGCACGGCAAAGGCTTAAGGTCGTAAAAAAAATTTCAGCGTTAAACTGGAAATAGTTGTAGGAGAGTATCAGAAGTAATAACCTAATGACATCTTTAATTTCTTGTACATTAGGTTTTTGTGTTGGAGAAGATTCTCATCAGTAATTTTAATAGTCTCATAAATGTGAATGTTAGCAAGTAAATTAACTACGTTAAAGGATACGGAATTACCATCATCAGAAATGGAAAAGTTTTTAATTTTAGCTGTTAGTTAAAGGGAATTTTTGACAGTGTAGTTTTCTTCAAAAACATAATATTCTTTAAATGGTGTATATAATTTTTTGCCGATTTCGTAGAAGCGCCGTCTGTATAGTTAACACTGTGGACAGGAAGCGAAGGCGGCGTGCAGTCGGAGGCGATGCTGGGTTCGTAGCGGTGGGCACCAATTGTCGGCTACGACGGGGCTGCCCGGGAGGCACACTCATACTCCAGTGGCCGCACGTGTCACGGTGAATGCAGCAGTGACCCTGTCGCGGATGCGTGCACCACCTGTTCTAGTGTCTCGTGTACACGAAGGACCTCTGCGGACCGAGCTGCAACTTTCTTAGCTCGCTGGACTGTGCAGTTACTGATTTACAGGGGCTATGCTCTATGCAGCCTGCCTGGCAGAGGTATGTTGCAGGGTGGCATCAGAGCCTGACGGCTTCCGCGACTGGACAAATGAACTGGCGATAAAAAAAAAAAAAAATCACAGCAACAAACGAACAAAAAAATCATGTAGAGTAATGAAATTTCGGGAATACGTCTGTCTATGTAGGATATTTAAGTAATTAACATTGCAGCATCACAGGGCAACGTAAGCGCGAAATAAGCCGTTGCAAAAGTGACATGCTGGTAAGTTAATAACAGATGTAACGATCAGAATGTTGAATGCAAACATTGAAACGGGCATGCATTGTGTTGTAATGGTGTGCGATGTCAGTTTTGTGTCGCAAATGCCGGTGGTTTGGGGGTCAGTGAAATGCATGCTACTGGGCGCCTTGGCTCGGGGCTGTCCCTGAAGTAATCGATTATTATTTCGTTATGTCGTCGACTGCTGTTCGAATTGCTACTGCAGAAGAAATGTGATGTGCCAGAGACGTACGCCAGACACGACTGCCTTCCCTCTTGGTAGCGCCACGTGACCGGTCGGAGCCCGAGCTTTTTGCAACCGTACATTCTCGCGGTCACCGCTGCCAGTATACAGTGCTACATTTTTGCCAAGTCTCCTGCGAAATCGCTGGAGGAACATCCAGCTTCTCGTGTCCCTATTACACGACCTCGTTCAAACTCGTTAAGATGATCGTAATGGCGTCTCTGTCTCCTCAAAGGCATTCTTGGCTAAGATCAAACCACCACGTCCAATCTAGAAGGTAACTAACGCTCACACCCGCCACGGCGTGTATTTACAGCAGACCTGATCTGCACCCTCACAGTGCCCCCCCCCCCCCCCCTACTAACACCATTCTTATGCGACTGGCGCGAAATTTAAATCGACACTATTTTTCAATTGTAGAAACACGCCTACCAACTTTCGTTTATCTCTCACAACTGCTTGTGGTGTTGCGATTTTTTCCGTCGTAGCACATCTGCAATGTAACGTCCACTGTTCAAAGTGCCGCCAATGCGGACAAGAGGTGACCGAGACCTGTAACCAATTGCTCCCCATACCATCACGCGGGGTGATACAGCAGTATGGCGATGACGAATACACGCTTTCGTGATGCTGTAAACAGAACCTGCATTCATCCGAAAAAATGACGTTTTGCCATTCGTGCAGCCAGGTTCGTCGTTGAGTACACCATCGCAGGCGCTCTTGTCTGTGATGCAGCGTCAAGAGTAACAGAGCTCATAGTCCATGCTGCTGCAAACGTCGTCAAACTGTTCGTGCAGATGGTTGTTGTCTTGGAAACGTCCCCACCTGTTGACTCAGGGATCGAGACGTGGCTGCACGGTCCGTTACAGCCATGCGGATAAGATGCCTGTCACCTAGACTGCTAGTGATACGAGGTCGCTGGGATCCTGCACGGCATTCCGTATTACGCTCCTGAACCCACCGATTCCATATTCTGCTAACAGTCATTGGATCTCGACCAAGCAGCAGTGTCGCGCTCCGATAAACCGCAATCGCGATAGGCTAGAATCCGACATTTATCAAAGTCGGAAACGTGATGGCACGCATTTCTCCTCCTTACACGAGGCATGACAACAACGTTTCACCAGACAACGCCGGTCAACTGCTGTTTGTGTATGAGAAATCGGTTGAAAACTTTCCTCATGCCAGCACGTTGTAGGTGTCGCCAATGTTGTGTGAATGCTCTGGAAAGCTAATTATTTGCATATCACAGCATCTTCTTCCTGTCGGTTATATTTCGCGCGTGTAGCAGGTCATCTTCGTAGTATAGCAATCTTAATGGCCATTAGTGTACATAGGAGTCACTTTTTTCCAGTCACTTGGGACTTTGCGTTATGCGAGAGATTCACGATAAATGCAATCTAAGTAAGGGGCAATGCCGTAGAGTACTGTTTGTGAAACCGAATCGGTATTCGGTCAGGACCTGGCGACTTATTTGCTACCAAATGTTCCAGCTGCTTCTCTAGGCTAGGAATGTCCATTACCGTGGTGTCGACACGAGAGTGTAACGACTGCATGTTTCTACGATTCTGCTGCGTGAAATATTCCTTAAACATGAAATTTAAAACTTGAGCATTCCTTTTGTTGTTTTCTACTAGCACACCAGGCTGAAGCTTCGCCCCCCACTCAGCGGTTTTACGCAGGACCAGAATAGTCTCGCGATCTCTTCAAGATAATTTGTTGAGGTATGACGGCGGCAGCTTTATGCTCGAGCATCGATCTTTCAACAGACGCACGAATCTCTACTAACGTTGAATTGTTGTTAGCGTGCTCTCTGTTGAACTGAGTGTGCAACAGTCTCTGCTTCATCATCATTTTCCGCAATGTATCTTCTCCATCCTCCATTCGCTTACTAGGCACATACTTTTCCACAGCACGATTTAGAATCTGTTCAAACTTGGCTTATAATTACTCTACACCCATCATACTGGAACTAAATAATGTCAATTCACTGTTTGAAATTCTAACAACCGCTTTTCTGCTCAACTACTCTCCTAGCTTTCTTGATTGATTTAATAACTTAAGTAACCATCGTCGCTACGGCGACGTCATTATCACTAACGCCTGTCTCTGTAGCGACACCCTCGGTGAGTCCAGGTATCTTTGTAGCTACATGCTCTAAAATACTTACATCAAAAAAAGTTTAGCATCACTTCGGTTGGTTCCGGAAACTATTCCAATTTTTTGTACAGAGATCGATATAAACATCGTTTCCGCCCTTATTATTGCTCATAAAAATAGCACATGGCATGTTGTACCACCGTATAGCGAGACCTTCAGAGTCGGTTGCCCAGATTGGTGTACACACCGGAACCTGTAATACCCACTACCACGTCCTCTTGAATTAATGCACGCCTGTATTCGTCGTGGAATACTATCCACAAGTTCATCAAGGCAGATTGTCCCATTTCTAACGGTGATTCGGCGTAGATCACTCAGTGTGGTTGGAGGGTCACGTCGGCCATAAACAGCCCTCTTCAGTCTGTCCCAGGTATGTTCGATAGGGTACATGTCTGGAGAAAATTGGTTCAAATGGCTCTGAGCACTATGCAAATTGACTTACGAGGTCATGAGTCGCCTAGAACTTAGAACTAATTAAACCTAACTAGCCTAAGGACATCACACACATCCATGCCCATGGCAGCATTCGAACCTGAGACCGTAGCTGTCGCCCGGCTCCAGACTGTAGCGCCTAGAACCGCTCTGCCACTCCGGCCGGCACATGTCTGGAGAATATGCTGGCCACACTAGTCGGGCGATGTCGTTATCCTGAAGGAAGTCAGCCACAAGATGTGCACGATGGGGCCGCGAATTGTCGTCCATGAAGACGAATGCCTCGGCCATATACTGTATACTGCCGATCTCGTTGCACTAAAAACGAAATTAAAAAATCGGTCGGAGGATGGCATTCACGTATTGTACAGCCGTTGCGGCGCCTTCCATGACCACGAGAGAGTACATCGGCCCCACATAATGCCACCCCAAAACAGCAGGGAACCTCTATGTTGCTGCACTCGCTGGACAGTGTATTTAAAGCTTTCAGCCTGACCGGGTTGCCTCCAAGCACGTCTCCGACGATTGTCTGGTTGAAGGTATATATATGAGACTCATCGGTGCAGAGAACGTGATGCCAATGCTGAGAGGTCCATCCGGCATGTTGTTGGGCCCATCGGTACCGCGCTGCACTGTGTCGTAGTTGCGAAGATGGACCTCGCCACGGACGTCGGGAGTGAAGACGTGCATCGTGCAGGTTACTGTGCACTGTTTGAGTCTTAACACGACGTCCTGTGGCTGCACGAAAGGCATTATTCAACATGTTGGCTTTGCTGTCGGGGTACCTCCGAGCCATAATCCGCAGGCAGCGGTCATCGATTGCCGTAGTCGCCCCCGGGCATCCTGAGCGAGACATGTCATCGACATCGCTTTCGTTTACTCCGACTCGCCTTGACACTTCACTTGTTGAGAGCCCTTCCTGGCACAAACGAACAATGCGGACCGCTGTATTGACGGTGTAGGCACGGTTGAACTACAGACAACACGAGCCGTGTACCTCCTTCGTGGTGGAATGACTGGAACGGATCGGCTGTCGGACCCCGTCTGTCTAATAGGCGCTGCTCATCCACGGTTGCTCACATCTGTGGTCGGGCTTAGTGACATCTTTAAAAAGTCAAAGGGACTGTGTATCTGATACGATATCCACAGCCAACGTTTATCTTCCCGAGTTCTGGTAACCGGGGTCACGCAATTTTTTTTTTATGTGTGTATTTCCATTGTATGTGCTCTCTCGAACTAGGTGCTCAAGACAGTTTTCGAAAAAACATGTTCAACAGTACTCTGCAAGGCTACTTATGTGGAAACCTTGTAATGAATCCATCGGTGTCCTTGTCTATGCTCGGAACTAATACTGCACGATTTGGGTACTTCCGCACTACTGAGCGTAGACTTTCTTTGAATAACTCTGTCTCGACGGAATCGAAAGGCCGTTAATAACATCCAACAATTACCTTCTTTTCACCTAGACCTGTTGTGCGTTACCAGATAACTTCACAGCCACACTGAAATCCGACTTGAGTAGAAACAACATTTTTGTCGCCCTCGGTAAACGCTTCCCCATCAGTGGCGTTTAACATGTCTTTTCGTTACACGTTTCACGAATCGCTAAACATTTCAGAGCTTTATACAGCTCTCGGTCCCGAGAATAATTTGTGTGTGACGAATTTCAGAGAGGGCAGTAAAGGCGAAATATTAGGGATACGCAATGTCTGTTCTTTGTGACATGTTTGAATAAACGGACAGCACGCTTTCATATAACTGATTCGCCTCTACGAGCAATGAATCATGTAGCAGCGGACCCCGGGTTGCATATATTTTTTCTCATTGCCGCTGATTCCGCGCAAGGTCTCAGTGCAGCTTACCTTAATAGTTCCTTCCGTTTCCTTTCTCCTCGCTTCAGTCTACATAAAAAGGAAAAATAGCCGGCGGCGAAGATGAGCCGGAAGACACAGATGACCTGATTATACAGGTTGCACGAGAAATATTAGGCATTGACATAGGTAAGGTAGACACTGGATGGTACGTGGATTATAAGGTGCTTCGAAATCTCATCCAATAATTGTCAAATTTGTCTCACACCGAAAAAGGACGCAGATCTTCAGCCACGAGAAAAAATAGTTAGCAAGGGCAGGGCTTACAATAAGACAAGATCTTACACTCCTGGAAATTGAAATAAGAACACCGTGAATTCATTGTCCCAGGAAGGGGAAACTTTATTGACACATTCCTGGGGTCAGATACATCACATGATCACACTGACAGAACCACAGGCACATAGACACAGGCAACAGAGCATGCACAATGTCGGCACTAGTACAGTGTATATCCACCTTTCGCAGCAATGCAGGCTGCTATTCTCCCATGGAGACGATCGTAGAGATGCTGGATGTAGTCCTGTGGAACGGCTTGCCATGCCATTTCCACCTGGCGCCTCAGTTGGACCAGCGTTCGTGCTGGACGTGCAGACTGCGTGAGACGACGCTTCATCCAGTCCCAAACATGCTCAATGGGGGACAGATCCAGAGATCTTGCTGGCCAGGGTAGTTGATTTACACCTTCTAGAGCACGTGATACATGCGGACGTGCATTGTTCTGTTGGAACAGCAAGTTCCCTTGCCGGTCTAGGAATGGTAGAACGATGGGTTCGATGACGGTTTGGATGTACCATGCACTATTCAGTGTCCCCTCGACGATCACCAGAGGTGTACGACGAGTGTAGGAGATCGCTCCCCACACCATGATGCTGGGTGTTGGCCCTGTGTGCCTCGGTCGTATGCAGACCTGATTGTGGCGCTCACCTGCACGGCGCCAAACACGCATACGACCATCATTGGCACCAAGGCAGAAGCGACTCTCATCGCTGAAGACGACACGTCTCCATTCGTCCCTCCATTCACGCCTGTCGCGACACCACTGGAGGCGGGCTGCACGATGTTGGGGCGTGAGCGGAAGACGGCCTAACGGTGTGCGGGACCGTAGCCCAGCTTCATGGAGACGGTTGCGAATGGTCCTCGCCGATACCCCAGGAGCAACAGTGTCCCTAATTTGCTGGGAAGTGGCGGTGCGGTCCCCTACGGCACTGCGTAGGATCCTACGGTCTTGGCGTGCATCTGTGCGTCGCTGCGGTCCGGTCCCAGGTCGACGGGCACGTGCACCTTCCGCCGACCACTGGCGACAACATCGATGTACTGTGGAGACCTCACGCCCCACGTGTTGAGCAATTCGGCGGTACGTCCACCCGGCCTCCCGCATGCCCACTATACGCCCTCGCTCAAAGTCCGTCAACTGCACATACGGTTCACGTCCACGCTGTCGCGGCATGCTACCAGTGTTAAAGACTGCGATGGAGCTCCGTATCCCACGGCAAACTGACTGACACTGAAGGCGGCGGTGCACAAATGCTGCGCAGCTAGCGCCATTCGATGGCCAACACCGCGGTTCCTGGTGTGTCCACTGTGCCGTGCGTGTCATCATTGCTTGTACAACCCTCTCGCTGTGTCCGGAGCAAGTATGGTGGGTCTGACACACCGGTGTCAATGTGTTTTTTTTCCATTTCCAGGAGTGTACAAAGGACCATCTAAGGATTTAAAACAACGCCACACCCCATTTCGGCCTTCAGAATGTATGTACTCTGGGCGGCAGCATAATTAAGACCGCCCCCCCCCCCCCCTGAAAAGAATGCGTTTAGAAACGTGTCAGAACTGAACAGCATCAAGAGAAACTATGCGAGCCAAAGCGAAAACCTAGCACCTCTCACCTTAATTTAATACTAATCTTTTGCAACATCTCTCCTTCTCTGAATGCTATCTTGAAATTGCATCTACTCTCCAACTATCTCTGTTTCTGTGCCTTTACCTATTGTTCTTGTAACTGTAATTCCGTAATTATCTTCCTGCTAGTGTCTTCGACTGTTACCGTTAACTGTAGTATTACTTGATCTGAAACTATTTGCCTGAAATTCTTTACATTGTATGCTATAGCATACAACTGTAGCTATTGTTATTTTCCTGGTTACCTTACTCGCTCACCTACTCGGTTTAAACTGCCGAGAGAAATATCGCAATCACTATTATTGTAGTAATTCCTAACTTGTTGGCATTCTTCGTTAATTTTATAGCGAACTGCTTTTCGTCCCCTGACACATCGTATCTATTCTCGGCGGCACCCCTTCACAACGAATACTCTCCGCTCCTCTCTACTCCGTACTGTAACTGGGTTTTCTCTGTTTGTGATGGTCATCTGTCAGGATGAGCACTACTGCAAAGGGCATTTGATTCTAAAGCATTATGTCAGGGTGAAAAACACTAAATAAATTACTTTTTCTCTCTTAACAACATTTTTGCAGGGTGGGTTCATCCTTGGCTCAGGTATGAGGTAGAATGAAACAGCAGTTTTACATAAGATAACTTTTATTGAAAGTTTTGTACAAGGGTTTCTGGCTGGGATACTGGCAACTGTGTCGTTTGCGAAGCCTTCTGCTTGCGTGAGCGGCGGCGTCTGATTACGCACGGCGGTGTGTATCTCGTGTCGCCGTTTCGCCCAGTTGACTGGAGACGCGCATCGCGAGGTGGTCCGTTTAATTATTGAGGAAGAAGTCGTGAATCGGACGGTGACGACTCGGATGTGCGCTGTCTCCTTCCCGTCCTCACGAGTCACTCGGGTACATAAAAATCTGGCCTCAAATACCTTCTGTCTTCTGGCGCCGAGGCTGCTGCTTGCTATTCCATTACAGCGGCGGACTCGGTGCTTCTGTGTACGATGTAGTATCTTCCTGCATGACGGTCTTGAGCACCGACTGTACCGGAACTGAACTGAAAGCTACTCCTGTCGGGCCCACTGCGTCTCGCGTACTTATTCACTTCACTTCACTGGAGGTGAACAACATCGCTGTCGTTGCCTCTTTTGTCACGTCGAAAAGCTTCGCGAAGAATCTTCTTAACGTCGGTCATTGGCTCTCGGAATGTAGGCGAGAGCCTTTGATCACGTGTGACAATTGAGAAACACGTGAGCCGGACGGGCGATGCCCTGACGGCTGAATCGACA